>NC_142035.1:81918098-82233165 GCF_982192425.1 Myodes glareolus
ACTCATTCATGATCCTTTGGGTCCGGAAGGGCTGAGGCAGCTCTCTGGTTCTGCCATCCAGAGCGCACACACACATCTGATCTGGGATATTCAATCTGACTCCAGTCTGCATCTACCTCTGTCTCTGACCTCTGTCTCTGACAGCTATCTCACAGTATTAGAATTTCCAATATGTTGGAGCCTTCCCTGCACCAGAGACTGAATATTCACCAATGACCTCTTGGCTCTCATAATGTCAAACCCCAACTTCTTCTTAATAATCACCCCAGTCCTCCAACTTTTAAGCCACTAAAACTAGTACCATATGGGACAGTTTTACACATTACCAAGTTTGTCTTCCATCTTCAGGAAAAACTTTGATTCCCTTGACCATAAGTTCTGTGTGCTGTTTCGAAGCAAATATTCTCCCAGAAAACTTCTAGTCTCTTTTGAATCAAACTTGTTTTTGTCTTTTTTTTTTTAGCCCCATATAACCAGTGTCTAGTGTCCAGTAAAGCAGAGGTTTCATTTTAGTGATGGACAGCCATTTTCTTACAATAAACAGAATATGATTATGCAGTCTTTTATAAAGGTATTGATCACAATTCCTTTAAAAAATGCTGCTATTAGAGGTGATTTTTGCTTATGGTATGTCAAAGTTTGAATAACTGGGAGATATACCCTATCAAAATAATAAACTTAGGAGTATGTTCATACACAACAAGACTTTTCTAAGTGTTTAATGATCTTACAGAAATCTTATGTGTCTACATGAACACTGTTTTATTGTTATTTTCATTGGTCAATGTGATTGACTCTGCAAATAATAATCTTTTGTTATTATTTCTAACACATCTGGGATTCCACAGCTGCCATGCATTTGGGCAAAATGCTTTGCCATCCCAGGGCTCTATACCCGATGTAATCTATGCCCATGAGCAGCGTTGCCACATAATCTGCAAGCATGTGTGGCTATGTAAGCTCCTATATGCATGCACTGAACTACGTTTTTGTAAGAGTTTCCATGGTAAAGGTAATGGTGTCTTTTCACAGCAGTAGTAAACTCTAAGAAACTATCTCTTCTTATTTGAGGAAAGATCATGTTTTCCTGGGCATCACTGCATCCCTAGTATTTAAACAACTGCTCGAAAGGAGAGGTGGTAAAAGTGGTTCAAGCTAGTTTTATTTATATGATAAATATGTATTTATAGAAAGTAACAAACAAATAGTCCAGAATAATATGAAATAAAATGTAAATCTTGCTTGTCTGTGGGGGGAATGGAAACTCCCACCCCACTACCTCTCTCCACCTGGTTTCTTTCAGACCACCTATACACTGCCTCATTTCCATTTCCTCACTCTTCACTAATAAAACTCTTAATGTGGATTTTGTTGTATATTTTGTGGTCTATTCTTGGCCTGGTAATTATCACCCTTCTTCTGAAATTTAACTTCAGGTTATACCAGTGTTAAAATTTTGCATGAGAATGACATGCAGAATTTAAGGTTTTGAAATAATTTTTGAGATTATAACATAATTGTATAATTTCCCCTTTTCTTTCTTGGCATGGACCACATGGTGACCATTGCTGCTTGACAAAGTTCGAGCATTTCGACATTGCAGAGCACACTTCCCCAGCATCTTTCTTACTTTCATTTTTTGAGATCCTTAATATTAATGCCTTTCTCTTTGGGAAATTTTCTGTGGGCTTTGATGAAGAAAAAAGTGAGTACAATGGTAGCCTCTCTAAACAAAATAATTCTTTGGAAAAACATTTTCTGCCACCATTGAACCAGAAATTCCATTGTTCCCTCCTAATTACACCAAGAACAAGAGTGTTAGAGATTTACTAGACACACCTGATCCCAAGGATGAAATGCCCACAATTCAGATCCAGAGCCTGACACCATTAAGAGCAAAAGTTCAGTTAATAAATACAGAAAAATCAGAATGGTTATAGTCTTATGGGAAAATATAACATCAGGACTTTCCTTTTGGGGAGTATCATGAGGGGAACAGGCCCATACAGGAAGACTAAGAAACTGCAATAGAGTGTCTGTTCCCCAGAATTTCTTTTCCCAACGTCAGGCATTTGTAGAAGATTGTCCCTACCCTTGGGGGTTGTGGAAAGTTTCTACTAGATAAAACAGTCATTCTTCTATCTCTAGCTTGTAGAACTTGAGGCCTTTTCCAGTAATGTTGACTGGTGTCTAGTGTCAAGGTCAATGGTAGATTCCTCAACCCAAGATCTCAAGCCACAACCCTAGCTCATGTGCCCCTTGTCTCCTATTAATCCCATGAGCAACTATACAGAATGAAAGGTATAGTCTTGAAGTCTTTTCTAAATTTAACACTGCTGGCAGCCATCCTGATTCACCCTCATATATGTCTACACCACACCCCACCCTCCCACTCGCCCCCAACCTCCAACATCTCCCCCCCTCACCCGTGCGTTGTCATTCTTTAAATTTTTGGCCTTGGTTCATGTGTGTGTGTGTACATGTGTAACTTTGTACGTATATTCCTGAAGACCACAGTGCTCAATCTGTACAGTAGTACTTTGCTACTTTTACGTATATGCTTCCAGGACTGGTACTTTGGTGCTTAATATTTTATAATGAAGTATTGTGGGAGATTACACTAATCTAAGACAATAATAATTAAGATAATAAGGAACATAAATATTCAGGGAAATTCACATAAATTGGTTTATAATTTAGTTATAGAGGCAATTCTAAAGAACGGGCTAGAAATAGTTTACAAACCCATGCTCCTGAAGATAGCAAATTACAGGCATATAAGAACATTCATTGCAGAAACAATTATTTGAAAATGTTGTCTTGTGAATATTGTATAGAAACTTTTACAAGTAATTTTTTATTCATGAAAACCTGTCTTCTTTTTAATCAGTTAAACATGCTCAACATTGAATAATGTTATCATCATATTCTGTGCATTCTTGTCTTCAGTAGCTACCTCAATTATCCACATAAAATAACTCTGCTTTAATGACTTGCTGAAAAGTCAGGAACATTGATGCTTCTTCAAACCATGTTCCTAATACGGGAGCAGCTGGCAAGTGGTCAATATGTAACTGCCCCAGTTTGTCCTAGAGACAGTTGAGGATTTGAACCTTGTTATAAAGTTTGTCAAGGTACCAAGAAAACACAAGTCTCATAAAAATCTGCCAAACATCTATCAATAATTTGTTGCAGTACTCAGCTGTAATTATGAATTAGAAATGTGCCTTGAAAAACAAAAACAAACTACTGAATATGAGGTGTTGATCATATGAGTTAAATTTCATTTTGTGCCATAATGACCCAAGAGCTAATGGTAGCATATCAAAGACCATGTTATGTTTTTAAAGACAGTTAACTTCTCCAATATCAGCTTTCCCTTGTTTTGATTGTTTGCAGTTTTTATGACAATGTACATGTTATTTTAAGCAAAATGATTTCAATTGAAGTTTCTCTTGTATAATAACATATGCTATGATCTTCATCAAATAAGAATACAGCCAGATATTAAGTAAAGACTTTTGAAAAATGGATAAACAATATTTGGCAAAGAAAACAGAACAGTATATGTATTTTTATTCATGATTTTAGAATTCAATCAACTATATAGAAGAAATAAGCAAAGAGAAAGAACATCCAAAATTATAAAAAGAGGGTCCAGTATTATAAAAAGAGGGAATGAAATAAATGAGGCAGGAAGAAAATATTACTACTTAAGATATTTTTTTAAAGAAGGGTTACCTTCAGCTGATAGCAAAAGGACATTTTTTAAAAAATACCTGACAAGTTTGAAAATGATAAGGGTCTTCCCAGTCATTACAATGACAATGTATGGGTAGATTTAGAATTTAGTCAAATCAGCTACAATTTTATAATTATCAGGGAGCTATAAATCTATGTTGTTATGCTAATTAACACATTTCTGTCTGGTTAAGATAAGCGATGTTGCCTAGAACTGAATGTAAGTCTGAATTTCAACAGCTGAATTCTACTAGTGTCAAGCAAGATTTATGAGCAATGACAGAACTTGTATGGGAATTTGAGCCTCATTATCATCCTATGGTTTGCCCTTCAACTTTTAAACCCCTAGTTTCATCACTTGGAAAAGATTTTAATTAGATTCCAACTACCATAGATAATGTAGCAGCTAATTCGATTCTTTAAGTGAAGTCACATCACTAAAGAGTATTATTAGAGACATTAAGAAATAGATTTTCACACCAGACAGAGATTCTACAGCAATTTTCATTGTGCTGGTAAGTTCACTGGGGGTGGGAAACTCAATGTTCCAGGTATATGTCCAGAATATGGTGTCTGGTATTAATGGGGTGAAAGGGGAAAGTGCTGGTTGCTTACAATGGCATAACAGTCCTGCAATTTTAACTGTTTCTGAGAAAACATCTTCAAGGTCAGCTCAGATATTTGTCATTTAATTATAGGTGATTTAGGGGGTTCTGTGGGGAGATTACTGGCAACATTAACATATTGTAAACTTCACCTCCACCTTTATGAAATCTGTCTAAATGTATTACAATCCCCTTGCGTGGTCTAAAGGAAAGCAAAGGACTCACAGTGAAAAACGTAAGAAGAAAGGGAATCAGTTTTGAAATAATCAGGAGTTTCTTTTGATTTGCTTTTCTTTAATTAGAATCAGATAACGTTACCAATTATATGAGAAAGCCAATATCTTTTCTTCTTTCCTAGTATCTTTTTCTTATTTATTTTCAAATAAAAATTTTAATGAAAGATAGAGAAGCAAGCTGATTGGTTCTGAAAGAGCATGTTTCCAGCTCTAAGTTTTGGGCATTTTGTCTTTAATAAGTTAAAAAGCAAATCTAATATATTCATTGACCTTTAAGTTATTGATACATTTATACCTTTCACATGGCCTTATACTCAGATCACACTTCCTTATCTTTTTACTTAGAATTTGTTCATATGATTTCCTTTCTCAATTGGTTAGTGGGCAGGAATGAACAGATGGTGAAAATTCTTCTGAGCTGTTGGCCGTGCCATCTTTGCCTTTGTAGTTATTGCAAAAGAAGCTATCCCAAGTAGTTATAATCCTTGAGGAATAAGGATAAGACAAAAAAAATGAACACAGAGCTATTTATGTGTTTGAAGTATTGAAGGCTTTAAAGATTAAACAGGAGTCACTGAGATTGAGAAGAGAATGGACAGGGAGATTTAAAACGATTCACTGAGGGCCTGAAATTTTAAACTATACATAGCAAGTTTGGAGGAAAATGAAAAATCACAAGAAATTAAAATATCCATGAGTAGTAATTAGATTGTGATGCTTTTATCCCATGATAGGGAAGGAAATCATTTCTGAAAGGGCCCATGCTGAGCATCGATGGAATTAATTTTTGTCACTCAGAAAAGAGCATTAGAAAAGTGTATTTAAAATTAGAAGCAGGACAAATTTATTGTATTTTGTCTAATAAGTTAGTCAATGCTAGAAATTTCAAGTGGAAATCTTTACAAAATATGGCTTTATTCTTTTAATTTTAGGAACATATTAACAAAAACACACCATAAATTTATTTATACTACTGATGTAAATGGTAATTTCTCAATTTTCATCAGATAAATTTGAGTGCCTTTATCAGTTTTGCTTGGCTGAGTTAATTTCAAAACTTCATATATATATCTGTTTTTAAAACTGGACATCAGAATTTAACTAGTGGGCTAATCATTTCTTTTTTTGTGGACAGTAATTTCATAATTTTCCCTGTGAATTTCAGGAACATGCCACTCAAATCTTATGCTGAATATTTTACCTTAACTGAATGGAAGATACAAAGATTTTCTCTTACGACAATTTTAATTATGAATAATTGGAAGACACATCATCCAGAGAGCACACTGCGTTGGCACCAAATACCTGCGACACGTCTTTTATGTGCTCATTTTTATATATCTCACATCAGTAAATTTTCTATTTAAGTATGTCTGTTCAAAAAATGCATTATTATTTTTATCGATTAATTATAAAGAAGAAGCTTAGTAATTTCTTCTGCAAGATTTCAAGGTATCTTGTGAAGGTTAAATATAAGTATCTTTTCTATTTGTTTTTCTTTTTTCTTTTTCTCCAAAGGTTAATAACATATCCAATAACTCTTAAAAGACTATGTCATGATATGTTCATTGATACTTATACAATTGCATAAGGCTAAAAGCCTAAGTTATTTAATCAGCTATCTTGATATTTGAGAGAAAATTAAGACTCTATGAACTACATTTTTCAGTCATGGTCAATTTCACGGAAAGTTGCATACACTTTGATTTATTTTTTCCAGATAAGGAGAATTTAAAGACTATCCGTCCACTTTTCGAGTGGTTGCTGCACAGATATTTTGTCATAAGGCAACAAAGTATAAGTGGATACTTGGTATAATAAACCCAAATCACTTTCCCAATGGGGAACTGCATGATGTTGATAAATATCTACAGAGTTTTTGCAACAATATTTCATTATCAGTACAAGGCATTCCTGACATTTTGAAAACAAAATTTTACTGTTGAATTCATTTGTTTTTCCCATGTATTTTATGTCTATGGAGTTCAAACATTATTACATTTTATGAATAAGGAAAAAATAATGACCATGGATAGAGCTGCTGAGGAGGGAGACTTGGCTGTTTCTATATGGTGAGACCATGTCAAAACGAAGGAAAATGAGTATGTGAGCTGGAGTATTCCAGAGGTAACTTCACTCAAATCTCCTTACATTTTTTTGTAATTGCTAGCAGAGACATGAGTAAAAATATACAGTGTTTTAACAAAAAAGTTAGTGATGGAAAGAAAAGGAAACTGCATTAACACATGAGTAATTTGACTTATCCACAAAACACCATTAATTTCATATAGTCTGTATCTGTTTAGTTATTGAGGTCTAGAAATGGAGTTAAAGAGAAGAAAAATGGAAAATAGTTATGAGTGAACCAGTTCTCTCATGTTCTCTGATCTTCTTTTCTCTTCAGGAAAGAAAATAAACATTCTGTCTTGTGAATTAAACTGAGCAGAACATTGTGATGATATTGAATTGACTCGGTTAATGAGAACACATTATATGAATGTACCTTGTCTTCTCACACCTAAAGGCTCATGCTTCTCTTCTCCCACTTTCAGTGATTTGTCATGGAAGTAAAACAAACAGAACAAAACAAAAACCAGTTTGTTTTCACATCTTAAATGTATGACCAAAGTTATCAGAGACCTCAGTCCTATTCTATCTAGCATGTATTAATGGGATTATTGCAAACAAATTTTGGATTTCATTACATTGACATTTTAAATCATTGTAGATATGATTAACTCTACTAAGGAGTAGTGTAGCACAGCTCTGGGTACTTCTAGGAAGACTTTTCTTTCTCTTTTTTTAAAAAATTGTTTATATTGAGCAATATATTTTTCTCAGTTTTGCTTTCTTTCTCTCACCTCCCCTTCTATACTCTTCCATGATCCCCATGATCACATTTTACTCAGAAGATCTTGTCTTTTTCTTCTTGCCATGCAAATTAGATCTATGTATGTCTCTCTTAGGGTCCTCTTTGTTGTCTAGATTCTCTAAGGTCTTAGGCTGATTTTTCGTTGCTTTATGCCTAAAAGCCATTTATCAGTTAGTACATATTTCTTTCCCTGGGTCTGAGCTACATCAATCAATATAGTATTTTCTGGATCCATACATTTGCCTGTAAATTTCAAGGTGTTATTTTTTCCACTGTGTAGTATTCCATTGTGTAAATGTACCACATTTTTTTTAATCCAAGGGGCATTTAGGTTGTTTCCAGGTTCTGGCTATTTGTAACCTGGAAATCAGGTTACAGATAATGCTGCTATGAATATAATTGAGCACATGTCCTTGTTGTATGATTGAGCATCCTTTGTATATACACCTAAAAGTGGTATTACTGTGTTGTGAGGTAGGTTGTTTCCTAATTTTCTGAGAAATCACTTTACTGATTTCCAAACTGGCTGTACCAGATGGAACTTATTTGAAGATCAAAATACCAATTCACACACCTATGAACACCTGACTTTTGACAAAGAAACAAAAAATATAAAATGTGAAAAGGAAAGCATATTTAATAAATGGTGCTGGCATAAGTGGATATCAACATGTAGAAGAATAAAAATACATCCACATCTCTTGCCATGCACCAAACTCAAGACCGAAGACCTTAACATAAAACCAAACACATTGAATCTCATAGAAGAGAAAGTACACTTAAATGTATTGGTACAGGAGATCACTTCCTTAATATAACCCCAGTAGCACAGACACTGAGAGCAACTACGACCTCTTGAAACTGAGAAGCTTCTGTAAAGCTAAGGACATTGTCATAAAGTCAAAAAGACAAAATGGCAGTCTACATAATAGGAAAACTTCTTCACCAACCCCACATCGGACAGAAGATTGATTTCCAAAATATACCAAGAACTCAAAAAACTGATCATCAAAAGAACAAGTAATCCAATAAAACATGGTGTACAGACCTAAAGAGAGAACTATCAACAGATGAATCTAAAATACCTGAAAGATAATTAAGGAAATTCTCAACATCCTTAGCCAGAAGAGAAATGCAAAATCAAAACTCTGAGATTGCATCTTAAACCATTCAGAATGGCCAAGATTAAAAATACTGATGACAACTTATGCTGGAGAGGATGTGGGGTAAAGGGAACACACCTTCACTGCTAGGATGGCATTTCTATAGATAATCAGATCTTGTTGGGTCTGACTTACTCAACAGATTAATCGTTTTATGAATTCATTCTATGATGACATTTCAGGAAGTGGCAAAAAGTAGCTTGGTCCTTTGGAGAAAGTAAGTACCAGGAAACAAATCCTTGTGGACATATTTCCAGTGTTCCCCTTTTGAATCTTCTCTTTGTGACACTTTTCTGCATGAGATAATAATCTCCTATGTCAGAAGTCCTGCCAACAAGATGTTTTTCCCAAGTACATGAGATCAAGGAACTATGGATTGCTTGCTCCAAAACCATGGGCAACAGTAAAATACTGATGTCAGAAATTTGACACAGGTATGCAACTCTAGCTAAAATATTTTGTGCTGAGGTCACCAAAGCAGCATTGTATATATTATGCTACTGTGAAGGCATAGTACTTAAACTGTTCACATTGTATATTGAGGCACAATAATACTATAACTAGTAATAAAATTTCTTCATATAATTTAAAAATATTTGGCATCCAGGAAGATTGCCCTGGGTATGAGTGGGTCTCCTTGTCCTGCTCAGTCCATAATGGCACTGAGCAGGTCTATGGGTGAGAGAAAGTTGCCCTCTCCCTCCTTGCTCCTGCCACCTACAGCATATGAGAGAGCTGACCCTCTCCCTTACCAGCTGGGGAACTAGGGAAAATGGGCTCTGCACCTTGCCTGTAGAACATAGTAGTGATGATGTTGATGGGGTGTGGATGAATAGAACTAACAAGAACTTGGAAGCTCTGGTTCTGCCCCTCATCTGTCATATGGTGGCATGGGTGAGGGAGAGATGCCCTTTTCTCAGGCCCCTTGCTGCCTGTGACATTTGCGAAAGCTGGCTCTGAGGTCCTAAGAGTAGGAGGGCTATTCCTGACTCACACCAGCTTCAGCACCCAAGAAAATGGCCCCTGTACCTCACCAGGAAGTTCACAGTAGGGTGAACTGTCCTGGGCAATGCAGGCGAGTATGTGCTGGTTGTGAAAACAAGGGAGAGGTGGCAAACTGACAAACTTTGCAAATATTCAGGCCCAGAATCAGGGTTATAAGTTGACCCACTCCAACATCTACCCCATCTATGATCTGCTGGAGCATGTGAAGGGACTGGTCCTGCAGACGAAAGGTATAGGATGTCCATGACACAGGGCAGCAACCCTTTATCTAGGAGGAGCCACATTGAAGGCCCAGCATCAATAATGCAGCAGAAACAAGAGGCCTCAAATCAGGCCAATGGCTCTTTGTAATGCACACTTGCAAGTAAAAATATCTGTTCTAAAGTGTATACCATGTGACTCACTGTGTCACACTATAGCTTCCATGATGAGATCTTTCTTTAGTCACTTAAAATTTTCTTTTAAATTTCATTCTATTTTGTTGGGGAGGAACTGTTTTGCAAGGACAGAGAGCATAAACAAAGGGACAAGGAGCCGAATGGGATTGAGATGCATGATGTGAAAGACACAAAGAATAAATAAAAAGAAAGTTAAAAAATCGTCTTGTTGGTCCCCATCACTTTCTCATGTCTCTTATCTCACATTTGGCTAAGCAGCCTTCATTTTTGAAATGAGATATCTAATTCAAAATCAAACTACCTTTCAAAGAAAACTTTAAAAAATTATATATGCCACGTATAATATTGATAGCCAGCATCACCAAATTAATACCAACTTGCAATATGTCAATTGAAAGTCAGTTTCATAAATCACTCCCATGTACATAGCATAATTTTGTTTTTAGCAATGTTGAATTATCTGAAATAGAAAAGGGGGACTAATTTATTATCAGAAAAGGCTCCAAAAATGAGAGATTTTGGGCTATATGGTTTCCAGTGAATTATTAAGAATATGTTCAACACATTATGAACATTAACAAGAAAGTAAAACAAAATCAAGAATTAAAAGTAAAGGGTTAGATAAATATCATCACAAAGGTTAATGACAGAAAGTTACAGGCCTGGACCAGTGCACGAAGATTGAATGAGGCACATGCCATTAAATCTCTGCTTCTCTTTTTAGGATTCATAAATTTCAACATATTTTCCCAGGAGAAATACTTTCCACAAAGCAGGATAGATGGTAGTCAATAAATAATTAAGCTTGATAAAGGAAACTCCAAATAATTAGGCTTCTATCCTATGACATATTAAAAATAATAATGTCTCAGGTCGTATGGTATCTTAGGAAAATTTGTGAGTGCTTCCTTCTTCACAAATGTTAGAAAAAACACAATTGATTTTTCCAAGAGTGAAGCCCATGCCTTTGTGAGTGCAGCAGAAAACCCAGAGAAGCAAGCGTGGTAGAAGAGCAGATCACCACAGAAGGTCTGCAGCTAGTCTTCAGTGTCAACCCCTCCGAAGCCCCACTGTCAGTCAGTGAGGCCTGGTGACACAAACATACTATTAAGTGGGTTTTATTTATTTTCTCTTGAATGGAGTCCTCATTTTGTGCCCCATTTCCCCCCAAGTCTTTGTTAAACACCAGTCTCCTCTATGGTTAAGTCATCTACCTCAAACCTTTCCGTCTCATTACACATCAGTTACCTTTCTAATGCAGCAACAAAATATCTCGAGAGCAGCTAAGGAAGCATAGGTTAATGCTGGTTCAAATTCAAGCATACAAGCAGCGATGGGGAAGGGACATGATGCAGCTGGTCCAATTGTTTGTTTAGCCAGAAAATAGAGAACATGGCTTGCTGCAGCTCAGCTCATATTACCTTCCTGGGTCCCAGCTCATAAAACGAGGACACCTACATTTAGTGTGCATTCATTCGCCTCTATTAATGAAATCTAGAAATTTGCAAGGAAATGCCCAGAGGTCAGTTTCTATGGTATGTCTAAACTTCATCAGGACAATCCAGGGTTTTCAGAATCTGCTACATTCGCTGCTGGTACTCGCTCATTGGTAAATAAAGCTGTGACAGACTTGAAAAACATATACCAGATAACAGAAAACATAGACAGCACCATCTGATGTAGAATCTTTTCAATGTCTATGTTACTCAGAACGACAAAGAAAAATAGAAGCCACAATTACAGAGAAACTCACAGAAGCGCTATGTGTCAGGTAGAAAATTTGACATATGTGGTTTAAAAAAGAAACTCATCTGTCCTCATACTATAAACATACTTTAATTTACAGAAGATAAAAAATATGATTGCCCAAAATTTCTCATAAGATTATAGCTTTCTTCTTCAGTAATGAATGATGAATTTTAAGATTTAATATGTAAATTAGAGAAAAATATGAAAAATCTTCTCAGGGAACCAACACATCACTTTGTCAAATAATGGCAGAACCTTCATTTAGGAGAATGGTGGAAAGGTGGAAACATTATAAATCACCAAAGAAAACGGGCAGTAGAGAGTTAGAGAGTTACATGTTTCCTAGTACCTAACCTTAATACAGCAACAGCATATTGCATATTATCTTCAAAGCTTAATAAATCTAAAATGATTAAGTGCCTAGAATTGTGTTCTGCTTCAAATATTCATGAAACAACGAAATAAATCTGCACTGCATAATAACCAAGCTTTAGGAATCTGTACAAAACTTCTTTGTCTACCTAGGAAATGTTTCTAGTAACTATAAATACACCCAGATTTGAGAACAAGCTTATTATAATGAATATAGTAAAGAGATATTTAAAATGTCTCCAGATGATAAAACTTTACAGTGAATGAGATAGAAGCTTTGGTATATATTCAGTTTTTCAGAGTCATGTATTTTTGTTTGGTTACTATAAAAATATACAGTGTAAACTGAATTTCTAAGTTCCCATAGTTCATTGAAAATGCTAGTAGTTAGAAAACAAGGGGAAAAGCTATCTAGGAAATAGAAGAATGTCATATTAGTCAGATTTTTTTCTTTTTTAAACTTTTTAAACTTAAATAGCATTTTTTATTGATTTTACATATCAAGCACTTTTCCCTCCATGGTCTCCTCCTGCCCTCTCCGCTTTTCCTTCTACCCCAGTTCGCAACGCTACTCTTCCATCCCCATTCAGAAAGAAGCAAGTCTCCAATGGGCTAGCACAAAGCATGGCACATCAAGTTGAGATAGGATCCAGTGATGAGGGAACCCACAAATACAGCTGACCTAAGCTCCTGGGAGTTCATGGACCCTGGACCAACAGTTAGGGAGCCTGTATTTGAGAATCAACCTAGGTTCTCTGCATGTCTGTGTCAATTACATAGTGTGGGCTTGAAGTAAGGCTTCTAATAGTGGGAGCAGGACCTCTCCCTGGCTGTTAGCTGTTTAGTCGTATTTTTTACAAAAAACTAAATACCAAATTATTGATTTTGAGAGTTGTGCTGATCAAACTGAGAATACCTGGTAAAAGTAAACAAACAAAAACCCAGAGCTTTAAATTTTACCGAAATTAGAACAGGATAAGCAAAGTGAAGTTCTCACCGCTGGTATGAAGAAAGGATATCCCTACTTGTAGGTTTTGCATCCTCAGTGAATGACCCAGAAACCATTCTCACATAACACTAATCCTCAAAATGGACAAGAATAACAGTAATAAATACATAAAATTGAGGTAGATAGGTTGATGGATCCCATGGGTAGTTGGAAAGAGGTAATGAAGGTATGTGAGATCATAATACATTGCATAATATATGATATTTTCAAAGAGAAAAGTACTATTATAAATATATATTTATGTATATAAATATAAACCTATTTCTCCAGGGAATGGCTTCTTTCAGACAAGAGCATTTAGCTTTTCTGGGGTTGGGGCACTCATCAGGAAACCAGGTTGATACAGAGTAAGGCTATCCTTTTTGCACTTGCTCTCTTCTACTTCTGTCTTCCACCATGCGGTGAAGTAAGGCATAAGCACTCATATGAGGTTAGAAAGATACTGGCATTATGTTTTCCAAGTTCCTTGTCTCCTAAACTGTGTACAACAACAACTTTTTTCCTATGTAATTCAAATATTTACAAATATTTTCTAACAAATGATCTAGAATGTTAAATCAACAAAGAATGGTCTAAGGTAGTAAGTAAATTTTTGTAGTTGGGTTGTTATTTAGCTTGGTGGAAAACATAAAGTTGTTTTACTGCTCAAAAGTTTATTGAGGATGAAAATATTTTCTTGCTGAAGATAAAATGTTATGCAACACCACACTCAGTCTGACGGACCAACAGCAAATTCAAACACTAACTGTGGTTCTACTTAGCCACAGTCTGTGTAGGAGTAACTTCAGACTTAGAAATATTGTTACTAATGACAAAATGATTCTCTAAAAGTTGTGGTACTGGAACAATCACATTCCTTTTGAATGTACGGTGTGTAGGCTCAGCTCTTTGCCTCTGCGTATGTAGATTTCTATCTCCTAGGAAGAATGCTGTTCTATGAAGGCAGGAGTATAGGTTGCCATGCACAAGATGCTGACTTCCAGCACACATCTAGAGCACACAACCACAAATGCTTGATGAATCACTTTCTGGTCTACCCTTGACCTTGTTAAGAATGTGTTGTGTTTGCACACCAAGACACCTGTGAGGCCATATGCTATGGTCAACCTTTGACCAGGTTTCTCCCTCCAGCTGTCACATGGAAACAGCATCCCACACATGCACACTTTATAAACACACAGAGCTGTGCTGACTTTTGGTCACAGCACAGCCTTGTTGAAAAGAAGCACATGTAATTTGAAAACAGTTTCAATTTTCTAATTTCAAACATAAGATTTGGAAGCTCTGGATAATCTTAGATATTATGTCTGGCGGTCTAATTTCAATCCAAAAGAATAAAAAAATGTAAATGTAGGATACAATCTATTATAAAACAGTTCTAAATGAACATAAAACCTATGTCATCCTTTTGTGTTTTCCTTCTTTCACTTCCACCCCACTTCTCTAGCAATACTAGCAATGTTCATCATCTACGATTGTGGAGAATTTAGGTACTTATAAATGTGGTAAATTGTATTTATAAATCAAAATTACATCATGATGTAGAAACAGTATTAAATCCTAGATATCTTTAGAAACCAACAAATAAGACTTTATTTCAAGTTTTTAAGTGCTTTATTGTTAAATTTTGTAATATATAATTTTGTAAAATTAATTTTATTTAATCAATCTTCCATTACTCTGTTTTTATTTTTGATTGTTTTTTCTCATCACCAGCATTCAGCAATGTTTAGTTCTTTTTTTTACATTCGCATTTTTGCATTAAGTTTGTAGTTTAAACTAATAGCTGGGGAAGCCTCTGTTACTCATTTTTATTAAAGATAAGGGGCTACATGGCAGTATCAAAACTCACTTAAGCAGCACTCTGACTTGGATTTGAACCCTTCCCTTTCTTCTCTATGTATCTTCTCAGGCAAGATACTCGGGCAAAATACTTAACCGACTGAAACTCCAGTGTCTCCTCTGTGATGTGATAATGACCACTGTACACAATATGAATGTAAACTTTATATGGTGACCAGGTAAGCGCTTTCGCATTTATAGTTCACAGAAGACAGGGAAGAAGAAAAAGAATCAAGTTCAGGTACAGAGCAGTAAAATCAGGTTTGGACTAATTACCAAACTCCTTCAAGTTCCTAATTACTTTTAGTATTCCTAATTACTTTTCTCAAAGTTTGAAGTCTTCTTTCTTTTACATGTCTTGCTCGTTAACCCTAATGATATCATCGCCTGCTTTTGCCTGATGTGCCCAGGTGACTGAAGCACCATGGGGAGAGTCCTGACAGGAAGTTAAAGAAGAGATAGCAGCAAATGAAAGGTCTGTTTCCTAGCCTCTGGACCCTTCTAAGTCAGGGAAATCTTGGAGAGACTGCTCAGCCACAACAACAAGCGATGTTTCAGGCAGAGGTGACATGTGCCCAAGGAGGTACATTTGTCAGTGGTGTCTGGATTTTGTCAGCCTGGGTTTTCCATGTCTCATAACTGAGAGATGTTCATTCTCATGACATTCCTGACTGCCTGGATTTAATCCTTTAATTCTCCCTGATATAACACTTTCATGTTTTCCTGGAAGATTATTGTAATCACCCTGCATATAATATTCACAGTGGCCTTATGAACTAGACCAAGGTAGGAATCACTACCTCACTGTTTAGGTTTTAGAAAATTAAACTCTAGAGTCACTAATAATCAATTATATTTTTGTTTTTATTTATGGAAAATATATTTTTTCTCATATATCTTAATTACAGTTTCTTCTTCCTCTACTCCCCCCGATTCCTCCCCACGCCTTCTTCCACCCCATCCACTACCTTTCTGTCTCTCATTAGAAAACAAACAGGCTTGTAAGTGATAATCTGATAATAAAATATAAGAGAAAACAAGAGTTAACACATTGCAGTAGGATAAAACAAACAAACAGAAGGAAAAGAGACCGAGAAAGGCACAAGAAATAAATATAGTAGCAGAGACCCACTTGTTAGGACATCCAAGAATTCAATTAAAACACTAAACTGGAAGCCAAAATCTATATACAAATGACCTATAAAGTAAAAAAAGAGAGAATATACATAAATAAAAATGAAAATAGAATATATATAAGTCTATGCTATATGTAATATAGAGCATAAAAAATACATAAAAATTTAAAAAAACAGATACAATACTATGAGACAAGGAACCTCCAAAGGTACCATCGGGTGTGTTTTCTGTTGGTCATCTTCTGCGGGGCATGCAACCTACCCCTAAGAATAGTTTGTTTCTCCAGTAAGACTTCTTTGAGAAAACTATATTTTTCTTTTTAAGTGATTATAAGTTGGAGATTCTTTCAGGGTTGGAGATGGGAGCATGTGTACACTTCTCTTTTCAGCTCTGAGACCCCATCTGGTACAGATCCGTAAAAGCCCTGAAAGTGTTTTTCACTTTCGGGCCCTTGTGTTTTTGCTGTGTGTGTGTGCGCGCATGTGCCTCTGTTTGTGTGTGTGTGTGTGTGTGTGTGTGTGTGTGTGTGTGTGTGTGTGGTCCTCCTTCCCTCAGGCTCTTACTCTCTTCCTGCTTCCTCTTTGGCAGAGTTCCCTGAACCCCTTGGGTAGGAACTGAATGAACCCCTTGGGTAGGAGCTGAATGGTGACTTCCAATTCAGGGCTGAATGTTGCAATGACTCTCATTCTCTACCTATTATCTGCCTGTGGGTTTCTGTATTCATTCCCATCTGCCGCAGGGGGATGTTTCCCTGATGTGAGCTGAGTACGGCATTGATCTATGAATAAAGCAGAATGTCTTGATGAGTCACTTTATTGCTACATTTTAGTACTTTGGTAGTATTTTGGTTTCACCCTAAGTCCCCGGGATATTTAGTTTCAGATTCTTCCTCAAGCAAGCAGTGTCAGGTATGTGTTCTATCTTGTGGAGAGGGGCCTAATGCTAATCAGATATTGGTTGGTTACTCCCTTAAACTTTGTGTCACCATTGCATTAGCTTATCTTGCAGACATGACACCATTGCTGATCAAAGGTTTTTGTGGTCGACATTCTGCTTATATTTCTCCTTGGTTAATGTGCATAGTGCCTTCCAGTACCAAAAGACAGTAGCATGTAAGGGTGAAAGCTACATGTACACACCAGCTCAACTTCTCCATCTTTAAAGAGCTATGTAGGTGTTATCTTCGGTAATAAATACTTGTTATTAGTTTGTGGAGAGCAATCTATGGCATTGGTCACAGCCTAGATTGATTATGGGTTTCCATGAGACTCTTTTTTCCAACAATTGAGTCGGATATAGCCGATTCCCAGTACTGGATGCTTCATTTGGTGAAAAGAGAAGTACAGCAGGGCATCTTTCTTTGCCATTATTTTCGTTATTAAATTTAGATCACCTTCATATGTGTATATGTTAGGTTTCCATATTACCACTCAAATGGCTATTAATCTTCTCTGTGCCACTTTTAACATCTAAGTATACTTTTCCATTTATTATATTATCCCAAGTGCCACTCTACTGGAAATCAAGGAATGATTTTGCCAAGAAATTTTCCTCTAACCTTGTATCTAGTTTTCTTTCATAAAAATCAAGCAGGCTTTGAAATATTTAATTTATGCCCCTGAATACAATAGAATACATTTTTATAGCACAGCATACATTTCTCTTTGCTAATTCTAACATTTATTAAAGGTTATCTCTGTGGTGTATGAATTGTAGTAACTATTTGCCATGATCTTTTTTCTTAAGTGGGTTTTGCATTCTTTAATACGGTATGTCTCACAATAAAGATTCTATTTTTGGTAACAGATCTAAGTTATGTGCATTATTTGATGTAAGTCATATAGAATGTTGACTGGGAGGCTCTTCCTTACTTCTTAGATTGAAATGAGTTACTTCACTTACACAAAACAAAACAACCATTCATATCATTCATCAGCTCACACAGAATATTAAAAGTAGTTGCTGATATTTTGCCTTTTAGACCGTTAACAAATGATACACTACTGTAGATTATGACTTAACTACATGAAGGTGTGTTCCGTTTGATTCTGCTGCCTTTGTTCATGGTGTAAAAATGTATCACATTTGTTTATGATGTTTGTTTGATTTTGAAAAGATGTGTTGCTGTTTTACCTTGCCTGCTTAAGGCACCTGGTTGGTCTAATAAAAAGATAAACATTCAATACCTAGGCAAAAATAGGATAGGTGCAGCTGCCAGGTAGAAAGAATAAAAGGGAAAAATCTAGGCTTGATAAAAATAAAGGCGGAGGAGAGAAGAGGGAAACTTCCAGGGCCAGAGGCCAGTCACCCAAACACCCAGTCAGCCACAGAGTAAGAAGGAGAGAAAGACATATAGAATAAAAAGCAAAAAGCATAGAGACAAATATAGAAGAAGATAAACAAGATATTTGAGTCAGGAAGGCTGGGTAGAAACAACTTAAACTAAGGCCATACATTTGAAATGAAGAATAAGTTGCCATGAATTTATATGGGAGTTGGTCATAACCCCCTCTCCCACAAAAAAGAGAAACAGCCAACTACAATAGACAAAAGTTATAAACGTATCCACAATAATCCAACAAACACATAGACATATTGGCAGTGCTTTCTGCATAGTGCGCTCTTCTAAAAAATAATAAAAAGGAAGACTATGCTTTCCACCCATGATTCTATAACCTGCCAAACCCCAAGTTTTTGGTTATAATATTCCCAAGGCATTTAAATGTCTCCATCACTAGTGAACAAAACTGTGCTGGTCTAGTACATCTAACAATTTAGCAATCCTAAACGAAGGGCTATTTATTTTCATTTTGTACATGAAGAAATCAAGGCATTGAAAGGTTGAAAAAATGCTCCCTTTTATCACACCCCTATTATATAGGAGCTCTAAAGATTAAAATTGATGATCTCTGTTCAAACCTGACAGGTTGGCCCTTTGCCGAACATCAAAAATCAACTGAGGAAACTGCACTTTGAGCATTGTACCTTCTGTCTTGCTAATCTAATGAAACCCACACACAACCAACACCAAAGTACTGTACTCTTCATCTATCAGTAATTCTGAGACAACTGCCTATTGTTTGTATTGTCACCATTTTCTTCTGTTGCTTAAAATATGAACAGTTAATCAAATCATTAATTTTTTTATGGATTCCCTCTATTTCCCTTTCCTCTGGTTTTCTTCCTAGTTTTTCTGAAAAGGAAAAACTTCTCCAAGACAAATTTGCTTATAAATATCATTATTTCCTATATATACTTTGTGCTCATTCTTACCCTGGATTAAAATGCAAACATGTTCTGTAGAATATGAAGTATTTCAGTAGAATAAAAATATCTCTCAAGCTTTGGTTTAAAAATACACTTCCAAGGAATTTGGCTTTTCCAGTGACCCAGATTTCTTCAAGCTACTTACTTTGCTGAGATGTGTACCTCCTAATTGAAATAGTTTCATAACTACCCTTGATTTTCACATATTTAATGACACCACTAAAAGTGGCGCATCAGTCACTTAGCTAATATGCATTCTTTGAAGCCTACAGAAGCAGAGGGAATACCCTCTTTATCCTTCCACTGTGCTCTTCCCAGGCATGGATCATCATTATCCTTATTACCCAGTTGAATAAGTCTAATTTTAAGTTGGATAAATCATAAGCCAGGTGATTCTCAAAACTTCCCAAGTTATTACCTTACTTCATCCATAGATAGCACAGCAGAGAACTAAAGGGACTATTTCAGATGACTCATTTTTTTTAAATCTCTGAAAATGCTGTCTAAGTATAAAAATGTCTTTGTTGTATATATATATACAACATATATATATGTAGATATATATATCTTTATATGATATATCTGATTATGTTTTCCCCTCCCTCTGCTTCTAGTCTCACCCCCATCTCCTCCCATCTGGATCCACCCCCTTTTTTTTCTTTTATTAGAAAACAAGCAGTCATCTAAAGGGACAATAATATAAAAATATCTGATAAGATAAAAAAAAACTAACATATCAGAATGGGACAAAACAAACATAGAGAAGGGAGAGAAATCAAGAAATGAAAAACAAAAAAAAACTGATATAAACGCAGAGATCCACTTTTGACGCAGCCAAGAATCCAATAAGAACGCAAAACAAGAAGCTATAATATAATACACATAGGAAAAATCTCCTAACAGTAGAATATTTCCTTAAATAACTAGTATCTCATTGTACTGATCCAAGAAATACCCAAAGCAGTCCTTGTAAATGTAGAATTATTGAACTATGTTCGCTTCATTTGCAACTGATATTTCAACATTTGGACACTCGAGTTTCAAGCCTTTTTACTGACGTAGTGTATGCTGTGGATGAACCCACCGTCTGATCACATCAGCAATGCTGTCTATAGGTATACATGTTGAAGCCATAGTTCCCATGCTGGCTCTCCTGAAGGATAGATCTGGGGAGGATGCCTTTGCAGTAGTAGGTCTTTTTAAGACAGCCCTTTCCAAGTTCAGTTTATCTTTTCCTTCTCGTTTCCCAGGTCCAGGCTAGGTGTTTTGCTCTGCAACATTCTCTCATGATAACATGCCAGCACAGGATCAAACCAATGAGCCTAGATGATGACCATGCTATACTATTCTAAAATGATGAGCCAAGGAAACCTTTTCTCCTTGTAAGGTATCTCTTTGATAGATATCTGGCATTATTATGGAAAGTTGGCCATTTCCTAATTAAACAAGAAAAATACAACACATATATTGTAATAAAGGAAAAAAATTCTAGACTCATTTCATGTTCTAGATTGGGGCATAATATAAAGTTAATCCTAAGCTCTTCTACTAATTCATCCAAATTGTTTAATATATTGCGCATCATATAAAACTATCCAAGAGCAGAATATTTTTGTCAGTTTGTGGAAAGGAAGGACAGTGTCAGCATCCTTGATTAATCACTCCAAAGATGACTGAGAAGGGTCTCTATGGACTTAAGCCAGTAGTGTTGAGTAGTGAGGGAAACCTTGTCTGATAACACCACTTGGGTCACTGGACTGATGTTAACATATCAGATTACACCCCTCCAAGATATTTAATTATAGCAATTATGTACTATAACAACTGGACTGGCTTTATAGTCCTCAAATAAATAAAACATTTGAAGTGATAACTTATGTACATGGGATTTTGGCATTTTATAATCATTGTATAGGTGCATTTACACTTGCTATCTAATAACCCAAAAGGATAATTTATTTTATTTTTATCTGCAGTCCTCCAAGTAACTACTAGAATTATTTTCAAAATGAACAAATGGCTTCCTGGACATGTGCCTTCACTTTGTTTAATCTGTACTTACCATACTTAACACACTGAGAACGTCAATAATCCAGGAATTTGTTTCAGTGAGTTATAGATATGTGTTAGCACGTCTACAAGACCATGGTGGATTTGTCTTCACTCTGCCCCCTCCCCCAATTCTGGTATAATCTTTCTCAGAACAGGCTACGGGGTGACTTTCACTTCCCAGATTGTAACATCACCTGAAACCAAGGCTGTCTTGAAAGGTAGAGACGTGCAAATGACTTGAATACACTGACGACTGTCTTACGTTATCTCCACTGAAGCAATACGGTAGTGATGTCTTTGCCTACATGTAAATACCTCCAACATTGACCTCACTGTGTAAAGAAAACTAAGTTGCATTTCCCCAGGCTTTTCCTAAGAGGACAGTAGTCTTGAAGATTGCACCATCCATTTTCTGTGACATAAGCAAGTTCTATTAGGGGGAGAAATAACTGTGTTTTGAGTTGTGAGATTCGCTGCAGGTCTCTGCCCCGGGCTTAGTGGTTTCTTTTCTGTCTTTCTTTTTCAGATAGAGGATCACATGCCAGCAATAATCCAATAGACAGTTCTCAACTTGAGAATGCTGGGACATGGCAAGGCAGAGGATTCCTTATCTTAACTGTATAGTACCTTCAGATAAAGCTGTACTTTAGAAATTATCATATTACTGGAGAGCATCCTGAAAGGTTTTGGATGAAAATCTCCATTCCTGATTATACCAGGATGCAAGCAGATGCCAGCTTTATGACTGAGGGCCAATGTTTTTTATTCTATGGAATAACACAGGCACCAGACACCTCTGTACCCATGTCTTATTTCTACTAATTGTTAGCTACGTAATCTGGAGTGAGTGACTTCATGACTTGCGTTGACTTCCTTATTTCTTAAACAGGAAGCAACAGCAATGATGTCACTTGATTCTGAGAACCAGAAGTGGTAATTAGTGAAACACACAAAGCACCCAATGGATAATGGAATCTGAGAAAAAATTTATAAACTATTTGATCAATATATATGAATGCTATCCATTAATACTTTAATATTTTCACAACAATTGCAATGGTATCATTAATAGTGATCCTAAGAATATTTTTAGGAACTATTAAGAACTTTTTTGGAGAATTTAACTTCAGCTAAGCAATTTAGACTTGCAAAAAATGGATTATGTTTTATGTAATAAAGTTTAAGATTCTGATTTTTAGTAATGTGGTTGGAGAACACTAGAGCTATAGCATGTAAACACGTTTTATAATGGTAGAGTTGTGAAAACAGAGAACCCTTTTCTCTAACACCAAGGCTGTCATTTCATGTGGATGAAAAGATGCATAGGACGAATGCTCCACAGTTCCACTAGCAGATATAAAATGCAGTAAGTACTTTAGTGTTCACTAACAATAAGAGATGCTTCTATGTAACACGGGAAACTATTCTGCAACATTAGAATAATGAGAAAATAATGCATCTGGCTGGAGAGATGGTTCTATGGGTAAATGTGCTTTCAACCTACCTGAAAACCTGAGTTCTATGTAGAGAAAGGAAAGCATGAATGTCTGCAAGATATTCTCTGTCTTCCACATGCACTCTCTACACAAGTGTATCCACATACATAGAGAAATAAATACGGCAATAAGTATATGCAATTTTAGAAAAGTTAAGTTTTAATAACCTAAAACCTCTCCTTTAAACCACATTTATGTTGAAAATGCAGAGCAAGCATGGAAGCTGGAGAAGATACAGGTATATGGGGAAATACCCAGATTGCGTAGGAATGGGGACAGAAAGATAAGATAAAATGAAAGGGAAAGAGAAAAATAAGGCAGGAGAAAAGGGAAAGAAGGAGAGAAAAACAAAATGACTTTTTGTTTATTTCCTTCTGTAAACCTCTAAAAATGAATTATTTATATTTAAAATTTTCATACTTTCAATTTTATCAAGAGCTCCAAATTTTTCATTGATCCTAAATTTATCTTTTGTCAAGTCAAAACTTTGGTGATTAGGAAAACCATACAGAAAAAAAAAAGTCCTGTCATCTAACTACTCAGATCAGCCAAGTAAGGTTTGCTCTTTACTTTATATCATATGACCTCATTTCTTAATCACGTTTACCATGGCAGATATTCAGTTTTCATCCCCCTTTGCATTTGGCATTTCCTGCTCTGCAAGTCCTCAAATGAACTCAAGAAAGTTCATCATACTTTATCACTATATTTTAATCCATACTTTAATCTCTATGTCTCTTCTCTTGGGCCTCTTTTTCAAGATCTGAACAGTCATGACTTAAGTACCATCCAAGGACAACCAGTCTCATGAAAACTGACTTGTGTTACTAACAGATTAGTCAGCTTTGGTGAAATGCCATTAGCTCAGTGTATTGACTTACAGAATCTCTATGACTATATTCTGACTGACATTCAGATAAGTAACAAGAAAAGAACTGAAGGAACAAACTTAAATAAATACTTTTACCAATTTTGCTTGTGTATGTGTTTTAACAGAAAGCAGACCTACATTTTACATTAAAGCATAGAAACAAAAAATTAGAAATGTTTTTCCTAGAAATGAAACTCCTTTCTGCACAAGTCCTTAAAACAACTTAACTCATGTAACCGACTAACACTGGAAATGAAAATCTAAGCAATCACCCTTTTTAATTAGATGATATCTTCACACTGATCTGAAAAGAGAGTAAACAAATATGAAGAGGTAATGTAGAGTTGTGGCTGACACTTTAAAAGTTTTGCATATTGACAGGCATCTGCTTCTTTATGGATGCAAACTGATACTTATCTCAAGGTCACTAGTCATATAAGGATGATCTAGGATACAAAAGCAAGAGCTTGGCAGTCACCCTCCTTCTCTGGGCCATCAACTAGCCTGGATTTCACTCTTGGCTCTTCTCTGAGGTCAGAAAGCAGAAAACACAACAGTTGTTACCTGTAGGTATATATATGTATGTAAGTATGGATATGTGTACACACACATATATAAAACAATTTATAAATTGACTGAATGTTAAATTAACTTGGCAAATACACTAAAAATTAATGAATGCATGAGATTATCTAGACTTAAAAACAATTTTAAACTGACATTAAGCTGAGACCTCTTATTAGAACTAGCTTTCATGAAACAATATGACATGTTTCATTATCAAAATCCTTGTCAAATTTGTTATACTCAGTGAAGGTTGTCAGTGTCTTTGAGTGACTGTCTTCATGTAGATATAATGCTTGAGGTCCCTCCCTGGCACGTCTGTAAGGTAAAGGTAGGCTGTCTGGAAAAGACCAAATGCATAAGTTGATAAATATTATCTTTCTTCGCTAATATTTTCCTTGGCCGGAGTCTAGCATACTAGCATCTGTCTGTCTGTTCTAAAACAAACTGTAGCGATGTCATTTATGAGGATGTCAAGCTAGGACAGTCAACATGATCGTGCTTGTGCCATATTCAAAGACTCTCTGCAGCTGGTCTGTAGCAGGTGGTAGACTGACAGACACGTTTCTCTGACTGAAAGCAATTCCAGGTGGCATATCTCAGAAACCATCCTTTCTTCCATTCCTCTTCTTCAAAGTAATGAAGAGAGAGAGAGGGAGGGAATGGGAGACAAACAGAAGAAAGAAAAAGTATTTCACTGAGACCAAAACTCTCTATGGACTGGTTTTCAGGGGGAAAAAAGAAGAAAGGAAGAAAGAATAAGAAAAAATAAGAACTTTCTTCATACATTTAATTCATGAAATCTGGATTCCAATGTCTCTTATAGATAGTGATGTCTTATCATGAATGCTATTTTGACAGTGAATTTCAGGAAACAGACAGAATTCTAATATTGATGTTAGATAATATGTAAGTGATCCAATTTTCAATAATAGTCCATGAAATGGGTAAATAAACGGAAACATGAAGCATTAAAGTTAACCAAGAAGTAAAAGAATTACCATTTGTGTTTTCAAATATTGAATTTGGAAAATAGTTCAAAGCCATATTATGAACATGTTTGAAGAACTGGAATCAGGGTTTTAAATAATATGCCAAAAATACAGCATAACATTAAACACTCCAGGGAAGAGCAGTTTCTTGCCCAAATGGTTAGAAAATTCCATGAAGAGCCTGTTTTATGCCCATCTTCCTTTTGAAGTAATTTGTACTTCCAGGAGAAGATGTGTCTCATTGTCATGAAAAGTCCTAAGTTCTTAAAACATTTTAAATGCCATATTCTGAAGGTCTTTGAAAGGTACCTATCCATCTGAAATATGTCTCTGTACATCTAAAAACCTAACTTATATGATTACAACATTGAATATTATAGATAACTATCTATTAACCTGTATTTCTTAATTTTACATTACATTTTTAAATGTGCTGTACAAGCAAAATACCTTAATCAAGAGCAAAATACACATACAACAAAATTGACCTTAAATTTGTATTAAATGACCAAAATCAATACAAATGCAAAATATTTATCTCTACAACATATCCCCTTTTAAATTCAAACAAACATTTGTAAACAATATTTGAGAATTTCGGCACAGTGCTGTACACACTCCTTCCTGCTTTTTGTTGGGTAAAGTAATTTTAGGTGTTTATGGCAACATTTCAGGAATTGGGGGCTGTCTTGTTTCATCAAACCACATTAGCCTGGAAGAAATCCACAGGTTCTCATGTTCTGTAGATCAAAAGCAGAACTTCTTTTCAAAAGCAATAAATCCTTAGACCCAAATTTTGAAGTCAAGATATCTTTAAAATATATGTTGGTTTAGCTTAGCAGTCTGTACAGTGAAATGTCTCTCTGTACTTAGCTCTTTCACAGTCAAAAAAATTCAATGAAAACACAATGATATACATAATCCAGACTCTCTGTGTGTATTTCATTTTTACGTGGCTTATTTTTCTTACTCTATTTCTTTTTCAACAAGTTTAATATTTACTTTATTATCGTTTCTCTTTTAATCTATGACTGTCTGTACACTTAGATCATAACTGTCTATATTCTTTTTCCTCTCTCAAACCTATGTTCATTAATCTAACACTGTGACCCATTTAGAGGTTTTTTATCTGAATTTCTCTTTATTGCATCCATATCTGTAATTAATTTTTACCAGGAGTTCTTTTTTTAATGCTAAGTGGGCATGGCTAGGACCCACTCTAAGGTCCTGCCTGTTGGCTCTGCTTGGCCCAACATGGTGGATGCATGTTTGCTGCCTCTGAGAGTCATGCACACTTCCCCAGCTCCAGCGTTGCAACAGGTCTATGTCACTATTAAGTAACTAGTAACATGCTGCTCACAAACCCCATTTAAGTGCTCTGCCTCCTGAAAGAGAGTTCATGCTGGTAGTTTAAACCAGAAACCCTCCATTTCTATATCATATGGGTTTTTTTGTTTTGGTTTGGTTTTTTTGTTATCTTAAAAGAGCTGTTGCACTCCTGCTTGACACCAGTTTTTTTTTTTTTTTGTTTTTGTTTTTTGTGTGTCTAAAATGTATTTCAAGTTCTCTCAGGTTTTATGTGAATTTAGCTGGCACACATTGGTTTGCCAATCTGTTCGCAGAGGCTGCTTATTTGTTCACAGCCACCTAGACCCGAAATAATTTCACATAAAATGTATTAATTAAAACATTGTTTGGCCAATCACTTAAGTGTATTGTTAGCTAGCTCTTATATCTTAAATCAATCTATTTCTAATAATTTATATTTAACCATGAGGCTTATAGTTTACTGGTAAAGTTCCAGGCATCTGTCTTCTGAAGAAGCTACATGGCTTCTCTCTGACTCTACCTACTCTCTCCTCCTCTGTCTTCCTGGAATTCCCACCTTGCCCTATTCTGTTCTGAAATAGGCCCAAAGCAGATTCTTTATTAACCAATGGTATTCACAACATAAAGAGGGTAATTGAACCTCTGCTAACACACACACACACACACACACACACACACACACACACACACACACATACACACACTCTACTTAATACAATGGGAAAAAATGAAATTATCCATATTGGGAAATTCCAATGTATTTAGAAATAATAATGTCTTATCTGTAAAAGAGAGTAAAGTACATACAACTGTGGTATGATATAGTGCATAGACTGAGAGATACAAATAGTTCTTGAGAACACCATTTCCAGTGTCAGTTCTCTTTCAAAAGGTTAGACAAAACATAGTGTTATCTCAGTAAATAGAGATGAAGAAATATGATTATTAGAGACATATCTTGAAAAAGATGAGAAAAGAAACAAAAAAATGAGCTCTAAAAATAATTCAAATTTATAAACAAAAATGTAAATGAGTGTAAAAATATTTACTCATTTGCTGTTTTCTTTTAAAAGTAAAATAGTGTATAATGTTATTAAATAGCAATTACAGTGCTGCTTTAGTATTATATGAGGAACCTTTCATATCTATATGCATATGATATTACAAATTATGCAGCTGGAATAAGATCATATGGGAGTAAAGATTTTTAAAATACTTGTAAATTAGTGTAAATATTAAGAAGGTTATGGTCAGTTAGGGTAATATAATTTAGAGCAAATTTTGAAAAAGTTTAAGAACTTAAATGATTATAAATGGTATGAGATTAATTTAAAAAGTCAAAATAGGGAACATGTAAATGGGCAAAAAAACATAGCAAGTAAGTGCAATTAAAGGTTCTATTAAACATGAGTGGTCCAACTTTCTTTTTGAAAGTGTCTAAATTGTTTGATCAGAGTTAACATTATATTACCCAGAGAGGTGAGGTGAACTGCACCTGTAACCTTAACAGCCAAAAAGCAAGGGCAGAGAGAACAAAATTTAAAGCCAACCTAGTATCCATAGTGAGAAATGCCACCAGAAAAAAAAGTATTATTCAGATATATACCATTCTACTTATACACAATTTTTATTTCTTTTACCTTTTTAAAAAATAGTCTTATTTTACATACCAGTCCTGGATCCCTTTCACTCCCATCCTCTTTATTTTTTATGTTTTGTTATTTTTATTGATTTTATTGAACTATACATTTTCTCTGCTCTTGTCCCTTCCTCTCCGCTCTCCTTCTACCCTCATCCATGGTCCCCATGTTTCCTATTTACTCAGGAGATCTTGTCTTTTTCTACTTTCCATGTAGATTAAGTCTATGTTGAGCACATGTCCTGAGGAAAAAAATCAGAGAAACATCATCCTTCACAAGAGTCACAAATAACGTAAAATATCTTGAAGTAACTCTAACCAATGAGGTAGAAGACTTATTTGTATTACAAAAACTTTAAATCTTTGAAAAAAGAAAGTGAAAAAGACACCAGAAATTTGGAAAAATCTCCCATGCTTCTGGGTAGAGAGAGTTAACATGGTAAAATTGGCAATCTTACCAAAATCAATCTACAGATTCAATGCAATGCCCATCAAAATCTCAACAAAAATTTTCACAGATCTTGAGAGAATGGTACTCAACTTCATATGGAAAAGCAAAATAAAAAAATTCAGTACAATAAAATAACTAAAAAGCTCCCCCGCCAGCCACCCCAGCTTCCATCCAGAGGGCCATCAAGGGGTGAGTTTGCTTCGGGCCCACAGCAGGGGCCCAGCGAGGAGGAGCTCGGACTTTCCCCGACCCCATAGACTCCCAGGTCACCCTGCACTGCTGGCTCCAACCTGCTAAGCTCTCCCGCCTGCCATCCCAGCTTCCATCCAGGTACAAATTCCTATATTTCTCCCTTCCCACTGGGGCCATAAAATTTCCCCAGCTCAGCTGCCTTGCACGCTGGACCTGATCTGTAGGCTCATCCCGGAAAGAGGGAGTGTCTGTGCTTCAATAGCCTGCATGAGGAAAGGTAGGCATTCTATCAGTGAATTCCCTGCCCAACAAGGGAACCTGACCCGCTACCAGAAGTTCCAATAGAGAGCATTTGAAGGAAGAGATGGGCAGACGCCAAGGCAAGACCTCCTCCAACAATCTGAAAAACAACATGAAAACACCAGATCCCAACAACCCTACAACAGAAGGACTTGAACACTCTAACCCAGAAGAAGTGGGAAAAAGTGACGTTATGAAAGCAATAGAATCCCTTAAACAGGATATGAATAACTCCCTTAAAGAATTGGATGAGAAGTATAACAAAAAGTTTGAAGAAATGAGTATAGAAATGGATGAGAAATATAACAAAAAGTTTGAAGAAATAAGTAAATCCGTGAATGATACCCTGAGAAACCAAGAAAAAACAATCAAACAAGTAAAGGAAACAGTCCAAGAATTGAAAACTGAAATGGAGGCAATGAAGAAAACACAAACCAAGAACCGGCTGGATATGGAAAAACTAGGTAAACGAACGGAGACTACAGAATCAAGCATAACCAATAGAATACAAGAGATAGAAGAATGAATTTCAGATTCTGAAGATACCATAGAGAAAATAAATGCTCTGGTCAAAGAAAATGGCAAATCCAATAAATTCTCTTCACAAAACATTCAGAAATCTGGGACACAATAAAAAAACCAAATCTAAGAATAATATGGATTGAAGAAGGAGAAGAACTGCAGATCAAAGGCCCAGAAAATATATTTAACAAAATTATAGAAGAAAACTTTCCCAATCTAAAGAATGATATTCCTATGAAGGTGCAAGAAGCATACAGAACACCGATTAGACTGGATCAAAAAAAAGTCCCCTCGCCATATAATAATCAAATCACAAAACATCCAGATTAAAGAAAGAATATTAAGAGTTGCAAAGGAAAAAGGTCAAGTGACTTATAAAGGTAAACCTATCAGGCTTACACCGGACTTCTCTATGGAAACCATGAAAACCAGAAGATCCTGGATAGAGGTACTGCAGAAACTAAGAGACGATGGATGAAAACACAGACTACTATACCCAGCCAAGCTATCATTCACTATCAACGGAGAAAACAAAATATTCCAGGATAAAAATAAATTTAAAAAATTCGTAGCCACAAATCCAGCCTTATAGAAAGTAATAGAAGGAAAATCGCAACCCAAGGAATCCAACATTGCCACCACTGCCTACAATAACCCAGACATCTAGCAACCCTTCACAACCACAACTCAAAGAAGAGAAACACACAAACTCTACTACACACACACAAAAAAAAATAATAACCGGAATCAACAACCACTGGTCATTAATATCACTTAATATTAATGGACTCAACGCACCTATAAAAAATCACAGACTTAGAGACTGGATAAGAAAACAGGATCCAACATTCTGCTGTTTACAAGAAACACACCTCAACCACAAAGATAGACATCTACTCAGAGTAAAGGGTTGGGAAAAGGTTTTCAAGCAAACGGACCTAAGAAGCAAGCTGGTGTGACCATTCTAATATCTAACAAAATTGACTTCAAACTAAAATCAATCAGAAGAGATGGAGATGGACATTTCATACTCATAACAGGAAAAATTAATCAGGAGGAAGTCTCAATCCTGAATATCTATGCCACTAATATAAAAGCACCCACTTATGTAAAAGAAAAAACTTTTAGAACTCAAGGCAGTCATCAAACCACACACACTAATAGTAGGAGACTTCAACACACCTCTCTCGCCAATGGACAGGTCAATCAAACAGAAACTCAACAGAGAAATAAGAGAATTGCTAGAGATAATGAATCAAATGGACTTACCAGATATCTACAGAACATTCTACCCAAAAAGGAAAGAATATACTTTCTTCTCTGCAGCTCATGGAACCTTCTTGAAAATTGACCACATACTCGGTAACAAAGCAAACTTACACAGATACAAAAAAATATTAGTAATCACCTGTGTCTTGTTGGATCACCACAGAATAAAGTTAGAATTCAATAACAATTTGAACACCAGAAAACCTAAAAACGCGTGGAAGTTGAACAGTCAACTACTGAATCTTCCCTGGGTCAAGGAAGAAATAAAGAAAGAAATTAAAGTCTTCCTTGAATTTAATGAAAATAAAGACACAACATACTCAAACCTATGGGACACAATGAAAGCAGTGCTAAGAGGAAAGTTCATAGCACTAAGTGCCCAATTAAAGAAAATGGAGAAAGCACATATTGGAGACTTAACAGCACACCTAAAAGCTCTGGAAAAAAAAAGAAGCAGACTCTCCCAGGAAGAGTAGAAGATTGGAAATAATCAAACTGAGGGTTGAAATCTACAAAATAGAAACACAGAAAACAATCCAAAAAATCAAGGAAACAAAAAGTTGGTTCTTGGAGAAAATCAACAAGATTGACAAACCCCTAGCCAAACTAATCAAATGGCAGAGAGAGAACACTCAAATTAATAAGATCAGAAATGAAAAGGGGGACATAACAACAGACACAGTGAAAATTCAGAGAATCATCAGATCTTACTACGAGAGTTTATATGCCACAAAGTTGGAAAATGTACAAGGAATGGATTGGTTTTTAGATAAATACCATTACCAAAGTTAAATCAAGACCAGGTGAACAATCTAAATAGACCTGTTAGTCGCGAAGAATTAGAAGCTGTTATCAAAAACCTGCTGACCAAAAAAAAGCCCAGGACCAGATGGTTTCGATGCAGAATTCTACCAGAACTTCCAGAAAGAGCTAATACCTATACTCCTTAATGTATTTACAATGTAGAAACAGGAGAGTCATTGCCAAATTCTTTTTATGAAGCTACAGTTACCCTGATACCAAAACCACATAAAGACACAACCAAGAAAGAGAAATACAGGCCAATCTCACTCATGAACATCGATGCAAAAATCCTCAACAACATACTGGCAAACTGAATCCAAGAACACATTAGAAATATTATCAATTATGATCAAGTAGACTTTATCCCAGAGATAGAGGGCTGATTCAACATACGCAAATCTATCAATGGAATCCATCATATAAATAAACTGAATCCATCATATAAATAAATAAACCATATGATCATTTCATTAGATACTGAAAAAGCATTTGACAAAATTCAACACCCTTTTATGATAAGGGTGTTGGAGAGCTTGGGTATACGAGGATCATACCTAAATATAATGAAAGCAATATATAGTAAGCCGACAGCTAACAGCAAATTGAACGGAGAGAAACTCAAAGCCATTCCACTAAAATCAGGAACACGACAAAGCTGTCCACTCTCTCCATACCTCTTCAATATAGTGCTTGAAGTTCTAGCAATAGCAATAAGACAACATAAGGGGATCAAGGGGATTCGAATTGGAAAGGATGAAGTTAAACTTTCGTTATTTGCAGACGATATGATAGTGTACATATACGACCCCAAAAACTCTACCAAAGAACTCCTACATTTGATAAACACCTTTAGTAATGTGGTAGGATACAAGATCAACTCAAAAAAATCGGTTGCCCTCCTATACACAAAGGATAAAGAAGCAGAGAGGGAAATCAGAGAAACATCACCTTTCATGATAGCCACAAATAGCATAAAATATCTTGGGGTTACTCTAACCAAGGAAGTGAAAGACCTATTTGACAAGAACTTTAAGTCCTTGAAGAAAGAAATTGAGGAGGATACCAGAAAATGGAAAGACCTCCCCTGCTCTTGGATTGGGAGAATCAACATAGTAAAAATGGCAATTCTACCAAAAGCAATCTATAGATTCAATGCAATCCCCATCAAAATCCCATCAAACTTCTTCACAGACCTTGAGAGAACAATAATCAAGTTTATATGGAAAAACAAAAAACCCAGGATAGCCAAAACAATCTTATACAATAAAGGAACTTCTGCAGGCATTATCATCCCTGACTTCAAACTCCATTACAGAGCAACAGTGTTGAAAACAGCTTGGTATTGGCATAACAACAGAGAAGTCGACCTATGGAATCGAATAGAAGACCCGGGTATTAACCCACAAACGTATGAACACCTGATATTTGACAAGAGAGCTAAAGGTATACAATGGAAGATGGAAAGCATCTTTAACAAATGGTGACCACTTCCTAAGCAGAACCCCAGGAGCGCAGACAATGAGAGAAACAATAAATAAATGGGACCTACTGAAACTGAGAAGCTTCTGCAAAGCAAAGGACACTGTCAGTAAGACAAAAAAGCTACCTCCCGACTGGGAGAAGATCTTCACCAACCCCTCATCAGACAAAGGTCTGATCTCCAAAATATACAAAGAACTCAAGAAACTAGACACTAAAACTCTAATTAACCCAATTAAAAAATGGGGTACTGAACTGAGCAGAGAATTCACAACAGATGAACTTCGAATAGCCAAAAGGCACTTAAGGTCATGCTCAACCTCCTTAGCGATCAGGGAAATACAAATCAAAACAACTTTGAGATATCATCTTACACCTATCAGAATAGTCAAACTCAAAAACACCAGTGATAGCCTATGCTGGAGAGGATGTGGAATGAGGGGAACACTCATCCATTGTTGGTGGGAATGCAAACTTGTGCAGCCACTGTGGAAATCAGTGTGGCGGTTTCTCAGGAAACTGGAAGTCAACCTCCCTCAGGACCCAGCAATTCCACTCTTGGGAATATACCCAAGAGATACCCTAACATACTACAAAAGCATTTGTTCAACTATGTTCATAGCAGCATTATTTGTAATAGCCAGAACCTGGAAACAACCTAGGTGCCCCTCAGTAGAAGAATGGTTAAAAAAGGTGTGGAACATATACACATTAGAGTTTTACTCAGCGGTAAAAAACAATGACATCTTGAATTTTGCATGCAAATGAATGGAAATAGAAAACGCTTTACTGAGTGAGGTAAGCCAAACCCAAAAAGAGGAACACGGTATGTATTCACTCATAAGTGGATTCTAACCATAATTAAAGGTCTTTGAGCCTATTATTCGTGATCCTAGAGAAGCTAAATAAGAAGGTGAACCTGATGAAAATCATGTAGCTATCCTCCTGGAGATTGGAAATAGACAAGAGTCCCAGGTAACCTCAGGTGCTTGGGGGGTGGGGGTAGGAGGGTTGTTGGAAGGGGTGAGGGTTAGAGAGAAGGGAGTAGGGGAGGAATGGGGAAAGCTCGGTGGACTGGGATGGGGGGAGGAAGGATGGATATGGGATCAGGGAAGAATATATTTCAACTAAGGGAGTCATTTTAGGGTTTACAGGAGACTTGATTATAAATGGGATCCCAGGTCCAAGGAGAGATCCCCAGATTGTTCTCTGGACAGAGGAGAGGGTGCCTGAAATGGCCTTGGCCCATAACCATACAGATGAATATTTTGCTTATCACCATAGAATCTTCATCTGGCGATGGATGGAGATAGAGACAGAGACCCACATTGGAACACTGGACTTAACTCCCTAGGTCCAAACGAGAAGCAGAAGAAAAGAGAACGTGAGCATAGAAGGCAAGATCAGAGAGAACCTTCATCCGACGATGGATGGCGATACAGAAGGAGACCCACATTGGAGCACCGGACTGATTTCCCCAAGGTCCAAATGAGGAGTAGAAGGACGAAGAAAATGAAAAAGGAAATAAGGACTGCGAGGGATGCGATCACCCACTGATACAAGAGGACGGATCTAATGAGAGTTTACCAAGGCCAGTTGGAGTGGGACTGAACAAGGACGCAATCCGATCAGATTCTCTGAATGTGGCTGGATTCTCTGAATGTGGCTGGCTCGGAGTCTCTCTGAAAAGCCATTGACAATGGCACTGGGACTTGTTTCCTCTTCATATATTGAATTTTGCGGATCCAGTCTGTCTGGACACTCACCTTCCTGGACCTGGAGGGAAGGGGGAGGAACTTGAACTTCCCACAGGGCAGGAAACCCTGACTGCTCTTAGGGATGGAGAGGGAGGAGGAGAGGGACTGGGGGGAGTGGAGGGTGTTGGGAGGAGGGGCAGAAATGGAAACTTTTATAATTTAATAAAATTACTTTAAAAAATAACTAAACAATCCAGTAATCCAGTACAATAAAAATATCTTTTGTAGGCATCGCAATCCTTAACTCTAAACTCTACTACAGAGCTACAGCACTGAACAGAGCCTGGTATTGGCACAAAAACTGACAGAAAAACCAATGGAACCAGTTCAAAGACCCAGATATTAATCCATACACCTACAAACACCTCCCATCTTCTTACTTCCCATACCTTCTGCCCATCCCACCTTCTGTACACTATTCAGAGAGGGTAAGACCTCCCATGGGGACTCAACAAAGTCTGTCACATCATTTGAGGCATAATCAAGATTCTCCCATCTATGTCTATGCTGAGTAAGTAAGTAAGTAAGCCCTCCAAGAGAATGGGCTCCAAGGAGCCAGTTCATGCACTAGGGATAAATACTGGTTCCACTGCTAATGGCCCTACAAACTGCCCAAGTCACACAATTGTCACCCACATTTGGAGGGCCTAGTTCAGTCTTATACAGGTTCTCTAGCTATCAGTCTGGTGTCAGTGAGTTCTCACTTTTTTGGGTCAATTGTTTCTGTGGATTTCTCAACGATGGTCTTAGCCCCTTTCTTCATATTATCGATCCTTTCTCCATACGACTGAACTGCAGGAGTTTGACCCACTGCTTAGCTGTGAATCTCAGCATCTGCTTCCATCTATTACTGGATGAAGGTTCTATAGCAATTAGGGTAGTCATCAATCTGACTACAGAGGAAGCGCACTATTACTTAGGGTCTTAGCTGGGGTCACCCCTGTAGATTCCTGTGAATTTCTCTAGTGCCTGGTTTCTCGCTAAACCTATAATGAATCCCTCTTTTAAGGAATTTCTTTCCTTACTCTCTCTTCTCTTTCCTTCTCAACCCACTCAACTTTTGCAATTCCTCATATTTTCCTCTTCCCTTCCCTTCACCTCTCCCTATTCCCTATCACCCTCTCTCTTCCTCCATACTGACAATTTACTCTGGAGATCTTGTGTCATTCCCCTCCCACCCCCTGGGAGGTGGAATCCATATATGTCTCTCTTAGGGTTCTCATTTCCTGTCTTCCCTGGGGTTTGTGGACTGAAGGCTACTTCCTGAATATAACACCAGCAGAACAGACACTGAGATCAGCAAGGCAAAATGACAGTCTACAGAATAGGAGAAAATCTTTATCAACCCCACATTCAATGTAGAGCTGATCTCCTATATATACAAATAATACAAGAAAATAGATATAAAAATATCAAATAATCCAATTTAAAAATGTAGTATAGCCCTAAGCAAATAATTCTCAACAGAGGAATCTCAAATAGCCAAACGCACTTAATGAATTGCTCAAAATACTTAGTCATCAGGGAAATGTAATTCAAAACAACTCTGAGATACTATCTTACCGTCTTATACCTGCAATGGTTAAGATTAAAAAAGAAAAATAAACACTAATGAAAGCTTATGCTGTAGAGGATGTGGAATAAGGGGAACATTCCTCTGTTACTGGTGGGAGTGCAAACTTGTATAGACACTTTGGAAATCAGTATGTGAGTTTTTAAAAAAATTGAGAATCAGTCTACTTCAAGACTCAGAAATACCACTCTTGGGCATATACCCAAAGTACATTGGAAAGGCACGCCAGCTCACATACATGTATATGGTTTGTATAGAGAGCTCAGAAGAAAGGATCACTTCTGCTTTTAACACAGGAGCAGAATTTGGCTTCCAGCTCCACATCAAACACTTTGTAACCATTTTACTTATTGCTTTAGGGGGTCTGACACCAATTCTGACCTCCTCAGACAGACACACACATACACACAAATGTAAACATGCACATACACACACATTCTCACACCAAGGGACATACACATACATAAATAAAAAATAGAATAAAAATTTTAAATATGTTCATGCCAGTTGATACTTTGGGAAGGTATGTCAATTTAAAAAAATGTCTATGAACATAATAACATAGATCATTATTATAAATGAGTATAACAGTTACAGAAATGAAAGTATAAACATAATTCATTCAAGTTTGATGTTTCAACACTTCAATCTCAAAAGGAGGAATAAATATATAGACAATTATTAACAATGTAATAATTGAGCAGCATTGTGAGAAAATGTGAGGAAAACTGAGTTCAGAAACATCTCAACATAATTGTATGCATGACCAAGTGAGATTCAACTTAGGTGGGCAACTTTAGTTTAGTGCTTGAAATTCAATTGAATATATATAGCATGTTCATAAAGAATAAAGCAAAATTATCTTGATACATGCAGTAGAAGTATTTAAGAAAATTAAGTTACAACTTACCATATAACATTTCAACAAATAAAGAATTGTCATGAACTAGCTCATATTGAAGGTTAATATTTATTATAATCCTACAGCAAATAGAGACTAGTGGTTCCATCCTCCAAACCAGGGATATAATGAAGTAGTTTTCTCTTGTCCTTTCTAGTAAAAACAACACTAAAGTTTCTAGTCACACAGACAATGCAAGATGGAAGACAAGAAATAAACTGCAGACAATCTAATCTTTATAAAGGCAATCCTCTGAGATTCACAGAAAATCCATTGGTCCAAGTAATTTTGTAATATGCAATATTGATACATTAAGACATTGCATTTCTGCACACTACAAACAACATTTTGAGACTGAAAATAAAAGAATATACAGCTAAGGGAAATTAAAATACAACTAACAGAAATGCTCATTGTTCATAGATCAGAACACTCACTAACCTAAAAGTGTCAGTTCACCCAAGTGAACTGTAAGTTTGATAAAGCTTTATCAAAATCTCAACGGAAATTTTGGCAGATTTTGAAAAAACTTCTTTTAAAATTTATGGCGAGGAGTTAATGGCCAATCCCAGTCAAGAAATTTTGACAACTAACAAAGGTAGATGAAATATAAAGGAGCTTTCAGATTTTTGTATCAAATGACAGTGATCAAAATGCAATACAATTGATTTCAATGCAATCATAACAAAATTATTAAAGAATTGGATTTTAGAATTAAACCTTATGTGATCATTTATATATCAAGATATTTAATTGATAGTGACAGAAAACATATTTTCAGATATTTTTAGGCAACTTTATATTCACATGGAAATATAAACTTCAGCCTACCTACATACATTGCATACAAAATTAGCAAGGAGTAAATACGCATAAATTCAACAGTTTAAATTATAGAAAATGCTAGAAAACATAGAAGAGTTCATTTGTGTTGGATAGTACAAAGATATACAAATTTAGAACCAAAACCTAAGGCATGCCTACAGAGAGAAAAACTTCTTAAAATTAGAATTGAATTAACATTTTATTCAGAATATGGATGTTAGGTCAGTAGGCACTTAAAAATGTTCACTTTTATGATCAAGTAACTGTGAAGTAAAGTCACAACGAAATGTCACAATACTTTTACAAAAAAATGAAATTGAAGATTAGCAAGAATGTATAAGAATTGGAGTGCTGATAAGTATATCATAATATCTATCATGAATTACTAATGGCCAACAAAACAATGCAGCTACTACAGAAAAATATTTGGTAGGTGACAGTGTCAAATGTAAACACAGCTCATGTGCTAGTAACTCCAGCCTTACGTTTTTCCAAAGGGAATGCTAATATGTGTACACAGAGGCATGAATGCAGTGTAGTGTTTATTGCGGGGACATTCAGAGTAGTAAAAAGTGAGTAAGAGGAAGGAAATCGCCTTAAGTGTATGGACACATTATGGCACATCTAGGAATCAAAATACTCAGTAAGTAACAGAAAGAAGTTATCAATATTTTCTACCATGAATGGGTCTCAAAATTATTACACTAATTGACAGAACCATATGCAAAATACTGTATTATCTAAGTGCTACCCGAGAATACCATGTATCTTAAGTGTCCAGGAAACACCAATTAATAGACATAAAACATAAGAGTGGCACCTCCTGCCTGGAGGAAGGAATGAAGAACAACAAAACCATAGGAGCATTAGCAGGGGATTAATGCCTTTTAAGACTGCATAATGGCAATAATGTCTGTAGAATTCCACTATTCATTAAAAGCAAATTTTGAATAGCTACATGATAGCTTTATTACATCTTTCTAAAGTCCATAGAACATTTGTATAAAATTAAAGTTAATGCAAGCTTTAGTTAAAATAATTTATTAGAAAATAAAATGGAAAAACAAATATAGAAAAGACTGTGTAGTTTTTCCTCAAAAATATCCAGATGTAAAATAGAAATCAGATTCATTTCTAGTGAATGAATCCCCAGCTACTGAAGAGTTGAATAATCAACTTGAGCAATAGTATAATAAATGGGGAACTCAGTCCATTTGCTAAAGACTATGCATTCAACACCCATTGAAACAAAGCCTCCTTTGATGAGAAAGTGACTTGTTATCTAGTCAAGCATAACCTCTGTTGAGGTTCAAGTATGATTCCTCCTGCTCAAATTTAGGTTGAAAAGTGTTTGTCACTGCAACAGAATTGGAATATGAGGCTTCAGGAGAATTAACTTTCTTCTGAGACTGAGTTAGCTTCCATACACAGAAGATGATATCAAGCATTAGGGTTTCATTATTTTCTCTTTTCACATACTCACTCTCCCTTCTTTGTTTTCGTTATACATTCAAATGTACACAGTCACCACTAGACACCAAAGCAGAGGAAACCTACCTAATCTTGAGAAAAATAAAATAAAATAACAAACTTAGCACCTTATGAGAACTCCTTATTCCAAATCTCTTGTGTTTTCCACACAAGTTTAAACATTCACTCCAACCAAGCTCCATTTTTCTAACCACTCTATTAATGTTTATTTAAATTTAAAATGTTAGAGGCATGATTCACCATGCTGATAGTCTTCATAATCAGATAATTCAATGTATATTCTCAAGGAGGGCTTCAATTCAAAGTATCACACTATTAGAAGTGTCAACATGTCTCCATGGGTGGAGAAGCACAGCAAAACAGTCTCATATCATAACAGGAATTGCAGTCATCAGTATTTGCTGGAGTCATATATCTACTTGTCTGGAAAGACCTATGCAGTATGGCAATCATTAGCCCTTGCCACAGGGAATACAGGTAAAAGTATGCTTCCCAACACAAGTGAGAGTATAAATGCTTCTATCATGTTTACTACTCTAATTCAGCAGGTCACTGCTCCTTCACAGCAAGTTGGCCCTTGCTTGTAAGTGGCCATGATAGCTACTATAATGACATTTCATGCTGCAAAAGAAGGGAACCGATATTCATCACGAACCTGATAACCACATTATGGAGGCGATTCCTCATGTATTAGCTCACCTAATCTAAAGAACAAACCTGAGATAGATATTAAGGTTGCCTTTTTATATGGAGAGAAAATGAGACTGGGAAGTTAACTAAATTCAACTTCTCCCAGCAGTTTGTTGTATGGCTCAAATAGAAGCCGCAGGCTTCAGAGCAGAAATCTTATCTAAAATTCTGAAGAATACAATCAAATTCACTGTGCCTGTTAACTGAGATATGAATGGCAAAGACATAATTAATGAATGGGCACATATCCCATTGCCTTATCTAACGGAGCCCACCTCTACCATTGTTAGAGTTACCCAGTCATTCTGAGATTGACCTTGCTATACCAAAGAGCTATACAGTGCCCTTCTCCTTGTCAAATTACAATCTGTCCCTTCAAATTGATGTCCAAACTGACTTCTTTCTCTCTAAGACAGAGGAATTTGGCATCACAGAAAGAACTCAATCATGCACCAGCTGTAACAATAAAGGAAAATTTCTTTAAATAATTAAGTGCTATCCAGGACAATGTGCAATCATCCTAAAGTGCACAAGAGCGAAGGCATGTGTCACAATACGGAGATGGCTTTGACCCGGCCCTCATTTTCCTCACATCCATTTCCTTTAGAGGACAGCAGAATATAAGGGAGGGCTTTCTTTTTTTCTCCCAACAAAAGACATGTCATATCCTTATGAAAGAATCTGCCAGAGTTCACTTAGCCTTGACACATGTTGAATGGATGCTGTGAAGTCAGAAAGGGCTACAGGATTCCTGGAATGAAATAAGCCAATATTATATGCTCTTTCTGAGTAGAGAGGAAAGAAATTAAGGCATCCCCTCTTTACTCTGATTTCAACTATCTCCTCAAATTATTTTATATTCATTGTGTTTCACATATATAAAATAGTATAGGCGAGTAAGACAAGAACATTACAGAGTCCGTAAGGCTTCCTTTCTATGTGATAAACTCTGTTGAAGTTCAGAGAGCACAAAACAAGGGGCAGATTTATAAAAAGGAGATAGAGTTATTTTCCCTTCCAGGTAGAACTAACTGCTTGTTAAAGAGCAAATCATTCCTTTCTGTTTAGCGAGATTGCTGTCTCTCTATTGCTCACTAAATCAAGGAAATTGAACTTTCTTCCTGCAGATACAATTCTTCTTTGCAGTCAATATGCAGTCAATGTATGTTAATACAGTCAAGCACCAGCTTCCTCCTCCCGCTCTGCTCAAAGTCCCATTAATAAAGGCAATAGCAGTGGCATTTGACATTTATAGAGCCTACAGGATTCTAAGAAGCTTTCTCCAATCACTTTGAATAGGGTTCTGATGAGCAGAAGGCACTTAAGAGGCAGGAAGAGAGTAAGTGTGAGCACAAGGTTAAAAGGAAAAAGATTCTAACCAAGGCTAGATAGCACGGCTCCATCTTAAAAAGTTCAAAATATTATCTACATTCATGTTGAAAAAATAGGGCTTTTATCTTTATAAATTCAAAAAATGTAATCAAAAGTTATTGATATGGAGCTGACCAACTAAAGTATGGCTTTTGAAAGGGAAAAGAAAAAAAAACACTTTGGAGGGATTTTTTAAATGATTAGTTACAACCTGCCTGGTTTGCTAACAACTGTAAGAACAAAGACACAGTGAAAACTCAAGCGATAATGCTGTGTGGAATGCACCTTACTCCATATTAAAGGAGGTGACTAGGATCAGGAATATATCTGAACTAGAAGAACATTAACACAGCAAATAAATACCATTTTACACATGTTGCAGCTTAAGCAAGTTCAAGAAAACTTAAATGCTTACAATTAAACTCTCTTTCACTAAAAATGCAATAAAAACAGAAGAATGAAAAACCTTACAAAGACATTATCAAGACATGATGTTATCTTCAAAAAATATTTAAAATTTGATTTTGGTTCTGAAGATGTGGCTCAGCAATTAAGAGTATCTACTGTTTTCTCTGAAGATCTAAGTCAGGCTACCAGCAACCATATGAGAGTTTCTCACAGCAACCTCTAACTCAAGTTCCAAGGTGTTCAACATCTTCTTTTCGCCTCTAGGGTCGGTGTAATCCACACATCCACACATATTCACCAACATATAATTTAAAATAGTAAAATCAATCTAAAATTTTGATTTTACTAAAATTAATGCAACCTATTCATATACCTTGATAATGCAGAGACAATATACTAATCTCACATTATGAATTATGTGTCCATCAAAGTTAATAGCTCTTGACTTCCAATATCATAAGCAAGCTCTTATCTATGTATCACAACAGTTACACACATAATAGAAGTATTTCACAGATAGCACACTATGGGTATTTAGTGAATACATTTAGAACACTTTTTGTTGCAACTGTAGGCTAAAATGCAGTCAAGGCTAATAAGTGAATTTTATTTGATTTTTAAATTTATTTTTATTTTATGTCAATTATTGTTTGTTAGTATGTGCACTACATATGTTGCCTGTCATCCAAGGTTCCAGAAGAGAGCAATGGATCTCCTGGAACTTGAGTTACAGATGGTTGCAAGCCACCAGGCAGCTGTTGGAAAAGGAAACCTGGGTTGTTTGCAAGAGCAACAAGTTCTCTTAACTGCTGGACTAACTCTCCAGGCTATTTTTCATCTTAGATTGCAAACAGTGGGCTATGCTAATTTATATTCTCTCAATAAGCCAAAGACCTGCTGTGCCAAGGGAGAATCATAAGCAGTTCTGAGATAAATACCGTCATCCATTATTTTATACATCTGTGAAGTTCAAGTCCCCTGGAAGAACATAGTCTAAGCAGAGTTTCTGAAAGAAAAGATAAAGTTTCTCATGGGCCCAGGAGTAAAGCCAAGAATTTTCCCGTTCATCTTTATGCAAAGCCATGCAATATCTCTGAGGTTAACTAAGAGCTAGTATAGTGAAAATGCTCCAGTATAGAATTCTTTTAAACTGGAAAAATAACCACTCAAGTGCTTTCCTTTTTTGTCTATTTTAATTGTTGGAATTATTAGGAATGCTGTACCTAAACATACTTAAATATAAAAATATTAATTGTCCTAGTTTTAAATTGAGACCTCTGTAAGTTTCAATGCAGCACATCTGTCACTGAATAAAATGGCTTCCAAAGGACTGAGTTAGGAGAGATACATACCTTGGTGATGAAGAGGCATGACCTTTGCAGGAAAGATGTATTAGTGCTCATTTAACAGAAAAGAGCATTTCTGCCCTTTGCAGAAAAAAATTATTAGAGTCTTCTCTGAAGATGTAAATCTATCAATATAACAGACTCATACAATGGTGTTCTTTGATCAACGTTTCCAAAACAGTAACTGAAATTAAAATTAAGAAAATGCTAGCTTAAACAGAGTAGTATGTATCCATTTGCTTGTTTTTGTATTCATGCTTTAATATTTCCTAAGAAATGGTTGCAAAACAGAGCATATTTATTATGTATATATATTATGTATATATACACATATATATTCATGTATAAATAAACATAGCTAAAAATTTTCATTTGACTATTTTAATTATATTATTTAAATTATATATCTAGCCTATTGACAATAACTGAATTAACATGAGACCTATTTAATTAGAATGAAAAACTATTTAAATGCTTTCTTGATTTCTGCAAAGATTTTTCTGGTTTGTTAACATTAAAGTTATTACAAAGTCTTGAACCTAAAGGGATCAAATGTTTGCTGTATTTTATTTAATTTATTTATTTATTTATTTTTAAATATTTATTTATTTATTTATTATGTATACAATATTCTGTCTGTGTGTATATCTACAGGACAGAAGAGGGCACCAGACCTCATTACAGATGGTTGTGAGCCACCATGTGGTTGTCGGGAATTGAACTCAGGACCTTTGGAAGAGCAGGCAATGCTCTTAACCTCTGAGCCATCTCTCCAGCCCCTGTTTGCTGTATTTTAGGGATGACACACAAATCTAATATAAAACTTTGCCTTGTAGTTTAATACTGTATTTACATTTTCAACTTAATCTAAAAATTGAGAGATTTATGGATTTGATCATTAAACCATTTTAGAATAATTTCATACAAATTTTTATTGCTATATTTTAAACTAAAAACCTAATAGGAAAAACATAATGCCATAGATTGCCGCATGTCTTTAATTTCAGCATTCAGGGGACAGATCTCTCAGTTCAATGTCTGTCTGAAGCACAGAGTAAGTTTCAGAACACTTCAGAGCTACACAGAGAAACTCCTCTCAAAAACAAAAACAGCAACAACAAAATCATAGCAAACGTTGATTTTTTTCCCCCTCTGGTTCTGCCATTGTGACAGTGTTTGGTACAGATAAAGCTGCCTGCATTTAGCACAATTTTTATTGCTCCATTTGGAAAATAAATAGCTCAGACTAGACAACTGGTCTCCAAATGTGTTTCAAAAGAGTAATAAATGTTTTAAGAAGACAAAGCCCAGAGTTTGCAAACGGTGCAGATGGGAACCACCGAACTCAGCAGGAGAACAAGATGTGTAAACCAGGGTAGGTATGAGACCTGGAGAAGTTGTGGGCAGTGGATAATTAGGTAGATTTACCAACTGGGTCAGAGCACAGGATGTCAGGCTGGACTGGACCTGCAGGTTAGATATGGTACGCTCAGGATAGTATGGTGGATGCTATGCTGCCAAGCAGAATGTACAGCACACCCTATTGGCACTCATAACTTGGTACTAACCAACAACGGTCTCATTGGACTGAAGGCTCACCATTCCCAGAGCTCTAAACCCAACCAAATACTGCTGACTAGTAATGTTATGGGCCTTCCAGAAGAACCTACTTGGCCAGTGTAACTCATAATTGCATTCAAAACCCTTATCCTTCCTTGTACTCAGAGATACATGCAGCTCTCACTTCTCCCCAGAGAAGTTTCTTTTTTTTTGCAGCAAATGGTGAGCATTACAGAAAGCCACAACTGGTCAAGATACAAACAGCTGACTGTGGGCTGCCTAGCTCCAATTGTCACATATAACACACAGCCTGTATAACTAAAACTTAGGGAATAGCACCGAGTGGAGGAAGATCATAAAAGCCAGAATACCAGAATACCAAGATTTCTGATTGTGTCTTTTATGTATGACAGGGAGTCTGCATCCATATTATCTCAACAATTTAGCTACCCAATCAAGAACTGAACAGTGATAACATCCTTTGGCATGCCAATATGAGTGGGGTGAATCTCAAAGTCCCACACACAGAGAAAGATTTACAGGCATATAATGTTAAGAGAGGAAGAAGTTGTGTTTCCCAGAGATGAACCCTCTAATTGGTTACTCAGCACTTATATAAGCAAAAAACATCAAACCGACTCAGCAATTGGGAAAAGGCAATGAATTTAAGAGGGTGATATGGAGGAAATTAGGAAGAGGGAGGATAATGCAATTACAGTACACATATAAAATTTAAAAAATAAGCTTATATTATATATACAACATAAGTGGGCACACATTAAAATGTCAAGAAAAGAAGAGGGCAAAAGAAGAAAATGCCCTCCTCTCATTTTGTTTTTAATTCTTTGGTGACCACCACAACTACCTAAGGCATCAGTCTAAATGTTTATTGATCTATAAACTATAAACCTTTCAGAATTATTATTTTTGTGGCTGCAGCCAGCAGTGTCTCAGTGTTTAAGAGCACTGTCCGCTCATGCAGAAAGCCAGTATCACTATCCACACGACAACTCAACTGCGTGTAACTTCAGTTCTAAGCAGTATGACTCCCTCTGCTATGGACTTCAGACATGTTTGCTTTGCTTAAGCATGCATGAAAACAAAACACAGTCTGTTCCAACCCAGGCTGTCTTCAATAAGTCTGTGTTTTCAGTCCATGTACCTCTGTCATTTACCTAGCCACGTCAACCAAGCTCAAGGGGAGATGTAGAGCAGGAGAAAGGCATGTAAGAGTATTACACACGTAGTTTAAGAATCTTAATTAGCAGGGCAGTAGACGTGCATGCTTTTAAACCCAGCACTCAGAAGACTGAAAGACTGAGATAGGTGGACCTCTGTGAGTTTGAGGCCAGTCTGGTCTATAGAGCAATTTCCAGGAAACTCATAGCAATGCACAGAGACAGAGACACCCTGTCTCAAAAAAAAAAAAAAAAAAACCCACAAAGAAATCGTGATCAATGGGCTAGGTGGCACATGCCTGTAATTCTAAAATTCTAATAATTTGAGGGTAGAAATTGGAGGATCAGAAGTTCAAGGTCAGCTTCAGACACATAGTTTGAATCCAAAATTCTAATAATTTGAGGGTAGAAATTGGAGGATCAGAAGTTCAAGGTCAGCTTCAGACACATAGTTTGAATCCAGTACGAGATCAAAGTAAATAGATAAGAATCATTATGAATTTCTGTTCTGTTTACTTAGTCCTGTTTGTTTGTTCCATTTCAAACATGTGTCACATGCACCTTAGGCTGGCATCCAACTCATTATACAACAGAGGAGGACCTTGAACTGATGCTCCTGCCTCTACCTTTCCAGTGTTAGGATTATGATTATTTGATACCACACAATTTTACCCACTGTTGAAAACTGAACCAAGAGCTTCATGCATACTAGACAAACATTCTATGAACTGAACTATGCTTCCAACTCATATGTTATTTATTTTTTCTGTTTTTATTAATTCCTTGTGTATTTTACATTATATACCCGGTTCCTATTCATCTTCCTTCTTACCTTGCAACTTCCCCAAAAAGCAAAATAAAATTTAAAAGCAAAAGAAACTTATACACATAAAACAAAATAAATCCTTAAAAATATATTACTTTTTTACCTTTTTAAGCACCTTGTTGTATGTACTGGCTCTTTTTAATTTTATCATCATTTCTAAATCCATCAAGGCACAAAACAAATCTGTTTGGAATTCAGCATTGCTTGTTGTTCATTCTGCTTCCCAGCTACAATCTTATTTAAATCATAATTTGTTTCTAATGTTGATGATTAAATCATCATAAACAATATATCTGAATTCTACTTTGATGTTAATATCTTTTCTTTAATAATTGGAATGGAAATAATTATAAAAAAGAACATATTTAGACATTATTGCCTATTAGTGATACAGGAAATTTCAGCACAAGCTTTAAAGCTCTCACTGATTGTAAGTGCTACCAATATTACAGAACATGGACATAGCCACAGATAAGCTTCAGTTTAGGAAGCTTTCTTATTCTTGCCTCCTTGTGGGTGGGAAGGTTTGCAGCTACTGGAAGGGTAGAGTAGAGCATTCTGGAAAGCTTACACTGAGAACCATATGGTGATGGAACTGCCTGGTATGATTAGCAGTTTCATGGGCAAGGCAAAAGGTCTGAGACTTTTGCCACAAATCCCTCTTGAATACAGAAAGAAACCATTCCAAAATTATCTTATTACATGATATTTAATTTTAACCATTTTAGAATATTTGAAAATCATGTAACTAATGTAAAGACGATACATTTTGACAAAGGTGCTAAGCCTGAGGCCATCTGAATAGTATTGCCCAAGTTAATGTCTGCGCAGTACTAAAAGATTTAACAAGCTCTACTATCACAACTGAAATTATTTATCAAATAATTTTACATAAATTTAAAAAAATGTAGACTGATTTTAAAATCTCTCAAAATCTCTCAGCCACCATGCTGAGTCCCATGACCATAAAACATAACTATTCAGAATGACCTTTAAGCTATATTTATTAAAATAATCTATAACATGAATGAAATTAAGTGCTTTTCATATCATATAAAAATTGACAAGAAACATTGGAAATGGGATAGAATTACTTCTTGGGAAGAGTAGAGTCATGTCTTGTTCAAAAATCACTGTCCAGAAACCAGTTGGTTAAATAGGGTCTTAAGGGATGATTAGGTGCTAAGCCAGCAAGAGACCCAGCAGAAGGGGTAATTATTTTAGGAACCATAATGTGTAAAATAAGTATGTGTTAGTAATAATGGTTGTGTGACTAGAACACTAAAGGATAGAATACTAAAATAATTTTGCTAGGATTGAACAAGTTTCTGTACAGAAATTAAGTTCAAACTTCACTAATTATTTGAAGATGAACAAAGAAAAATATACCCTTATCAAAGATGAGGCAGTATGTCAAGAATAGCTTGTCAACTTTCTGTTTATTTGCTGATATATTCATTTCCAACAGATATCTTCCTTGTCTCCAATCTGCCTTTGGTGCTAAATGCACCCCAGGGTAACTGTCTGCTCTTGGCTATTGATTCCTCATATTCAAAGTCGAGCTTTTGTCAGACTTCATTATGACCATATTTATCACTGATCTAAGTGAACTTGGATAACTTCTGACTTAGGCAATTGGAAGTAGTGGGGTAAATTTGCTGGATACTTTCCAGTTCTGTTGAAATTATACTCAAATTTCAGTGTCTGATAAATACTGGACATAAAAGGAAACTTAAACCAACATGGCATAAAAGAAAATCTACTTCATACACAAAACATGAAGTCAAGGAAAGAGTTCTACTCAGTTAGTAGAAAATTTCTTCCAACCTTCATCTTCACATTTAACCTAAAAAGTCAACTCACCCTGGTTTGTGGTTGGGCACCAAGGCAGATTGTGTCTGTGCCCTTCCTTAGTTACATGACTGACATCCTGAGTATCAATAGCAGAATAAGTAATGATCATTAAGTATCTTGCCCTTAGACCTATCTATAAAAGTAGGATGAATAAAATGACTAAAGATGCTGCTAATTCACCAGCAAAATAAATAGCTGTTGAGAAATAAGTAAATTATTATCCTATTCAAAATACTAAGAGTTATTTGTTGGGATCTCTAATACCGCTTTATGATCATGTCAGTTTTTTTAGAGGTTTAAAGCTGAAATGATATGCAAATTCCTATTGGGATCTAAGCAATAATTTTTAAGTGTAAAATGAATATTCAGAATTATTTTTTGCCTTTTGATAAATGTGTATAGTACAGAAATGAAGCATGACAATTTCCTGGTAAGAGGAAAGATTCATGGATTTATTTAGAGTTTATTCCCTTAGTAAGCAAGTGAAAATCAAAAAAGGTGTGAAGGCAGACCCATTCAATACCTCCCAATCTGAAATGTCTGGTTCACAGAAGTCTTTCTGCGAACCACAGAAGTCATTCACATTCACACAATTTCAAAGCACTGTAGCACATTGTAATACAATCTGTAATAAAAGCTGGGCAGTGATGGTTCATGTCTTTAATCCCAGCATTTGGGAAGCAGAGACAAAAAGATTTATGTGAATTTGAGGCCAAGCTTATCTACAAAGCAAGTTCCAGGACTGCCAGGGCTACACAGAGAAACTTTGTCTTAAAAAAATAAAATAAGAACTATATTTATATTTGGAATTCATGAAATTAAGATACATATTACAAAAGATATAAAGTATTCACATTTAATTTGGGTTTATATTTTTCATATATTAACAAATATTAGAATACTGAGAATGAACTGACTTGGAAAGGTGTTCTCATATTATGAATAAACAGATTTTAAAGCATTTTTATAGTTTCAGACATTGTCCTACAGATTTGGGACGCAATAGTTTCTATAATATGCACCTAGAACACTTAATAAATCCCACATAATCTCGCAACATAAGATGAAGTCAGCAGAGCTTCATATAATGTCTAATAATAAAGAAGGACTCTCACAGCATAAAACAGCTTCTCCAGTCTGGGCTTGGAGTTTTGCTTTAGTTTTCATTCCAGGCACAACACATTAAAATAAATTCTGTGTGTGAGTGTGTGTGTGTGTGTGTGTGTGTGTGTCTGTGTGTGTGTATTTTATGCTATGTTGTATATTGTTTGAATATATGTGTCTGGTACAAGAATATGTGCATATCTCTGCTTCTGTATATATGTGAAAGAGTCAAATTTCAGTGTTGAATTTCTCTTTCTATCATTCTACATCTTTTTTCTTGGGAATAGGTGTCCCGTGAGACATGGAGTTGATACATTGGCTAGACCAGTTGGTCAGTGAACCCTTGGTATCTACTGCCCTTCCCTGTCCCAGTAATGGTGTTGCTCACAAGAGCTACTAAAGTTGACATATATACGAGTGGTGGGAACCTGAAATCAGACCTTTTTAGTGGTATTTTACTTGTATGTTAATGAATGAAGCTTGCCTGAATATCAGAATGCACAACAGCTACACTACAAGCCAGGCAGTGGTGTCATACAACTTTGATACCAGCAGCCACACTAGTTGCCCAGAGAGGACCGACAATGGTGGGCCATGCCTCTCATCCCAGCACTAAAGAGAAGTATAAGATGGGAAGAAACACGATATTACTCTCTTTTATTCTGAAGTTTTTATAGAAATAAGAGCTTTCTTGTGACTTGACTGCTTGGTTTCTCTGATTTTAAGGCTGAACCACCATATCTGTCTCTGAGTTCTCTGAGTTTTATTTCTCATGCTACTTTTGGCACCAAATGTTTGGAGTACAAATTCATGAAAAAGTCATTTGCCTGTGGCATTTTAGCCACCAGCACAGGCCAGAGCTTTATGTGGGGTTCCCCCCGGAACTGCGCATGAGACTCTAGCCCCATCAGTTAAACTTTCTTTTCTTTTCTTTTCTTCCACAAGCCTCTGAGCGAGTTTAATTTTTTTGTTGTTGTTGTACCCTCTATGAAAGAGTCTCCAATAACCTCCTAAATTCTGGAAGCCCCTGGGCACCAAACTCCACAGGACTAATTGGCCCTAGACTGGGTGGTTCTGTCTTCAGGTAGCACACCTACCACACAAGCTCTTTCCAAACAATTCCCTGTGAGTTTTTCAGACGGCTGTCCTTCTCTCCTTTCCCACCATGGTTATGGGCTCTCCCGTAACTCCCTTCTCTGGCTGCTTCCAAACTAGGTAGCTGCCTTGTAATCCAGTCAGGCATTTACTGTTCTATGAAGGAGCAATAAGACTCACATCTCCATCTAAATCATTGGTAGATTTAGGAAGACAATTGAGAATTCTTTTTTTTCTTTTCAAGATGAGGACTTTATTGAAAGAAGGGTAAAGGGGAGGGAAGAGGGAAAGAGAAATACAGAGAGAAAGAGGAAGAAGAAGCAAGGACCAGACTGCCTCTTCAGAAAAGCAGCAGGAAGGAAGCAGAAATTCTTAAAGAGAGGAATTAATTAAGAGAGAGTTTTATCCCATATTAAGAAATGGGAAAAAGTATTACAATGGAGGTATTTGGGTCTCTGTGTGATAATATACAAGACAGTTTGAAAACGCAATGATTAAAAAAGATGATAACTAATTTAGGTGTGACTTCCATAATGTCAACTATAAACATTATCAGCTTTATCATTTCTTTGGAACCAAAAGGCTGCAGGTCCAGGCAGGACAGAAAACTCTGTTAACAAATGAAGCTGACATGGACAACTAAATCCACCTGAGATGAATAAACCTGAGAGTTTGGGAAGGAATTCTAGACAAAAAAGAACAGAGTTAAGCATGGCTTCTTGGTAACAGCATTTTCTCAAGTGGGCTCTCTTTGCTAGAGGCAAGTGTGACTCATTTAAGAGAGGCTTCCTGACACAGCTTTAGATATAAAATCCTTATAGTTCTTTTTTAATATGCCCCACTACAAAACACTTAAATGGTGTTTATGAATAGCTGTCAGCATGTTTCTTTTGGTGGCAGGACCTTGAAACTCCACAGAGTTGTGGCAATAAACATGACTCCCTCTTGTACCTCACCATGAGGCTAGACACTCAGAAAGCTAAGGAATGGAGTGGATCCAGCCATCAAAGCCGTGTTTTAATCCTAGCCATCTTGCTTAGCAAATTAAAGGCTCTTGTGGTCAGAAAAAAAAAAAAGAGATACACAGTAAAGATAGAGTCAAAGATGAAGAAAACCTCTTAATGGTTAATAGTGTGTTTAAAAATATATGAAGGCTTGGGAGAGATAATAAAAAAGATAAAGTCCTTAAAATAAAAAAGAAAGAAAGAAAGTAGTTGGGTGTGGTGGTACTCATCTTTAATCCAAACACTTGGGAGGCAGAGGCAGGTGGATTTCTATAAGTTCAAGGTGTAGTGGCACACACCTTTAATCCTAATGCTTGGGAGGCAGAGACAGGCAGATCTCTGTGAGTTCAAAGACAGCCTAGTCTACAGAGTGATTTTCTAGACAGCCAAAGATACACAGAGAAACCCTGTCTCAATAATCAAAAATTAAAAATAAAAGAATTATAATTTAAAATAAAGCCAGGTAAAGATGAAAAATACACAGAGAGTCTGGATACTGTATATCATTGTGTTTTCTTTAAATTCTTTAACATGTATGACCACTGAGGAAGGACCATCAGCTGCTAAAAGACATTTGATTATAAATGCTGCTGAGCTAATCTAATATACGTATTTTGAAAATGCCTTGACTTTAAAATATTAGTCAAAAGATAAGTTACTTTGGAGAAGAGATTTTACTTTTGTTTCACAAGAAATTAGAAGCTGTGGATTCCTTCTGGATTTAGAAAAATAAGGTTTGATTAAAAAAAGACCCTGAGAAAAATCCCCAATAGGAACAGATGACTCAAGTGATCCAAAGTTTCAGAGGATCTCTGTTGGAGTTTCCCCTCCATTCTACAACCAGAACAGCCTCAAGACTGCTGGTTGAGAAGATCAAGCCTCACAGAATATTCCAGTCAAGACTTGACAATAATTCTAAATTTTGCTTTAGATCCCGTAAGATTATCTGCACTCCCAAATCAGCAGAAAGTAGCCTGGAAAACTATGCCCACATCCCCCCCCCCAAAAAAAATATTTTGGATGTTTATCTTTGCTTAGAATGTTTGTTACAAGTTGTTATGTATAATCATCAGGAATAAAGCTAAACAAATCAAATTGGATTCTGTGTTTTTGTTTTGAAAAAACAGGGGAGAGAATTGCTGTGGGACAATGGACTCATATTGGTTTAATAAATCACTGATTGCCTAGTAGCCAGGCAGGAAGTATAGACTGGGCAACCAGGAAGGAAGTATAGGTGGGGCAAATAGAACAGAATTCTGGGAAGAGGAAAGGCTGAGAATGCAGATGTCATGCAGATGCAGAGGAAGCAAGATGAGACTGCCTTACTGATAAAAGGTACCAAGCAATGTGGGTAAAAGAAACACAAATTATGGGCTATTGTAAGTTAGAAGAGTTAAAAAGAGTCCTGAGCTAATAGGCCAAGAAGTTTATAATTAATGTGACCTCTGTGTGTTTCCTTGGGACTATACAGCTGCAGGACTTGGCAGGACAGAAGCCTCTGTCAACACGGAGGGAAGATATTATCTTAGAATGGAACTTTTAAACACATAAACTGTGTAATATTTTTTAAAAAAAACTTACGTTTAAAAAACTGAGTTAATTCTAAAAGGAATATTGAGACTTTGTGAATTAGCAGGAATAGAAGAAAATATAATACCTCTTAAAATGATGAAATTGACAAATTATGGGAAGAAAGAGCTTGGCAAAGAGTTTGCAGTAATTTGGGAGGAGAGATCAACAACAACAATCACAAGAGCAAGGTAATTCAATTTATAAAAAGAACTTGCTGGATCCTTCCTCACATTATGTGGGACACATCAATAACTAGAGTCCCAACAATTTATACTGATGCAAATAAATTAGGAAAGGCAGGTTAAAAATCAGAAAATTTAAGTAAAGATCAACAAAACCCTTAAGATTCTGTCCAAAAGTCAGAATTATATGCTATTCTCATAGTACTAAGGGATTTTAGAGAATCTCTTAACATAGTTACCGATTCACAATATGCAGAAAGAGTTGTTTTGCACACTGAAACCACTGAATTTATGGCAGATGATACAGAGTTGACCGTATTAGTTATTCAATTACAAGGTACAATTAGAAATAGGAATAAACCCATATGCAGAGCACACATATGAACCCATATGGGTTTGTCAGGTCCTCTAGCACAAGACAATGCAGAAATTCATTAATTATTGATTGGAAATGTGCTGAAGGCCTCAGAATTTCATAAAAGTCATGTTGTAGCAAAGGTTTAAAAAAGACTTTTCCATTCTGTGGCAACAAACCAAGGAAATTTCCCATTTCTTCTTTATGCAGCCAAACACCACAGTCCTTAGGAAGTAACCAAAAGGGTACTCAAAGGAATTAAATCTGGCAAATGGATTTATTCCATTTTGGAAACTTTGGAAAATTAAAATATATATGCCACACTATTGATACCTACTCAGGTTTTTCAATGGGCAACAGCATTGAACACAGAAAAGATTGATTTGGTAACTAGACATTTGCTAGAAGTTATGACCAGCATGGGTATATATGTAAAAATAATGATTTGCAATGCTACAGCATATGTCTCTAAGAAAATGAAATAGTTTTTGCTTATTATAATATAAACATATTACAGATATATAACGCAATCCTACTGGGCAGGAAGTTATAGAAAGATCAAATTGACTCTAAAGGATATGTTAAATTAATAAAAAGGGGCGAAAAAGACCCCAGAAATAAATTGCATAATATTTTATTAACTTTGAATTATTTAAAGACCAATGAGAAAAAACAGCAGCAATAGAGAGACATTGAATAGTAGAAAAAAACTATGCAATTAAATCAGTCAATATACTTTTAAAATGTACTGGCACCAGAATGGAAACCAGGACATGTGTTACACTGGGGAAGGGGTTTTGCTTTTATTTCCACAGAAGGAGAAAACCTATGGATATTATCAAAATTGATAAGATTCTATTTGAACAAGAGACACTTCTTATTTAGGACAGAAGATAGTTCATCTAATAGCGTGGCCACTTAAGATAAACTGGTGTATAAAATTAAAAAATACTTTTTAGTTTATCAGATATAACTTGCCAAAAGAGAAACTCCCTAGTATTAGGGTTGGTGAAGTGTTTTGCTTTTGTCTTTTCAAGATAATACAGGTATCTAATTAAGGTAAGGAATCTGAAGACCTCTGGACAAATAAGACATCTGAAGAAAACAAATAAATCATCCAGAAAAAAAAAAATGTTTCAAGAAAAAGAATAAATTGGCCTATTGATATATCACATTTCCAATAGAATAAGATTTTATAAATCTTCCCAAATGATTGTTTCTACTCTTCTCTAAAGACATATAATGCAAATGGTCTTTTTTTTTTTAGCCCCAATCGAATTAAAGATTAAAGTGGTTTTGGAGTTGGAGTGTGGCTCACTTTCTCTAAAGCCAAGTATGCTTAATAAAGTGAAATTCACAATATCTGTCTCATGTCAGAAGAGCCATCTGATATGGGAAAGAAGAAAAACAAGTGTTTAAGGACTATTATATTGCTACTAATATCATAAACCTATGGTTTTATATTGATTATTTAATAGCTTTTTTAAGATATAAAATTTATAAGATGTATTTATATATATTCAACTTTTTGTCTTGATATTAATGATTATTTCTAGTACTAATTAGTTCTAAAATAGGTTTCATTCACCTTTTTGCACATGATTTTGGGTTTGAATCTCTATCAGTTTTCTGTAGTGAACCATGTACTTTGAAGTCTCCAGAAGGAAGGCAGAACAGTATAGCTATGATTCCTCCAGGACTAAAATGACATCATTTGTGGAGGGCCGCAACCACATTCTCCATTGCTTCAAGGGACAAAGGTAGAGATTGACCTTTGTGACCTCAAGGTGTGGTAGTACACGCCTTTGGTCCCAATGCCTGGGAGGCAGAGACAGGCAGATCTCTGTGAGTTCAAGGTGTCTGTAGCACACGCCTTTAATCCCAGTGCATGTGCTTGGTAACTCTCTACTGCTGCGTCCCTGCCTACTTCCAAGGCATCATCTGGGATAATGGGCAGTGGACCAATCCAAGAGTGATACGTCAGAAGCGAGGACTGTTTCCTTTATAAGGGCTGGGTTCCCCTCATTCTGGGTCTCCGCTTTGGAAGCTGATGCTCTCCCTCTCAAGACGCATTAAAGCTTTACTGCAGAAGTATCCTAAATGTCCCGCGTCATTCTTGCGGGTGAGACGGTAGCACGGGACAATCATTAATCTGAAAAACACCACCTAAGGATTGGCTTTGGATCATAAACTGCTCAGAACAATTTTGATGTAGCTAGATAAGATGATCAAGCCTAACAGACTAGTCTAGCCAGGACTTAAAACAAGCCCTGTACTTTCCCATTAGGGAGAGACTGGACAACAAATGATATAGTTACCTCTCCCAAAAATTGATAATTAATTGAATTTTTTTTCAGGATCCTCTAAAGGTACTGTCATCCTCAGACAGCAGAAAGTAAATTTAAGTTGCAATGCTCACATTCCCAAGAGGGAGTGAGTGGTTTTTGGTAGCTCACTGTATTATAGATATTTGTGATTGTTTAGTGGTTGATTACCATTTGCTATTGGTAGTGATCAGACAAAAAGCTAAACAAAAATACTAGACTAAGGTTCTTAGTTTAAAGAGAAAAAGAGAGATATATACATATGATAAGATAAAAAAGTTAATTATTGAATATACTTAAAAAGCAACTACTAGTTTTAAATGTTTTGCATTGTATTGGACTCTTACATTGTATACAATTTTGTATATTGATGCAAATTTGGGATTAATTTTGTCAGAACATACTGTACATGCAACTCTACTCTTGTTCAAGGTATTGTACCTTTACACCTCATTTTTTTTATTTTTTTATATATTTATTTATTTAGTATACAATATTCTGTCTGTGTGTATGTCTGCAGACCAGAAGAGGGCACCAGATCTGATTACAGATGGTTGTGAGCCACCGTGTGGTTGCTGGGAATTGAACTCAGGACCTTTGGAAGAACAGGCAATGCTCTTAACCACTGAGCCATCTCTCCAGCCCCCTTTACACCTCATTTAACATGTAATGCAAATTTCTAGTTCTTAAAAATTATTATTGTAAACTGTTTAGGAAAATAAGAAAATGCAGATTAGTAGTTAATAACATACTGTAACCAAATTTGTAGCAACATTAGGCATGTTTCCAATGTCAAACAAGGATATATTTTAGATAGACAGGTCATCTTCAAACACCTCAGAGATCTACAGACTATAGCATTTAAGATGTTTTTGTAGCATAGGTTCTCTCTCTCTTTTTTTTTTTAATGAAAATGAGACATGTCTGCTCCTGGTAGCACCAATATACCCAGAGAAGATAATAGGTATTGGAGAAACTCTACATGGGGTTAACTTTCTTTGTGGCAAAGGTAATCCACTGGGCAAGAAAATTCCATTGTTTCAACTGCTGACATAATTGGACAAGCAGGACACAAAAAAATTGTGACTGCCAAACATTGAAAAGACAAGGAGCTACTGTCTTCAGACTGTCCTGCTTCTCTCAAAAGTTTGTTGGATGTGCTAGGTCTGTTGGCCAAAGATAAATGCTTCAATGTTGCAGATGAACTTTGGATGACTATTCAGGCAGTCGGTTGTTTCTCGCACATTTTGGAAGTAGCTTGCTTGTACTTCCTGCTTACTTAGTTAATTTTATTTTCTTCATGAGTCTCTGAGTGAGTTGAAGACTAGATATTTATAGTTATTGTTTTCCTTGTTTACCTGATACAGATAGCAAATTATAATAGAAATTAAACTAGGGACAAGACTTTGAACTCACCAAAAAAGGATAAATATGAAACATTTTCTCTGAATTTGTCAAATACAAATGGTATAGACACTGTTGATGTATTTTTTGCCTGTATGTATTATATATAATAATGGTACTTATTATATAGTTTTTCTTCCATTTGTTAGCACCTTTTTTATTATTTTAAACTAAAGGGGGAAATGTAGAGATATTTTACTTTTATTTTAATAAATAACCTTTCCTGAAAACGAGAATGCAAAACGGTCACACCAGTCAGTCACACATGCCAGGCAGTGGTGGCATACACCTTTATTTCCAGCAACTACACTAGTTAGTCATAGAGCCTGGGCAGTGGTGGGGCATGTCTTTAATTCCAGCACTAGAGAAAAATCTAGGTGGAATGAGACAAGCACTGACTCTCTTTCGGTTTGAAGATTACATTGCTCTCTAGTGACCTGGCTGCTTTGTTTCACTGATCTTCAGGTTGAAACCCAGTATCTGTCTCTGGATTTTCTTTATTCGGGTTACAGATCTTCATGTTTGTGTGACAGGAACTTCCCCAAAGTGGCATCTTTCCAGTCTTTCACTTAATTTTTAACATTTTAAATAATTAGATGGATTGATAAAGCTTTACTTACTTAAAGTGTTAAAAATAGCGAAACAAATAAATCTTACTTAATGTAACTAACCAAGGGATTGAGAATGAGGTAGTAATATGGGAAACAAAACAATCTGATGCATTAAAGAAAGATTTTTGGCATTTATGTGCCAACAGAAAAAGAAGAAACAAGTGACTTCAACTCCAATGACATATTTTAAAAATAGAATATGCAAAATGTCATTATTTTATTCAATACTAAAATTATATAATGAAATATTTTATTTTCATAGAAAAACTTTGTATTATTATGTACAACTCAAAGGTCTCAATTCAAGTGTTATAGAGATTACTTGAGCAGTGACCTGTATAATAATCAGTGAATTTGAAATCTATACATATTTCTTAAGTTTTTGACATCAAAAACTTCAAATTGTTTCTTTTTTTCCAAAGAACTCAAATTCTTAAAATTAGAGTTTTTTAGGATGCTGCAGGCTTTCTAATGATGCAATGTAAACACTTAACCATAGATGTATATGCATTTAAATCCTAGAAATAATATCTCAAATATGGATGGATTTTGAGTGTTGATATGCATGTGACTACTAATAAGCAGAAAAGAAGACAACTTCAGGTGCCCAATGGATTCACATAAAAGAATAGATGTATATTCAGAGATTAGCTTCTGTTAGTCCATGACTTCTTCATCTTTCACATAAGAGATATTACTTAACAATCTTACTTACAACTCTAACACTTCCTGCAGTTTTACATTTAAATTATATTTGTTTTAATGTAGACATCAAGGATTGTATTGTGTCTAAGTGTAAGCTCCTTTTAGACTGAGCTAGACATAGAAGCAATGTTGCACATTTAGTAATATCTGAGATGTAAATAAGAATTCATAAAAGAAGACTGCAAGCATAAAAAGCTAACATTGTTTAATAAAACTCATGTAGAGAATAGTGTACTTTACTTTTTCTTTTAATCCTAAGTACTTCCTAGAGAAGAAAAGTGCGAATTTATGTGCAACATTGTTTAAATTAGGGGCACTTTGAGGTCTATTCATGGGCATCCATTTTCAAATACCACTTATGTTAATGTGTCACTACATATATTATCCATCCAAAGGACATAGATAACTGATAGCATGAATATCCTGTTATTGACATGTCATAGAAGTAAATTCAGGCTAAAAGAATGGAATTGGGTCCTTACTGCACTCCACAGACTCTAACAATTATACAAAGAAATTAAGATCCCCTACAAAGTAATAATCAAATGAATTTGCTCATTTTATAAGCTACAATACCATAAAAGTTGTCCTTATTATGGAAAAAGGTCAATGATTGAGTGTTGTGAATTTGGAATAAGTCTGAGATAAAATTGGCAGTGCACACACACATACAATATAAAGAGGAAAAGGGCAAAAATATAAAAGCCCGAGATCAGTAATTTTGAGAAAATGTGCATCATTCCTAACTACATGCTCAAAGAATTGACTATTTGATTGGATTTCAGTATATGGCATTTCAAAACAGTGTAATTATAATCTCTAAGAGAAACTATTTATAGAAGGTTTTAAGGGAATATAACCATGGAAATCCTCCACTCCAAGCATGTTTCTCAAAGCATCATTATATTTTATTATCCACATTATTGAAAACAGATGTTTGTGTAAAATTAATCTTATTAAGCTGTGGTCAGTTGGAACCCTGGGAAGCCTTCTCTTTTCTGAAGGGAAATGGAGGAGGAATGGATATAGAAAGAGGAGAGGTTGATAGCAATGCTGGGAGGAATGGAAAGATGGTAAGCTAGGGTTGGGATGTATTGTATGAGAGAAGAATAAATAAGAAAAATGTTGATGAAAGAGCAATACCAACAATGGCATACAAATTCTAGACCATACATATATTATTATATAAAAGAGACATAATATCTTATAACTGTCAACATTTTTGAAAATCTGTAGCTATAAGTATATAGACTGATATGAATTAATAGATTCACAGGGGTCTGTAGTCCATACCCTATGTCTAAACATTCATTAGATTACCTCTGTATTTAAAAATGTGTTATTCTGTAGCTGCCTACGTTTCATTTTATTCTCCTAATGTACTTTCCCTTTTTTTTTGTAAAGCTACTATTCTTCATTCTTTCACTGAACCAAACTTGTTCCCTGAGGGGTGCACCGTTCCCAGAGGCACTTCAATACCAGAACGATGCGTGGAGTGGATGGAGCAAGCTCCTATTCCAACTCTTACTTTCAAAAATCCATTTAATATATTGTCCTCGGATAGAGGACGTATCAGATATTAAACTGATAAAAACAGATACTACACTTGATATTAGCCAAAAGGCCGAAAAGCGATAAATATTTTACTTTTACTATCAAAAATAAATGAGCTTAATTCATACTTATGCTGTCTATGATATGCTAGATATAATTATTGCTAAGTAAAACAGTTAATATTCTGCCTTCTTGAAGTTTAGAATTCAATGAGTGAAACAATAAACAAGGTTTTAATTTTTGACATGTTTTATGTTATCTGTGATCCAACTGAAGACAAACAAATTTTTGACAACAAAAATTAGATTTCGAAACTCATATATAAGAAATCATGTCAAAGGTCTCTATACTGTTTTTACATTTTAGTCTTTACCTTGAAATTGCAGACAATATATAATAGGAAAGAAAAATGGAAACCACGGGTAATGTAAAAGAAGACACAAAGAGGACAATTTGAAAATACAGATTATGGCTGTGTATTTTAGGAAAAGCACTTGACTCATTGAGAATAGAATTAAGTGAAATACTATATCCACCAATTTTAATAAATAGAGAATCAATATTGCAAAACATTAAAAATACTGTCTCAGGGGTCATAGCCTCAGATGGAGGCAGAAAGTCTATAAGAGTCAACAGAGCTAAAGTTTGTTGTGAAAGACCATCTCCTAGAAATGTCATGGAAGCTGAACCCTTTATTCATGATGATGAGAATCATCATGGTTGACTATGATGGTTGTCAACATGGTTGACTAAAAAGACCTGAAACAGTGTGGCACCAGGAAGTATGCTAACAAGGAAAGCCATTCAGTCCTCAATCTCAAAGAACTACAGCCAACTAAGGAATTCTGAGAGAATGAGAAATAATGTTCTCCGCACTATATCCAATACCAAACAATCAGTCTTGAAAAAAATATAGATAGAGATAGAGAGAGAGAGAGTATATATACACACACAAATATATACATGAACATACATGAAACACTATGCGAAGTAAGTTCTATTTATGTATTTAGCAATATGCATGTGCGTGGGTGTTTGTAGGGTTCTGTATGTGTAACCACAATTAAAGGAAATAAAGTTACGCATTTGAGAGAGTTGTGTACGTAGAGGGACTGGAAGGAGGGTGGGAAGGGAAATATGATGTAACTGCACAATGAAATTTTCCAGTCAATATTGTTACTGTATTTCATTTTATATAAGTTGTTAACAGCATTCTGTCCACACATCTCACAACATTTGTTTTTACTGCTACTTAATCTCAGTTGTTGCAAGCACAGAAAGTAAAATAGACTGTCCAAAGTGGAAACAGTAAGTATTAGAAAATTCAAGAGAATTTTAGTAAAATTAAAATTTATGCCAAGACCTATAATAGCCACAAAATTTTTAGATTCAGTACAAGCAGTGGCACATCTTGCCTCATCGTTGAGGCTTCACTTTCATTTCCAGTGTCAGAGAAAACATTTCAGGTGAGAGACGGGCATTGCTTTTACAGTATGGTCTACATTTTCCTCAACTCAATCATGCTTTAGGAGCAAGTTGAGCAGGCTGGCCAATTACCTGACATGCACCAACATTATCTTATAAGCAAAAAATGGTAATTTGTGAATGAAAATTGCATGATTGATTGTGCATACTCTGGTGGACATCAAAAACTCTTTGGAAGATGATTCCAAGTTCTCCTATGTAGGTCACTTTCTCTTAGTAAGAAAGACATTTATTCCATAGTTCTATGAAATAAAATTTTATTTAAAAAACCTTTCACAGAAAATGGCTGTGTCTCATAGCTTAAAATATGAATGTTGGCTTAAAGTCAGGACCAATATTTTGCTCTCAGATTTGTATGTCTCATTCTATCAGCTTATAAAGAAAGGAAACCATTTTTCTAGTTCCTTCTGTTTTAAACAAGTAGAACAGTTCCGACTTAGGATGTGTGTGAGGATTGAGTGTGATCGAGTTTAGTGATATCACAACACGAAAATATGATAGAGAATTTCCAGTGCTGTTTCTTCCCTTCCTCCACTCATATTATTTTATCTTGTGAAATCATTATATGTGCATAACTCTGCGCAGCTTCCCATCACCATGGAACAATCACAACTTCAGAGGTGAAACCAAATAAATGCAACACAAGCAAGAAATCCTTCTGAATGCCAACTTCCCTTTATAAATGCTAAGTAGAGTTGTAATAGATTTATTTTAGCCAACTATGAGTATGGCATTTGTCTCCACTCATGCCACCATGACTGTGGTAGTACTTAGTACTACTTATCGAAACACTTAACAAACTTAAAATCTTTTCACTTATTGATTTCTCACCTATGTGAATACATGTGATCTACAGGTGATAACTTTTGTACTTGTTAAATGGAGCATGTGATCAAACTGGACTCTTTGAACGTGCCTGACAAGGAGGGCTAACTGAGAAGCCAAGAACAATGGCACTGGGTTTTGATTCTACTGCATGTACTGGCTTTGTGAGAACCTAGTCTGTGGTGCAGGAGAATTGTCTGTATTCTGTCAATCGTATATTTTAATAAAATGCTGATTGGCCAGGCAGGAAGTATAGGTGGGTCAACCAGACAGGAAGTAGAGACAGGGCGATGAGAACAGGAATATTCTGGGAAGCAGGAAGCTCCCTCTGCCATTCCTGCCCACATCACTGAAGAGGCAGCATGTAACCTGCCCAGCTGAGAAAGGTACTGAGCCATGTGGCTAACGTAGATAAGGATAATGGGGTAACAAAAGTTATAAGAGCTAATAAGTAGCCTGACCTAATGGGCCAATCAGTTTATAACCTAATTTAGACTCTGTGTGGTTTTCCTTGGGAGTTGCCAACTGTGGGGTACTGGGCGGGACAGAAACCCCAACAAGCCGGCCCTCATGCTATATGTTTGGATGCTCACCTTCCTAGAACTTGATGGAGAGGGGAGGACCTTGGACTTCCCACAGGGCAGGGAACCCTAACTGCTCTTTGGACTGGAGAGGGAGGGGGAGGGAGAGTGTGGGGAGGGGAAGGGAAATGGGAGGAGGGGAGAAAGTGAAAATTTTTAATAATAATAAAAAATATTTTATTTTTTTTGTATCAGTGGGGATGCTATCACCCACTGATACAAGGGAACGGATCTGATGAGAATTTACCAGGGCCAGTCAGACTGGGACTGAATGAGGACGTGATCTAGCCAGATTCTCGGAATTTGGCCGGATTCTCTGACTGTGGCTGGCCCGGGGTCTTTCTGAAAAGCCATTGACTATGACACTGGGACCTGTTTCCTCTGCATATGCTGGATTTTGGGGATCCAGTCTGTTTGGACGCTTGCCTTCCTGGACCTGGAGGGAGGGGGAGGGAGCTGGAGCTTCCCACAGGGCAGGAAACCCTGACTGCCCTGGGGGACGGAGGGGAAGGAGGGGGGGAGTGGAGGGAGTGGGAGGGTGTTGGGAGGGGGGGCGGAAATGGAAACTTTTATAATTTAATAAAATTTACTAAAAAAAAACAAAACTTTTAAATAAAGATCAAAATTATAGAAGAAAATAAAAAGATGAAGCAAAAAAATAAAAAAATAAAAAATAAAAAAAATATTTTTATTGTTGATTACACAAAATCTCATGTAGTACAGTTCAGCTTTGAGCTTGCTATGTAGTAAAGCTCGACTTGCTCAATGCTGGTGTTATAGATGAACATCACTATGCTCAGAAATTTTCACTTATTTTTTGAGACAAGTATATCACTGCCAGGCTAGCCTGAAAGTTGTTACCTAGCTTGGGTTACCCTGAAAGTTTTGATCCTCCATGAGCTACTATCCCGAATGGTATAATTTAATTTTGTCATCTTACCTCAGTTTTGTTCTATGATTACACAAAATCAACTTTTGCCATGTTTAAAATATCCTTCTTAATGTTCAGGAAATGAAAGAAAAGCATGTTTAGGATGATTTCTGATGGTGTTTTATAACTTTGAAAACCATGTTAGAACTTGTGGTAAGAGAAAGGATTTTTTATTGTTGTTTTCTTTTTGAAAATAGGAAGTTTATTTGTATGTGTATTATACTTACATGGGGAACCCGGAAAGAAGTGCCTCAGAAGACTGCCAAGAACTTGTTCTCACATAATGTGAATTTTTTTTTCAAATTGAAATATACTGGAAGTAGTTATTGTAGACCACTCTGGCCTCGAACTTACAGAGACTTGCCTGCCTGTGCTTCCTGAGTGCTGGGATTAAAGGCGTGCACCACCACCATTCAGCCTGTAAAGCATTCCTTATCCTTTCTTATTCTCGTTCAAATTTATGACTTCTAAGTGTTGACATATATACATATATAGATGATAAATATATGCATATATATGAAAATACACATGTAAATATATGTGCAAATGTACATATAAATATAAATACAAATTTGAACAACTTGCTTAGTCCTTATGATGTAATGTGTGCAGGTCTTTATAAGTAGTTCTTATAATGTAGTTATGTGAAATCATAATGTATATGATTTCAGGAGTAAGCACTTAGCATACGAAATTTTAAATGTTTATGTTTAAACCCTCAGATAGGTTTTGCATATCATCAAGAACATCTCTTTCAACAGAAAGAGACAATTGCAGAAAACTGATCCTTAAGCAGAAAATAAGAGACTGTGTAGTGTCCAGGCCCAACTGAAACATCTAAAATACAACTCCTTTTCTGATGTTCAGGGATCACAGCAGAAGACAAGGCAGAAAAATAGTAAGAGGTAGAGGAGTAGGAAGTTTCTTGTGAGATTGTGTCTTCTAGAAATGTCAGAGAAGCTATGCCATGAAGTTTCATCAACTTGGCTGCCTAAATCAGGCCTAAACAAGGAACATTTTAAGTTTTTCAGGTAACCAACAAGACCAGCTCAGTATAAATATGTTAATAAATAATATAATTTCTTCTATTTAAGAGAGAAGAGATAACCAATGACAGTAAAATAGACAGACATCCCCACATTTATGTGACTATTCTTCTGCAGTTTAAGGGGGTATGGATTTTAGATTTACAAACAACATACCCTTTTGCGATAACACATTTAATTATGCTTTTCTGAGGGAAGGATACTGAAGTTAACCCTTCTCCTGGGCAGGCTCTATTGGATGTTTTCTGGTCTTGGGATGTACTTCAAACTCGACTTTCATTTGACATTTGTGTCTTTCCCATGGCTTAGTAGTTTTAGAATTCCAAACAAGGTAGCAAAAGAGCAGCATTTCAATATTTTTATTTTCTGTTTACAAAGAACTTTTCAGACTGCTTTGGCTAATTGAAAAAACCCTTGAAAATGCACTTATAATTCTTTCTCAATGTTCTCAACCCTCAGAAAAAAATTTGTCTCGGTGAATAGCTAGCTCCTCCTGGGATCTGGCCACTCAGCTCCTGAAAAAAAAAATGTGCATCTAAAATGTCATCCAATCTACCTATTCATCTAAGTAGTCACCACCTGGAAACTGAAAACATCCTCAGGGTCCTTCACCTTACCTTGCTTAGTGAGAAATAACAATTGCTTTCTATAGACTTGCTGCTTGCTTGGAAGCCATTCCATCAGTTCAAAAATTTGTTTCCTTATATATTAGAGATAACAACTGGAAATATATGAGTGTGAGTACAAAGTACATATGCACACACGCTCACACACAAATATATACACATTAAGTACATACATACACAGGCACATTAAGATGTGGTGTCATGTTTATGTATCTAAGTTTCATACTTAGAAATTAAAGCTTTCAGATCAATGCTTTTTCTTATTGTTTCTTGCAATAATTGTGAGAGACCAACACCTGATCAATGTGTAGAGTGAAAGAAAGGCTTTGGAACATTCAGCCCTAAATGGAATGTCTTCAACAAACCCCTCCTCCTGTACAAGAATCAATCTCAGAAAACTTCTTGACAGAGCCCATAACAACTCCCTGCTTCCAGTCCTGAGACTCCATCTGACTTCGGTCTGGTCTGGTTTTCTTGTGTTCTGACAATTCCTATGAATTCATGTGTGGATCATTCCTTTTGTGCTGGAACATATTGTTTCCTTGAAGTCATCCATCACCTCTAGCTTCTATAATCTTTCTGTCTCCACTTCCACATAGATCTCTGAGCCCCAAGCAGAGGGCTATTCTTGATTTGCTTATGAAGAATAGTAGGAGACAGGAAAGTCTCTTATCATTAATGGATCTTCAAGAATATTATTTGACAAAGTCATGACTCCTGTATTCTGTGCCAAATAGAATAGTGAAAAAATGGGATTACACCCTCTCCTGAAGGACTCTAATTCTACCATTGATTTTATAATCTTGCAAAAAATAAATACAAATCAAGGACACAGGACTGAAGCATTTTGAAAACTCAGAATAAGTTCTGGAGTGGTTAATTAATTAGGCATATAAAAATTCTACAATATGCTAAAAAAGTGCAGTATAATTCAATTTTCATTTACAAATTGAGTAGCCCACATTTCTGTAAATGGAAATTTTATCTTTTTAAAGTAGATGACTACTACCAGAGAATATCATTTATTCCTTATTTTAGAGTCCAAATAAAATTCTTCAGCAAGTCTTTTCATCTTCCATATGCAAAGCTTATAAAGAAACACTGTATGATTCTGAGATATTAATAATGAGCAACGATATAAACTGCAAGTGATTAATAACTATATAAAGGTATTACTAAGGAACAATGGAATTCACAAAAGAATTTGGGCATTTTAATTTGATGACCAGCATTTCCTATTTCATTCTAAATCTTATACTTACATACACAGAGAAATGTAACTTCCACTGCTTTTCATGACATCTCTCTTTACAGTAAATGGAGACCAACACAGAAAGCCAGAACTAGAGACAATGAAGAAATCAACAGATCTTGGGAAGTACAGCCTCAGCAGACAATCTACATCACAGCTACTTTAACAGTGGCTTAAGAAGCATCACTGAAGAAGGGGCAGAAGAATTGTCAGAGCAGGATTATCAGGAACTATGCTGTGTAATTGTCTCTCATAGAAATGGCAGCATAAAAAGAAGACCTGAATAATAACAATGTCAATGGACAGGTTCAAGTGAAAGGGGAAAAATTTTGCAGGGTTCCACTTCTAGACATAACTTAAAGAAACTAATGACAACTGAGAGGAAGAGAATTAGTCCTCCCAGGGATAAACTCTCTCGTAGGTTATTTTATGGGGAATGGTCATCACTGAAACCATGTATATTCAAGAAACAAAAAAGAGTCAGCAAATAGCAGAATATGCATGCATGTATGTATACACATGTATCTGTGTGTACACATATTATGTAAATAATGAAGAAAAAGAAGTTATCATCTTAAGAGTTGGTGGCATACAATGTAGCTGGGTGGAACTGGAGAAAAGAAAAGGAATGGGAAAGTGTTACGATTTTATTTCCATTAAACTGTATTAAGTATAAAGCAAGCATTAAAGCAATTAAAATAAAATGATATATGAGAACTTTCACAATCTGTGTGCTTGCCATTTTCACTATCAGGAATGGACTACTTGTACTCCAGAGTAAAATTCCAGGCCTACAGTAGCAGAATAGCCAGTGAAGCAGTATTCAGACTACAAACTCTCCTATACAAGCAAACACCTCGAATGGTCCACAACAGAGTGGGTCTCAGTGACATTAAATTTCCATTTATTATTCAGAGCATCTCACAAACACTACCCTTCATCTAACCAAAATTATCCCTATTTTTCCTTTTAATACCTGAAGTTTAATTGTATAATTTACTCCAACATACCCCTCCTTTCATTCATCTTGAAAATCTACATTGAATATTTGAATATAAAAAACTGACTTTATAGCTGTATCTAATAATTTTTTGTAATAAATAAAATAGGAGGGAAGCCAAATAACATAAAATTCAAAAATAAAATTGAATTGAAAACTAGTAAACCTCATTAGAGGTAACACTAATCTATTTACCATCTTATGATAGATCTTTGTTCTTTTTCCTTGAGTTGATAAATAAATTTTGATTGGTTGCCTTTTCTCTTCCTACTCAAATCCAGTTTCTATTCTCTTGATCTGTAAAAGCTTGACATTAAAAAGAGAAAGGGTTAGATAGCTTTATAAGAGAAGTAATTTTCAAGTTCCAATGGCTTACAAATAAATAGAAGAGAAAGTAACAGGAAAAATATCAGAAATTCTATCTTGCTGAGATTTTTAATATCTCTGAGATTTCTTTGAAAAACATTACACACTTTGTGAACCAAATGGTCTATTTAATCTCTTTTTTTATATTTGCAATACACCATTCAAATTTTCTTCTTAGTTTTCAGATGTGGTGAGTAAGGATAGGTCTTCAAGTTGGATAGCATTCCAACTTTCACAGAGATACTCTGCAATTCAATAATTAAAAAGTGACGTGACTTGAGCCTGCCAACTGCAACATGATACAGAAATAAACAACACACATTTCAAATAAATAGCTATTGTGTCTATGTCATATTACATATTTAAGCAGTATTATTAATTTAAAAATATATTAATTGAGTCATTTAATTATTTTTCTCATTTAATATGAATGTATATATTAATTATTTGTTAAATCAATACGTGCATAACTCACTGCAAAGTCACATGGTTTGTGACTCAGTTTAATATTTTCTTAGCCTCCATCTTACACCAAGCTTCACACACTTTTCTTGAGTCTTTATTAAGTCTTTATTATTGACTGTATTCGGCGAAATTTATATTCTGAAGGCACACACCAAAATGTATTTGTATTTGGGGGAGGGGAATCACAAAAAGTACTTCCATTAAAGTCAGTTGAGGTGAAGATGATGGTTCCTAATTCAATTAGATTAATGTCTTCAGTGAAAGAAAAGCTACAATCCTACCTCATTTTCCTTGCTACACTCTTTATAAATTTAGAAAGCAGTCATATGAAAGCCAGGAAAAAAATCTTTCTAAGAAAAAAATCCACAAGCAGACTGATTATGAACTACTCTCCAGAAGTCTGAGAAGTAAATTTGTTTAAATTGCCCAATCTGTGACATTTTCTCACTGTAGCCCAAATAGACTAGTCTGGGAGGTAATAAAAACACTAGCAATAATTAAGTTGTAAAAAACAAACAAACACAAAAAAACACATATTTTTCTTTTTTGTCTAAGTCTAAAATGACTAAGATTTCTAAATGCATGTGCACGGCAAAAATGAGGCCACATTTTAGGGGAAACTGCTGACAGTGAACTTGGACTCCAGCAGGTACATCTGAACCCCTCACTTGCTGCTGTATAGTGCACCAGAAACAAGCACCTTTCTGTCTTGGCAAGTGTTTGCTCCTGATCCACTTCTCTTCTCTATGATTGCATTCATGCTGTGGCCAAAAGAACAGCCAAATGTCTCCTATACCTCTTTAAACGTGCATTATAAATCACACCCTGACTCTCTGTGCTTCACAGTCTGCAGGGTCACTGTGTCGTTGAAGTACCATGCTTGATCATATTACTTTATTATGGGTCCTCTGGGAAAACCAAAACCGCTTTGCACAAAGGATAGTCTTTGAATACTACAACTCTGTCCACATTAGTTCATATACCTTTCACCTCTGGTATTTTAATGTGGAAGTTTTTATATCAGCACTCGCACTAAAATCTTCAGAGAATCCTCTTCACATAGCAGTCAATTTCCAAAAAGTTTTAGCTTCGATGTTACATTAAGAATAGGTTTAATATTTTGGTATTTTTTTCATTTTTATTGAACAAATATAAAATGCATATACATGTATCATTAACAACATAATATTTTAGAATATATATAAATTGTGGACAGGAAAATATTGCTAATTAATAAATACAATGTATAGCATATATTTTCGTGTTGTGAACTCTTAATTCTTTTAGCAATTTGTAAATATAAGATAAACTATGGCTAACTATGCTTACCATTTCTGAGCTCTTGATAAATGCTGCCAAAGGAAATTTATCTTTTTCTTTTTGATAGCATCTTAATCTCCTCCCCAGTGAGAATTAAAGGATTCAGAGGGATTTGGCATGCATGGCATGAATAGCAAAACAGTGGTCTCTATGATTGTGAAGATCAATAGCCCTGAGAATTCATTAGGAATCTAAATTTGTGGATCTTACCTAGAATTCTTAATTCCACTCTGCTACATGGAGTCTACACCTCATTTTAACCATTACTCAGGGCAATCTGAATCCACAGTGCAATCTGAAACCCACTTACATGGTGTGGAACCATGCTTCTTGAAAAACACAACACTGGAGGACAATTTCCTTTTTACCTCAGTCAAGGACACTGTCATGTAATCTGCATTGCCAACTTGATTTGATATATTCTCATTTAAGGAGAAAAAACTGTCACATGCATGTGTGTAAGGATATTTCCATATAAATTCTAAGTAGGAAGCACTCGGTCTCTGCAAGGATGACATCATCCCACAGACTGGGTTCCCAAATGGAAAGTAAAGAAGAAATTATTGGAGAACCCACATTAATCTCTACTCTCTCACTACAGATGCAATGTGACCAACAGCCTCACACTTCTGCTAACCAACTTTTCAGGGTATTCGTGACTGAGCCTGCAAATGTTGAGTCAGGCTAAGCCAGTACTGGAGTTGCTTTTGTCTGTTCTTTTGTCTCGGTAATGGGAAATATAAGCAATATGAACTGAGAACGGGGCTCCGGTGATAATTTTGATTATGTAGCTCAGAGGCTCTGGATATTTTTGGAAATGAAAGTTAAAAAAAAACAATTAGAATTGAAGGTTAGAGAGATTCTAAAGTATATTTAACAAAGATGAATGAACTATTCTGACAGTAGTTTAAAATACGAGATTGCTAGCAGAAATGCAGAAAGTAGAGCTATCGCTTGTGAGATTTCAGAGGAAAACACGGGCTCTATTGCTAGCTAGTGTAGAGGTTATTCACTTAAATTGTACCCGTGTCTCCTGAACTTGAATGAAGTGGATTCAAAAGTAATGAAATAATTTGTTTGGCAAAAAGCATGTCCAATAAGACAGTATTTAGGCTGTGTTGTGTTGCTGCTCAGGGCTGTAACCCAGGTCCACAGCAACTAGAGCTGATAGATATGAAAAAACATGCAGCTCCATAAGGATGGGAGTGGTCAGCTCTATAGTTGTCAACAGCGAGGTGTAAATGTATCTGCAATGGGTAGAGCAGCACCCTTTGGAAGAAACACAGGGCATTCTCTCTGCTATTGTGTTTATGGAAGAATGGGACAGTTTTATAATTTTAGAGGGACCAACAGTTTTGGAGACAGCCCTGGAACACAGAAGAGACTTTGGACCTTTCAACACTGTTGAGGTTCTTAAAATTTTGAAAAATTGGAGATGAGTATAAAATAAATTTTAGATAAACAAGTGACTTTTGGGGCCATGTAAAGAATGTACAATTTAATGTGATATGATGTGAGAAGTAGAAAAAGACAAGGAAATTAGGACTATGGAGACAATGGGAGAGGGTAGAAGTGGAGAGGAGAGGAAAGGAGAGGAGAAAAATATATGGTTCAATAAAAAATAGTGATATGTTTGGAGGATAGATAGATAGCTCAGCAGGTAAGGGTATTTGTCAACAGGTCTGGCAATATGAGGTTGATTCCACAAACCTACTATATTGTATATGGGAAAACTGGCTCCTACATACACTTTTTGTCTTGCACACACTTTACCACCACCACCCCAACACGCTGGCCAGGGAAGCAGGAAGCCTAACTGCAGAACTCTACCTTTCCGTCCTCTCCACTCAATCCAATCCCAGTTCAGCAGCAGTCCAAATGCTGCAGGCACCATTTCCTCTCTACCACTATTTCTAGTGCATCACTAGATATAAATCTTCCTCCAAATTCTCCCTCTCTTCACTCACCCAACTCCAGCAGGCACTCCTTGGGAACTGGGAATGCTCAGATGACTCTGGACAGGGAAACAGGTGGCCTAACTTGTCTGCAAGACATGCTAGTACAGTAGCGACACAGAGTTTGTGGGAGTAGTTAACCAATGTCTTCTTTGACATAAGGCACACATGATGAGCTGAACTGTCCTGGTTAGTTGTGTATCAGTTAGACACAAGAGTCATCATGGAGGAGGGAGCCTCAACTGAAAAAAATGCATAAACATGTAGGCAAACCTTTTGGAGCCTTTTCTGAAATAGTGATAGATGTGGGAGGGCTCAGTCCATTGAGGAGGGGCCATCACTGGCTTGAGGGTCCTGGGTTCTTAAAGAAACCTGGCTGAGTATCCATGAGTTGCAAACCAATAAGCAACATTCCTCCATGGCCTCTGAATCAGCTTCTTCCTCAAAGTTCCTGTGCTGTGTAAATTCCTGTCCAAACGTTGGAAGGGGATAGAGTTGCAGTGGTATTCTTCAGTATGGGCTTGATTGAAATCACCTAAGAAACTTCTAAAAATGTTTTTCAAAACTCTGAGAGTGTCTATGAAGGCATTTCCGGAAAGGTTTAACTGAAAGATCATGTTGTCTGTGACCTGAGACTGAACCAAGGGAACAAGGTCGTTTTATCACCATTCATCTTTCCTTGTCCTTTGACCCACAGACTCAGTGAGTCCAGCCACCTCAGATGCCTCTTATGCTTTTGTCCCTATGATAGACTATATTCTCAAAAACATAAGTCAAAACATACCTTTCTTTGTTAAATAGCTGCTGTCAGGTATGTTGTCACCGCAGTTATTAAAATAACTAACACTGAGAATATTTCTTCCCCATGTTTTTGTCCTCATTTTTCTAGACTTCTTCTCAACCATTTTATTCCAACAAAAAGGTAGAATCAACCCATTTTCCTAGCAGGCAAATAGATACCTTCTCATCCCTGAGAGCTTTTGTTGCACTTTCTGGGTAACAGTCTGTTACTTATTAACTGACTTGCCTCACAGTTTAATATCATTGCTTATCATCATCTCATTTTTAAATATTAATAATATATTCTCATATCTTTGAATGCCTCATACTTTTATACTTGACAGTTTAATCTGTTATAAGTCTTTGTTTTAAATACTGTTCACTGTAAAAAAGCCTTCTCTGATTAAAGCATAAAACAATACCAATATATGAGTACAAACATAGTATTGAAATTCTGTTTGACAGTATAACCATCTAGTAAAACAACAAACATAAATTTTCCTCCTGGGGGCTATTTTATTCCCAGGCATAAGATTTTAACCAGGTTTACAGTGCCATCTTTGACATCTTTTCTGTGCATCAGGCTTCATATCCAATCAGACAACGGTTGGTTTACTGTATAACCACCCTATCATGACTGCCTCACTGGGCATTGCCTGCCATCAAGTCAGTATTATAGCCTTCAAGTTTGCATAGTGTCTTCTGATACGATGTAGGACAGTCAACAGGAAGACTGATACAAGATACGTTCAAGATACTTTTCTATGTATTTTGCATCTAAAGTGAATTGTGTCTTTAGTAAAAGCGTATCACTATCTAGTTATGGGAGTCAACCAAGAGCAAGGGCTATAACCTGTATTGTTTTGGGCGTTTCCGGAGTTCCTCTGACTCCCAGTCTCATTGTTTGTATCACAGTCACTTTACACATTTTAGCCACTTAACTATCTTCCCTGCCCTAGGGAAGCCATGGTAGTAGAAGCATGTGGTCACTTTCCAATCATTTGCGGTCAGAAAGCAGTAAGACAGAGTAGTGTTAACACTAGTGTGGTTTCCTCCTTTTACTCTTCTCAGTTAATCTTGGTCTTCAGCTAAATGGCTGGTAAAACCTGCATTTAGAATGTTTCTTCTCTCTTCAGTTAAGATTTTCTAGAACTGTCCTCAGAGACACACCCATGGTATGTCTCCTAGATGATTCTAAATCTTGTCAAGATAACAAAGAAAATTAACCATCACACATTGTGAATAACAGACTTTTTGCAAACTTTTCAAAATACCTGTGGCATTGTTAATCAAGGTATAAAATATGAAATTATCTTGAAATTGCATAAGCATAGCCAAAATGATATTAAGCTACCTGATTTTAGAGTGTACTTCAAATATTTGGCAATCAAGACAGAATTGGATCAGCATAAAAATGGGCATGAAGATAAATAGAAATATGTAATGCTTCATGCCAACTTATCCACCTAAAGTCAACTGATTTTCAACAGAAGTGAGAGACACACAAATGAGAAAGGACATTCATTATCATAGTGTTGCTGGATAAATTTGATATTCAAATGCAGAAGATGAAGGTAGACCTCTGTTTTCATTGATTGAAAAGCTCTCAATTCAGGAACTATTTAAATGTTAGATTTTAAACTCTAAACTTTCAAGAAGGAAGCAGAGAGGAATAATTCAGGCGTTTGGGATACAGAAGACCTTCTCTTTGGATAAGACCTCTAAGTGACAAATGCAAACATAGACAATTGGGATAAAATGAAATTGCATATAGTTTTATACAATGAAAAAACCACTGCCAGAATGAAGACATAACCTACCATGGGAGGGAAAATGTTCATAAATTCTAAATTTAAAATGGGTTAATACCCAGAGAGTGTAAGGATATAACACGCACACACACGCAAGCACACACATGCAAGCACACACATGCACACACACATGCAATGACAAGAAGACAAAGAGACCAACTAAATAAGTTTAATATAACAACATCAAAACTTAATAAATAACTGTAAATAATAGACATGAGAAAAATTTCAATATCACTATTATCAGGAAGATGAAATAAAAATAACACTATGATTACATTTAACATCATCAAGAGTAGATATTTCAAGACAAACAAAACCTCAAAATGTTCAAAAGCTCCTGTGAGAACATGTAAGAAAAAATAATTATGTAATATTGTGAGGGATATAGATTTGTATATTCATTATGAAGGGCAGCGTAAAATTTCCTCAAAGTATAAGAATAAAATTACCCAGTGACCCACAAATCTCACTAAATAGTGTATATCCATAAAAAATGAAAATGTTCTGTCAAAGATATATCCACCTTCTCACGGTTAGTGCCTCTATTTTGAGGATTTTAATACAAACAATTTAAATACTCATCAACTAAGTGGATAATGTAACAAAGAAAATGTGTTGCTTTTATACACATTAGAAAACTGTTCAGCCATAAAAAATGAATTAATTTGGAGATTCTTATGCAAAAGGAAATTAACCAGACACAGAATGATGAGTATGACCTGATCTCACTTGCTGCACAGATATTTTTTTAATGGAAAGAACAGTAGTTCTAGGAGGCTGGGGGAGTAAGCAGGAGGGAGACATGGGGGAATTTGGTGAGTGAGCACTGCATTATAGTTAGATAGTCTATGAATGTGTAACGTGGAATTGAAAAGGAGAAAGACTGTGAATAATGACACTGTAGAGTAAATACTAAAACTAAATAGTTGGGAGAATTTGTAATGCTTTGCCATAAAGAAATGATGAATACTTCAGGATAGATGGGTTTATCACATTTAAAGTTAAGATGTACATATATACTCAAAAGTCATATGGCATGACATGAATACACATAAATTTTTAAAGTTTGTACATTATAAAATTAATTTTAATATTAAAAAGCAAAAAACCAAAAAGTGAATATTTATACCATAAAACAAAATACAAATGCTTAAAAAAACAGATATTTTTAATCTGATTTAAATATTAGCCAATATATTATTGCATTCAAAAATATGATATCCATAGTTTGTCAAATATTTAATATCTTAAATCATATAGCCATAAATTTTATTTGAAAAAACAACCCTGACAATGCAGTACCAAATATAGGAAAGCTGTGCCTTTTGAAACATGGTTGTTAATATTGGGACATTTAGTCCTGGAGAACCTTATGATTTTTTTTTCTATGCTAACATGTCTGTCTTACTATCATGCTAACACTGGAATGTTAGCATGACCTGACTTGGCTAAGGAGAAGAGAACAAGTCAGTTTTCTGTGTCCTGAAGATCTGAAGAATAGGGCTCTCTCTTTGTTGTACTCTTGGAATCACAGAGAGTGTTCCTGTTTAATCTTTGAAAGGAAGCAAATCTCATTTCAAACCTAATCCATGCACCAACTTGGTGGCCTTAGGCACACAGCTTCACACTTCTCTGTGCCACCAATTATTAATAAGCAAATTTCAATAAATCATGTGATTTACAATAATTTTTAAGCAATTTCCCCGGATTGTTGCATGTATTTTATTGCTTTTGTTTTGTTTATATTTGATTTCTGTTTTATATTTTTTTGTTTTTGTTTTGTTTATTTGTTTTTAATTTTAAGATTTAGATTGACTCTGTGTAAAAGATTTAAAGCATGGGGCAAGTCATCTAACTTAAAAAGAAAAACAGCTCATTTATGTTTATAGATGATGGATAGATCAAAATACTAACATTCTGGCACAGACATCCTGGATATGATGGCAACATGGATAAAAATAGAAGGATTGTGTCATTGTCAGTTTTATCCAGGACTCTTCAGATAGAAATAGTGAAGTCAGATTCTGGTAACAGCTGGGTAACTCAGGTTATGACAATTTGGAAACATTTGAGAAAAATATACTTAATAACCTTTTGTTATAAACATTTTAAAAATTCACCATAGAGGTCTTAAATGTGATGATGAATTTTGAACAAAAGTTAGAATAAGCTATTGCATCAAGGATAGCAATATACTATGTGTCCTAGTAATGACCACAAAGGACAGAGAAGTGAGCAGTTCATGTACATTTTCCTGTTTTATGTTGCCTGAGTTATACGTCAAGATAAAGTCCACCTAAGAATTTTGTTTCCTCAAATTCAAATCATATTGTGCAATTCTTTTAATTTTGAAGTTATCTCCATGGCAGAGCTAGGAGAACTGACATTATAGTTAAGTTTAATCCTAAAGAGAAAAGGGAATGTGTAGGCTTGGATGCGTTTATTTGCCTCAACAACTCAAATACACACACACACACACACACACACACACACTCTACAATAAATAACCATGGCAACATATGATGCTTCATTGGCGATTGCCTGTAAGGCTGAGATGAAAATTCAAATGCTTGCGTTTATAAGCAGTGAATTAGTGCTGTGATGAACTATTGATGTCTAATTTGAGTGTGAAAAGATAAGAGATGTTTATGTGTTAGAATTTTTTACCATTGCTTTTGACACATGTTGAGCAATTACCTTATTCCCGATTATCAGAACAAGAAGGGAGGGGGATTAGAAAGGAAGCTTGTTTTAATCAACTCCCCCTAGGAATTACTGTTATTCTGTTATATTCAGGATAGATAATTCAAAGATCAAAAGAAGGAAAGACAAATGAAAGAATCTTTTGGGATGCCTCCTGAATTGTTTTAAATCATGAGTAATCTCAGGGCCATAAATGAATTAAGCAGTGAATATCATTCAAAAGTCATGGGCTTAGTTTATTATCTGTTTGTTTTCTTAACAATGACCAGAAAGACTAAACAGTGATTAGCAATATGGAGGAAAGAAAGACAATGTTAGGACATCAATGTGAGTCAGCTGCCATTGTAAAATAAAGTTCAAAGATAATCTACTTTTATTGTTTAAGTTTATATGATTTTAGGGGCTACCACTTTATGCCGAATAACCAATGACGGGGCTCATATTTGGTAGAGGTTAAATCTCCCTCTGTCAGCAATCATTAGCTTTCATTCTTTGCCTAGGAGAGGGAACTTGTGAGATTTTCACTCTTCTGAGTTAGCTCAGGAAATGCTTTAAAAGAGGGAGAGGGAAGGTTGCCTGATCTAGGGGAATCATGCTGTGTGACTGTATCTCCTAGCAATAGCTGCTTAAAATACACAAATAACAACATCAAGTGAGACAATTTTTTGTGTGTTTAACAACATTTACTTCTATGTTTATAATCGTCACTGTGAAAGTTCTCTATATTTCTCAGGAATGAAGATAAGGTGGCTCAAGGCCTAATCAATATCCTCCCCTTCCTCAGTCCCTTTTCTCAAAGAGTACTAATCTCTTAGAACCACTTGGTTTTCAGGGAAAAAACTGCATCTCAGGACACAGGCAGAATTAGTCTTTGAAAATATAGGGTGAAATGGTAGATACTAAAATGACATTTTAATTTTAAATATTTTGTGAGTGCTAGTATTTGGATGTTTTCCTCAATCTTTCCCCATGTTATATATTTTTCTTTCTCTTTATTTTTTTATACAGGATCTTCCCATCATGATTTTCCCTCCCTTGTATTCTTCCAGATCCTGCTGATCTCACCCCTCCATCTTCATGCCTTTTTTTTGCTTCTTTCTTTAGAAAACAAATAAAAATAAATAAAAGCAAGTAAACAAATCAGAATAAAGCAAAGCAAACATGCAAACAGAAATAAAAAAATCACAAGAAACACACACACCATAAAAACACAAAATTGGAAATTGTATTAGATAAACAAAGCATAACTAAGCTTTTTTTTTTTGTAACTAAGCTTTTTGACAGAAAACATAAAATACCATTAAGTTTATTTGAAGTTGGTCATCTACAGCTTGGCATGGGGTCTCCCTTAAAGGTGGTTTATATATCTGCAAGGAGTAAAAAAAATCCAAGTAACATCTCCAGGCAGACTTACTAGAATAACATGTGACTTCTCAATTAGAATTCTAAAACCAGAAGGGCATGAATAGATCTTGTACAAATTTTAATACACCACAAATTTGAGCCCAGGTTACTTTATCCAGCAAAATATTCAATCACAGTAGGCAGAAAAAGAAAAACATTCGACAGTAAAGTAAATTCAAGTAGAATTTATGCATGAGAAGGAAAACTTCAGCCTGATGAAGTTAACTACTTCCAAGAAAATATAAGAGATAAATAGCACTGGGGTAGTAAATAAGAAAGGAGAGGGAAACGCACGCCATTAAAAACAAAATAAAAGGAATAAGTTAATGCTGTTCTTTGATAATTCTCAAAATTAGTGGTCTTAGTGTACTCTTCCAACCCCACCCTACCCCCCCAAAATAGACAACAACAGATTGAATTAGAAAATAGGATCCATCCTTCTGTTGTCAAAGTATGAAAGATGATATTCCAAGAAAATGACACAAAAAGCAAGGAAGTATAGATATTTTAATATCTGGAAAGTCAACATCACACCAAAAATAGCCAGAAGATATAGAGAAGAACACTACATATTCATCAAAAGAAAAATTCACCAGGAAGACATTGCAATTCTTAAAATATTTGTACCAAATGCAAAGACATTCTAGTCCATAAAGGAAACATTACTACCTCTAAAATCCCCCTATGTTTTTTTTTATTAATTTATAAAAATTTTCACTTCCGCCCTTCCTCCCATTACCCTCACACTCTTCCCACTCCCTCTGCTCCTCCCTCTCCAGCCCTAAGAGCAGTCAGGGTTGAATTTCCTGTGGGAAGTTCAAGTTACTCCCCCTTCCCTCCACATCTAGGAAGCTGAGCATCCAAACAGACTAGGAACCAAAAAGCCAGTACATGCAGAGGAAAAAAGTCCCAGTGCCATTATCAATGGCTTTTCAGACAGTCCCTGTGTCAGCCACATTCGGCCTTGGTGAGCTCTCATTACATCAGTCCCCTTATATCAGTGAATGAACTCACCTCTCGCGGTCCTGACTTCCTTGTTCATGTTCTCCCTCTTTCTGCTCCTCATTTGAAACTAGGGGGCTCAGTCCAGTTCTCCAATATGGGTCTCTGTCTCAACCTACATCCATCGTCGGATGAAGGTTCCCTCTGATCCTGACTTCCTTGCTCACGTTCTCCCACCTTCTGCTTTTCATGTGGACCTAGGGAGTTAAGTCCAGTGTTCCAATGTGTGTCTCTTTCTCTATCTCCATCCATCAATTCCACTGTTGGGAATATACCCAGGAGGTGCCCTATCATACCACAAAAGCATTTGTTCAAATATGTTCATAGCAGCACTATTTGTAATAGCCAGAACCTGGAAACAACCTAGGTGCCCCTCAATAGAAGAATGGTTAAAGAAGGTGTGGAACATATACACATTAGAGTTTTACTCAGCGGTAAAAAATAATGACATCTTGAATTTTGCATGCAAATGGATGGAAATAGAAAATGCTTTACTGAGTGAGGTAACCCAGACTCAAAAAGAGGAATATGGTATGGACTCACTCATAAGTGGATTCTAGCCATAATTAAAAGTCTTTGAGCCTATAATTCGTGATCCTAGAGCAGCTAAATAAGAAGGTGAACCTGAAGAAAATCATGAATTTTTCCTCCTGGATATTGGAAGTAGACAAGATTGCCAGGCAACCTTGGGTGCACGGGGGGGGGGGGCATGGAAGGAAGGGGAGATGGTTAGATAGAAGGGAGTAGGGGAGGATTGGGGAAAGCCTGGGGGAATGGGATGGGGGGGAGGGAAGGAGGGAGGATGGATATGGGAGCAGGGACGTGTATATCTCAACTAAGGGAGCCATTTTAAGGTTTGCAAGAGACTTGATTCTAGAGGGGTTCCCAGGCCCAAGGAGAGATCCCCAGATTGTTCCCCGGACAGCAGAGGAGAGGATGCCTGAACTGGCCTTGGCCCATAATCATACTGATGAATATTTTGCATATCACCATAGAACCTTCATTTGTCAATGGATGGAGATAGAGACAGGGTTTTTTGTATCTATGTTTTTGAGATAGGGTCTTGCACTAAACCTGGGGCCCACCATTTCAAGTAGACAGGCTGCCTAGTCATCTAAGGAATCTTTCTGTCCTGCGGCACCCACTCCCCCAGAGCCTTGGTTATAGGCACACCCAGCCACGTCAACTTTATATGGGTTCTGGAGATAAGGCCTTCAGTTTTGCAAGAAATTTACAAGGTGAGCTCTTTCCCCAGCTTGACAACTTCTTTTTGATTTGCTTTTGTTTCTTGTTTTTAATTCTTATGGATCCAAGTATTTTGAAATTACTCCTATATCTAGCTCCCGTTTCCTGGGAAGAAAATGGAGTCAGTTTAAACACAATAAGAAACTCTAAGTCACCAGTAATGCGTAGGTGCCACATTAAGGAAAGAAATCATTTAACCAAGAATGAAACCCAGATTTAAATTCTCTACTTCACTCTCCTGTGTTACCTCTCCTCCCTCTATTGTATAAGTCTGAATCTGTGTCTGCCTGGAGACTGTCTAGTTAATTGGTCCCTGTGTCTGTGTCTAGGTTTGTCTGTGTGTGACAGTCCCTAAGAAAGGATTTTCTCTCTGTGTACTGAACAGCATAGATAGCCTTACATTGGGGAAGGAAGGAGGATACTTTGAAGAAATCTTAGTAGAGTTTTAAAAGAAATTAAATCACGGAGTCCAAGTGTCCCTAGCTGACCGAGACGACAAACAGTATTATAAACCTCTTTGATTTTCAACCAATATCCATACATTGTGTTTAATTTTTCTACTTTTTTTTCTTTTTCCTTTTTCCATTCAATTATATACACTTCCTTCCCTCCTCCCAATCCCCTCCAGGCTCCCCCACACCCCCTCCTCCCTCTCCCACCCTGCTTAAGAGAGGGCAGGGAAGCCTGCCCTGTGGGAAGTCCAAGGCCCTCCCCTCTACATCCAGGCCCGGGGAGCTGTGCATCCATATAGACTCGGGTCCCCAAAAGCCAGAACATGCCGTAAAAACAAGTCCGAGTGTCTTTATCAATGGCTTCTCAGTCAGCCCCCATCGTCAGCCACAATCAGAGAGTCCGGTTTGATCACATGCTCATTTAGACCCGGTCCAGCTAAATTTGGTGAGCTCCCATTAGAGCAGGCACACTGCCTCAGTTGGTGGACCAATACCTCGCGGTCCTGACTTCCTTGCTTGTCATCTCCCTCCTTCTGCCTTTCAACTGGACCTTGGGAGCTCAGTCCTTGGCTCTGATGAGGGTCTCTGTCTCTATCTCCATCCGTCGCCGACAAAGATTTGCTGTTAATGATGTTCCTTCCTCACCCTCTTTGGGTCTTAGTACTGCATGGCATTTCTCTCCTCAGTTGTGAGCCCCTCAAGGAATTCACCTGTCTTTCTTTTGCTTTCAGGATTAGGCAAGTGAAGAAGCTGAAAAATCTGAAGAATGTTTCCAAGGAGTGATCTGGCTGTCACTCTCTGGGTTCTGAGGAGCATAAGGAAGCTCTTTATAGTGGTTTCTCTCCTTAATTTTTAAGGTGGATATTATTTGTAAAGACTGCTCCCAGTGTGTTCTTTTTTTCAGCAAATGATTGATATGACACACATGCGTTTTCAGGGTGAGGAGTATGGAAGAGTATGTAATTTAAGAATGTAGGAATGTACTGAATTAGGTTCCAAAAACTAATTACATAGGAAATTCAAGGTCAATAAGTTTGGTTGTTATATCGTTATTTTCAAGAAAGGTTAAATAACAGACTGAATACACAGCAGGCTAGGAGGTGTAAGTCTTAAGTGACCTTAAGGATATTATTAACTTAGGCTAGTTCGAGGCCAGCCTGGTCTACAAGGGCTAGTTCCAAGACAGATTCCAAAGCTGTCTTAAAAAAGCAAAAGAGAAAAAGAAAAGAGAGAGAGAGAGAGAGAGAGAGAGAGAGAGAGAGAGAGAGAAGGAAAGGACTGAGTATCTAAAATTGAATTCTCTTCTATATCTCAAATGGAGACCCAGTATGAATTTTTCCAGTTATGAAACTCATCTTGACGATTTAAAATTGTGTGTGTGTTTATATATGTGTGTGTATATTTCAGTATAGGTATATATATATATATATATATATATATATATGTGTGTGTGTGTGTGTGTGTGTGTGTGTATGTGTTTGTGTTGTGTATGTGTGTGTATAAAGTCCTCCATTTTCATTTTCATGGTCATCCGCTATGGATTTTTTAAGTACAACTACTTGTAATACACCTTCATGCAAGGTACTTCATTTTTCTTCACATTATGTCTTTGTTGTTGTTTTTGGCTGGCCTGCAAAATTCTACATATTTTCTGTACATTTGTATGATCAAACGTAGATATCACTAATTAAAAGTCCAACGGAAGATAGATGAACTTTACATGGCTTTTGCATTTTTCTCTTAGCTGGAAAAACTCCTGTGACTTTATTAGCCCTGATAATAACAATTATAGATCAATTTCACAATTGAAGACAAGAGCTGAGTGGGCTGAATATAAAAAAATGCATCCTTAGACAAATATTTAGGAAGGGATTTTCCCTGTAGATATACTAAGTAAAGTTAATGTTGTCATTGTAATTTGGAAGTTAATGCCTTTTTAATAGCTGACATTTCCATTTCTCTTTCAAAATGATTGTTAGAATGAACCTCATAATACAAAATGTCTGGAAATGAAGTCCATTTTCCATGGCCTCCAACTGTATTATGAAAGAAGTATTTCTTTTTTTCTTGTGCTCAGATATCAAAAAAGAGATTAGTGCAAAATGAATTATAAAGTACCCACACTCTTCCGACAATCATGTCTCCATTCTGGCGAAAATAGGAAATGCACTTTTATCTCCCCACTGAGATGTTTTTACTAGAATGAAAAATCCAATGAAATGTTCCCTTATTGGTTCTATTAGTCATCCTTTCTGCTTTCCCTCTGCAAAAGGACAGAGCAAAGATTCAGAGTCTGTTTAGCATCACAAGACCTCGTCAATCACCTTACCATCCACAGTCGGGGTCTCAGTTACTCAGGCTTGGCACACACTTAATGTTGTCCAGAATGGTTGTTCCCTGCTATGCATTCTAGGATTCTTCCACACTATCACACAGTGAGAGACTCATAAAATTTCAAGTAAATATGGAATATTAATTTGTTCTGTATTTTTATTTTAATATATTTTGAAAGAAGTGCCTGTGAAGACATGAAGAAAAACGTAACCCATCACAAATTTCACAGAGTATTTTCTAATTAGTTGGTAGATTGTGAAATTGAGCCTATGACTTGGCACTGTCTTTCTACTTTAACTGAAAAACTTGAAACATATATATAAACAGGTGCAAATAGTGGGGCTCATAATAGTCTTGGCGTTTGTGTGATTTTTGCTATTAATCAATGGAACTTTCATTTTTGTGTTGCTTTTTTAGTTCCGGTTTTGCTGTTTAGAAGACTGATTATGGAAGCAATGATATATTGCTTCCATTGTTTAGCCATTTCTTTATCAGGCAAACACTAATGGTTTTCTTATCTCTCTTAAAAGCTTAAATTTCAACTATAAAACCATAGAAAGGCACCATGTCTGACCCCATAATAAAGCCTCAGTTAAGTGCAGCTTTTGAGTTCATCAAATTTTGAGAGACCTAAGGAGATTAGATAGTAAATCTGCCTCTGAGATGATTTGAATGTACAGCTACATGAAAGAAAAATGATTGATTAGTGTATTACTGCTTACACACAAAAACCCCAGTTCTCCAATAGGGATTATAGGTAATGGTTCTTTGAGGAGAGAATATCATTTTCTTCAATGGTATAGCAACAGATACACTAATTATCCTTACTTCAGGAAATATAATTTCCATTATATAAGCAAAAGGCAATAAATGTTTATTAAATTCAAAACATTTCTCTCTCTCTCTCTCTCTCTCTCTCTCTCTCTCTCTCTCACACACACACACACACACGTGTGTGTGTGTATGTATATATAGATTTCAAATCATGTTTTTTAATGTTTGACTAAAAATGCTATGCTTTACTGTATTTTTTTCTGGCTCCTCCATTAACAGATTTCTCACTTTTTGCTTTACTGTATTTATTCTATGTTTTTATTGTTGACAGAACACTTAATACAGCTATATATTTTTAATTTAATTTTCTTTATGGACAATTTTTTACTTTAAACTTTGGTTCACCATATATTACATAAGAAAATTAAGATGCATAATAAAGAGTATTCTTGGCAATAGCATTTGAGAAAAAATATTTTTTTGCCTTTGTTCTTGAGAATAAATAAAATAAAACATAAACTGTACTTCCTTATCGCTTAAGATATTCCCAGTGAAATCCCTTATTTTGAATGGTCAGGACAGTTTGCAATCAACACAAATCTACCTACCTGCCCCCTCACAGATTCAGAGTACAGAGAACAGTTTCCACATTAGCCATGGCTGAGATCAATCACATTGTATTTATTGGGAGTAGCTATATCCTAGGATGAATATTGAAGCTGTAGGTCAGAGGATAGTATTTTATTTGTGTTCCCTAGTGCTGCGACAAAATACTCTGGCAAAAACAATCTAAGAGAGAGCAGGTTTTCACTGGATCACCATTCAAGTGTAGATTCTATTATGGCAAGAATCTCCAATTCAAAGGAAGGTTTTGTTTTAAGAGTGTACTTAGGTGATTAGTTTGTGACCAATTTAAGGAAACAATTAAGTACTGTACAATCAAGGAAATATAATACTGAATTGGTGTTTTATTTTCTACCTGGATGTGGTTATTTAATTTAAATTAAAGAGATCAAAATTAAATAAAATTAAATTACTAAACCCTCAGGTAAAATAGGTACATTTCAATGTTCCTGTGTGTCTTGGGATATTTTCTGGCTATCACTTAGTTACACATTATCACTGACAGAAGGTAACTATGCAAAACATGTGGACTAGAGAAATCAACACACAGCAGAGGTTTCTTTAGAAATATGAGCAATCAAAAAGTAAGTTATTGTTGGGAGTGTTTAATTTTGTCTTCACCTCTCAAGTATTTTTGTTCTTTTTACTAGAATCAATTATATAAAAGAGTAGGGCGGGGTATATATTCCTTATGATAATGTTGACGTATTCTAAAAGTTTTAAATCATGGCATCATTAGTGACCATCAAAAATCCCAATCAGAAACGTGGATAATGATGTCAACCATGCTGAATGCTTTAGATCTACTTTCATTGAAAAGTTATAGTAAAACTTTGGAAGTAATGGGAGGTAGATGTGTGTAAATTCTGAATTGATACAATTTAGTAGTTTCATTCTTTATAATTTATCAAAAGGGGATAAGAACTGAGGAAAAGAAAAATAGGTGCCAAAGAGGTTCTGTCTGTGGCACGGTGTGTGAAGCTATCAGCAAGGATTAGAAGTGAGTCATTCATAAATTCTCTCTATACTGAATAATAAAAAATAGCAGAATAAAGAGCTGGAGGAAAAAGAGACTGTGCCTGTATACTAAGGTGACACTTCTGCCTCAGACTGGTCAATGAGTAGCCAAGAATCCTGGGTCCCTGAAAGTACATTTTCTAAGCTCAGGAAAGATAAGAAAATAAATGTTAAAAAGTAATAGAGTAAAAACAAGTCATGTAAAGATAGAATGTACTAGGATACTAGGAGAGTCTGGAATATATATATATATAACTGTATTATATATTATTATTATATATTATTATATTATATATATTATTAATTATATATAATTATATATGTTTTATATATAATTATATAATAATATTTAATATATTATATATATTATATAGTATTATATATTATATATATATTACTGTGTTTTCTTTGACTTTTTTGACTGTGAAGGAGCTAAATACAGAGAGACATTTCATTGTGCGGACTGCTAAAATAAACCAACATAAAGGTATCTTGACCTCAAAATTTGGGTCTAAGGATTTGTTACTTTGGAAAAGAGGTTCTGCTTTTGTTTCCACAAAGGATAAGAACCTGTGGAATCCTTTCATACTTATGTAGTTTGATGGACCAAGACCCTCTGAAAGGTCGCTGTGAATATCCTCAAAAATTACATTGCCCAACAGAAAGCATGAAGCAATTTGAAGAAAACTATACCCATATTCCCAAATATTGTTTATAAATGTTTGTATATATTTAAAGGGGAATATGCTATAGAGATTTGCATTGGTATGGATCTTGGTTTATTGATGCAAATTTAAGGTTAATTTTGTTATATGTGCATTTCTGCTCTTGATTAAAATATTGTATTTATGCAGATCAATTAAAAATGCAATATACAATTAAGAAATATAGGTTAATAGATAGTCATCTATAATAGTCAAACTTGTAGTCATGTTAGTTAGATTTTCCAGATGTACAGAGATATATTTCACACTTATAGTTATTATTCAAATCTTTCAAAGGCAGAAATTAGGAATTTAAGATATTTTAATAACTTAGGACTTTTTATGACAATGAGACACGTCTGCTCCTGGTGGCACCAATTACTTCAAGAAGAAGATGGGCACCAAAGAGGCTCCTTATGGCATTAGTTAGCCAGTTGTGCAAGAAACTACTCTTGCCTGGACTACAAGATGTTATTCTGTATGAACTGGACATTCAGGACCCACAGAGAAATTACTGCTGAACTTGCATAAAAAATGAGATGGTACTTTGAGGTTCTTGCTTCAAGAAAGAGTCTGCTAGACATTTTGTAGGACACAAAAGGAAGCAACTGACAGACTTTGTCCTTAAAAAGCAAAACAGATCTTTAAATTTTCTGCTTCTTGAAAAATTCTGCTGGATAATATGGGCCTATCGGCTGAAGACTGGATACTCAAATAGTAAGAACTTTGGGTGAAAGTCCAGGCAGTGCAATGTCTCTGTCAATTCTAGAGTTTTGAAAGTTGCTTACAATGTACTTCCTAGTAACTTAGGTTACTTCTGGAATCTTTGGAGTTGCAGAATAGATAGTTATAATTATTGTTTTTTTCAGTTATGATAAAAGATAAAGAAGATATAAATATTGTAGCCATAATTCTAGCTTGATACCTATTTTGTTATATGTAGTTTTGCCATGTTAAAGTTGAAACTTTCCTTTCTATTTAAACAGAAAAGAGGAAATGGTGTGGGGGGCCCTTCTGTCTATGTGTTGCTTTTAATGGTTAATGAATAAAGAAACTGCTTTGAGCCTATAGGAGCAGGGCAGAACAGAGCTAGGTGGGGAAAACTAAACTGAATGTTGCAAGAAAGTAGGCGGGGTCAGGGAGAAGCCATATGGCCCTGCCAGAGACATGTCAGAACTGTACCAGATAAGCCACAGCCTTGTGGCCATACAGAGATTAATGAAGATGGGCTAGTTTAGGATATAAGAGTTAACCAGAAATCTGCTTAAGCTATTACCCAAGCAGTATTGCAAATAATATGGTTTCTTTATTATTTTGGGGCTGGGCAGTTGGGAAGAAGCAGGTCTCCCTACAACAAGTTCCCTTTTTTAAAAATTAAAGATACTGGAATGAAGGAGTCACAGAGCTCCTGTAAGGAGAATACAAAACCCATGCCTCAAAAGCTCTTAGCTTTGCTGATTCCACATTTTGCAGAAAACATAAGAAAATTTTGGTCATGTTGTTATTTTATGGACATTTGGTAAAATTACACTCAGAAAGAAATGAAAATGAATCATGAGAACTATTTACAAAATAAAGTTAAACCAAATGTTACATATGAAATTCTGTGCATCTTTAAAGAGTTATGTATAGACTCACCATGTTAACAGTAAATATTCTTCTAGATATGTATTCTAGGAATTGCAAGAAGACTTGGTATAAAAGTAAAGAGAGAGAGGAAGAGAGAAAGGAAAAGATGTCATCTACACTAACTATTAAAACAGAAACAACTCTAATGTCTTTCAGAAGAATCAAGGCTTATTATGAGACATGCAAGTTATCAGATTATTTATGAGATTATCGGTGGGGGGGGTTGTTTGTTCATCCTTTTTGTTCTTGTTTTTGTTTTTTGAGAAAGAGAAATGTAGCTTCAGTATATGAATCAGTATACTCAAAACATTGTGTCCCATGAAAGAAATTTTGAATGAAAAAATACCAATAATTTAAAACATTTAATCCTTTTAAGGACAGGAATGAACTACATAATATTTGTAACTGAGCATTCTTTTATGCAAAGTCCAAAGTTCTATTGTTTACCTCCAAAGAAGAAGAAGAAAAAGAAGAAGAGGAGGGGGAGGGGAAGGGAGAGGAGGAAGAGGAAGAAGAGAAGGAAGAAGAGAAAGAGGAAGAGGAGGAAGAGGAGGAAGAAGAAGAAGCAGCAGCAGCATCACAAATGAGGTACATGAGATACAGGTCAATCTGGCAATAGGATCAGGAGCACAAAGAAGAAAGCTGGTTGCTTGGTCAGTTTCTCAACATGATGATTAAACAACAGGGAAGCCAACCACAAGGAGCTGTATATGATGATGACATTGAACTTGCAGCAGAACTTGGGGAGATAAGGCAATGAAATTCACTAACACAGGTAACCTGTTCCAGTCACTTATACTTCTTGTCCAGCATGTTATCTCTGATTATTACATATTAGCCTTACTATAATGGAAATAACAAAATAAGACAAAAAAGAAATGAATAAGAATGAAGTAGTCTCAGATGGTCTTGTTACTTTGAGTTTACTTCCTTCCCTGATTAAAAGCATATCAATACTTAGGACATCCAGATGCTCGGTAGGCAAAGCTGATTGCTGCCCAGCATGACAAATTGAGTTTGAAGTCTCAGAATATATATGGTAGAAGGAGAAATTGTCTTCTAATCTATGAACACTACGTATGTGTCTTGGCACTCGCATACACATACACATAAATATGGACGTGCACACACAGACACACAATAGACCCACGTATGTACAGACCCATATGCATATGCACATGACATACAAACAGACACGTACAGAAACACATTGAGACTCACACAGATACACAGACAGAAACAGACACATGCACATGGCCAACATATGCACAGACCAACATATACATGCACAGATGCACACAGAGGCAGACACACACTCAAACAGATACACAGAAACACAAACACACACTAATAGACTATCATCACGCTTCAGAATATTAAGTTCCTATTTTAAAAATGTGTTTCACAAATTCAAGAAGTATAAATTATGCGTGACCCTGCTACATGTATGAGGCAGTCATTTACTCAAAATGTTATCATAAAAATGGAAATTAACTGACTTAATTTCCATTACAAGTTTAAGTATTATATTGTTGTTTTTAATAATGTGTGATTTCTGTAAATGCTAACTTTTATATCACAGCATCAAACTCCAGTAACTGACTATTAAGATATGTGGCAATGAAATGCGAAGAATGAAACTACTTTCTCTTCCATGAAAAGATTTTTTAGTGGTATGTCCTTCTGAGTAAACTTTTCTGTCTAAAGAATCAATGGGAATACAAAGACCTCGCAGGAGAAGGGTGAAGTACTTGAATGTTAACACAGTACTTCTGTCATCTAAAATCCAATTTTATGTCTACTGGGTATCAAGAGAAATATGAGCAAAAAGACTCAAGAAACCTTTGGAGGAGTATAGTCACACATACATGCTTAGGTAGTTAACTAGTTTTTTATAAATAGCAAATCAGCTTCACATGGAGAGGAAATGTTCAATTTGGCCATGAAACAGTTTCTTCTGACACATATTATTTTGGTTTACCATTTTCTAATTTCAATAGATTCTGAGTGGGAAGCAATGAGGGTTATCTCTACAGCACAGGAATGCTGGTGACATTGTGATGCGGCTTAAATAGAACACAAACAGAAAAGCAAGACTAATTGTTTCCTTCAACTTCAATTCCAATGTTCCCTCTTGAGGAACCTTTCTGCCCAAGGCTTATCAGCCCAATAACCAAGCACAGACTAACCAAATTCTAGAAGTGATCTTCTTGCCAGAGACACCAAGTTGTGTTGTTCAAAGACACAGAAAGAAGCAGACCCTCAGGTGGACAACTGCTGTGACATTTTCCAAAACTCCCAACAGATCATTCAATATGCTGCCTTAGAACTCAGTAACAAAATGCTCCTTGTTGTCCTGTGCCAAAGACAATCACGTTTAATGGAGCAGGTGTGGGGGGGTCGTTTTCCAACTAAATACACACATGGCTACAGCTTCATAGTAATACAAGAAAAAAATCAATTAAATATGTATCACTGGAAAATGAGCTGAAGAATCTCTGCTCTGTCTAAAGGAAGGATGTTCATACATTCTTTTGATAACTGGCTTCTTGTTCTTTCAGCTCTGTTATAATTTCATAGCTTTTGTCACATGTGTATGCAAAAATTCCAACACAAAGTGCTACACAGGAAAAACCCTTAAGTATCAGTGTGTACACCACCATCTGATGCAAGTAACTTTTGAACCTGCAAAAATAATCAAAAAATATCAACAAAACAATCCTAAAAGTCTCGAAAAGTGTGATATCATGTAGATAGGACTCAGTGTGGTTCCTATTTAAATAAAATAAACTTGAAGAATACTAGATATATGGAAACAACACTTCAGCTTCTAATGAAGGTAAACATTTTTGTACAAAGAATCCAAATACAAATAAAGATTAATTTGCTATATAGTGAAAAGAAAAATAAAGAGAGTAACTCATGGACTTAATATAAAGCACACGATTCAGAAAATAATCCCTTATTTAGAGAAGTGAAACAGGCTGAAAAGTAATTACAGTATGTTAAATATAGATGTGGAAAAGACTTTCTCATTCAAATATTGGAAGAGAAGAGGAAATTTTATTTTATTAACTTCTCTGGGCTGCAGCAGTGACCAAAAAACAAAATTTAAAAGAAAAGCATTACAAATAATTCCTTGTCAATTTGAAAGGTTTCAAAATTTCTGAGCTTTTGTAGAATGGACTGATAAATACCAAAGAAGTCCAAGGTCTCTGGTGTAAATCCAATGATAATTATCCTTTAAAAAAGAAAAGAAGGGGAAAGGAAGGAAGGAAGGAAGGATGGATGGAAGAAGGGATCTTTATCCTTTTTACTTTTATTTTTATATAAATAATAATCCAGTTGGGTTTTTTTTCCTGTAAGAGACAAAAAGCATTAAGAAAAGAAATATTTCTGTTTTACAGCCCTAAAAGGTCAGGAAAGTATAAAATGTCAAACCTACAAATGTAGATAAATATGGGTAAAACACTAAATGTTAATGATGGTAAAGACATTCACAAAATCTTATCATTTCAGGGCTCTAATTAAGAGTCCATGATACTTCCTGATGTCATCACAAAATGAGTCCCCTAGGTCTGTTACCATGATAGTCTCTAACATGTGCAGGTGTTGACCGAGGCTGTTCATTTGTTCCTGTCTACTCAGACCTGAAATTATATTATTTATAACACTGCTTGGCCTATAGCTTAAGCATATTGCTAGGTAGCTCTTATTTCTTAACTTAACCCATTTCCATTATTTTATATTTTACCATGAGTCTCACGGTATACCGGTAAAGTCCCCAGGTGTCTATCTCCTTTGGTGATGGCTACAAGACATCTCCCTGACTCTGCCTTCTGTCTCCTAAAATTTAGCTTAGTTTTCCTGCCTAACTCTATTCCGCCCTGCCATAGGCCCAAGAAGCTCCTTCATTAACCAAAGGCATTTGCAGCATAGATATGGAAATCCCACATCACGCCGGGAATCAGATGCCCTGCCCTGGCCAATTGCTGTAGCCAAGAGAAAAGGCGTTACCAGCTGTGACCAATAGCTCTGAAGTCAATTAGGTCAGGTTTTCCTATTGCATGCCCTTCCGCAAATTAATTTCTAAATTCAGATGTTTTATAAAAGTAACTGTGGTAGTTTGCACTTTCCCCACAAGTTCACATATTTGACTGCCTAATCATTAGGGAGAGGTGCTACTTAACAGGGATTAGGAGGTGTAGCCTTAATGGAGTATGTTTGGCCTTGTTGGAGTAGGTGTATCATTGTGGGCTGGCTTTGGGTTTTCAAATCCTCAAGCAAGGCCCAGTCTCTCCTCTCTCTCTCTCTCTCTCTCTCTCTCTCTCTCTCTCTCTCTCTCTGTGTGTGTGTGTGTGTGTGTGTGTGTGTGTGTGTGTGTGTGTATGGTGTGTGGATCTGTGTGATGAAGATGTGTATGTCTTTATTGTACACACACACACATGAGTTTCTGTGTGTGTGTGTGTGTGTGTGTGTGTGTGTGTGTATCTGTGTGTATGTGTGCAGAGGTCAATATTGGTTACCTTTTACTACCTTATCTTTTAGACAAATTCTTTCAGTAAACTTATAACTCACCATCTTTACTGTGATAGCTGGCCACTGAGCCCAGGAATGATCTAGTGGTTAGTGCCTCAGGGTTTGTGTTACAGGTACATACAACTGTACCTAAGTTTTTACATGGGTGCTAGGGATCTGAAATAAGTTCCTTGTGCTTGTAAAGCAAGCACTTTATCCACTGACTGATCTTTCCGACACAATTTGCTATGCTCATGTTATTAGTATCATTATTACTTTTCTATAAATTAAAAATCATGTGCAATATTCTCAGTAGTACTTAAGATGATAGAAGTATAAATACGTAGAGTGGAAAGAGGAGGAGGCTGTTCCATAGCATGGGAACGTATGTTGTATATAGTCTACCTTACCACACTCATGGTGCTTCTTAGCAACGTGATGAAACAGAGACTTTCAGGAGCTGAGGATGATGCAGTTCTTTCCACAGAATGTATATGATGAGAAGATCAAAATGACAACAGCTAGGTTTAAAATGGTGGCTAATCCAAAGTGATGGGTATATCTGATTGACATTATGAAAGTATGATTGAAAGTTAGTCTTTCCAATGTCTGCACCTGTCACTACCCCTTTTTCCCTCTTCTGTTGTCTGGGTCCTGACTAGCTTCATCAAAAGATTATGTCACCCTAGCCACTCACCTGGGAAATGGTTCATTGAAATCTTCATTTCCCAAGTAACTGTTTATGATAAGCACATCAGTTCTTCCACCTCCCAAGGAAGATCTAGGGATGAGTCTGGGTTTCTGTATAGTTGGTCAATGATAATAGCTTGCTAGGCTTGCCTCATGCTGGGCTAACATTAATTTTTTATTAAAGTCTGTGTGTATGGAGATGCTCATGAAGTGCTAATCAGTGGGAAAAAAGGGGGAGGGGATAAAGGCAAGCTAAGCTTATGCTCAACTCACGAGAAGTCAAAAACATTTCAGTATGCCCAGGGGAAAATATGCGTATTTGGATTAAATATCTCATTCTGGTTTCATTATACTTTTTTTATTGAAAGAATTACAACATTTTTAAACACTACTTTCTTCTAGATAATAAAACGAAATTTGCAATCTCTAATGTTAAATCAAAATTTCATTGTTAAGTGGCTTTAGTATTTGCTGTAATAATTTGTAGTACTGATATAGATGAGGTGAGACATATCTTATTGCAACTCTACAGAAAAAGTTGTATTCAGAAGCAAATGGCAATGTAACAGTAATCTTAGAAATTCTTGTGTCGAGGCTCAGAAAGTCCAGGTTCGTTTCTACTATTATCATTATCTGTCCCTGGAAAATTGTTTCCTCCAAGTAACCTTAAGGTCTCAGATTTACAACACAAGAATGATAAAAGTAATAACAATAACATAACATTTTGAATTTTGTGTGCTAATCAATTGACTACTAATGAGAAAACATCACACGAAATTTAACTTATAGGACAGTAATGGTGATATGTATAATACGAACATCTTAAAAAGTTCTTGTGTTGGAGAGATCACTCCATGAATAAAGTGACTAACCATCACAGAGTAGATAATATGTTTATAAGGCAACATGGTGACAAGCTTATAACAAGAGTTAGAAATAAGTTCCATTTCCTGTATCTGAAGTTGCTGTGCTACCAAAGGGAAGCCTTTAGCTATGTCTTCAAAGGCAGCAAGATGACCCTTTATTGCCGAATGTACTGTCTTCAATGAGTACTTGTAACTGAATGTTTCTTTCCTATACCTTGAGACCAAGAGTGATCAGTAACCTGACAGTTGCTGAAAGGAAAAGGCTTCCAGCAACTTTGAGAAAAGATGACTCAAACGGTAGTGTTATTTTCTCAAACAGGAAATATATAAAATATAAATATATTTAATTTTATTTTTAGAAATTAGTCATGTGGGGATTCCAAAAAGATGCTGGGTTTTACCTGCAAAACCTTCGGTAGCTGTCTTTCTTACTTTGCAGACATTGTATCAACATCAGCCTGCTATACATCACAGACTAGACAATTACAGGGAAGATATTGGTTCATGTTTTCAGTTAATTTTGTATTTCTTTTGTTTCTGTCTTATGTTTATTCCCTAGTGGTCACAGAATGAAATTCTAACTAGAAAGCTCTATTTTCTTTTATCCTTTTTCGTTCACTAAAACCTCATCTAAAACTGCAGACTTCTAATAAAAATATTCCATGCTGCATGTTACATGTAGTAAGAATCTGAGAACATTCACCTCCCCTTCTTGAATAGGATGTTTATGAAAACCATGTTTTAAAAAAAATAAAAAAAAAGAAAACCATGTTTTAATATATCATTTATAGAGTAGACATGGCAGATTGGAATGTATTGTATATTACTTGTGGTATTTGAATGCAAATGGCTTTCATAGGCTCATATGTTTGAATGATTTGTATACAGTTGGTAGATGTGTTTGAGAAAGATGAGATAAGTTTTGTTCGAAGAAGTGTGTCACTAGGGGTGGGCCTTAAGGGTTCAAAGCCCATACCATTCCCAGTTTGCTCGCTGTCTCTCTGTCTCTGTCTCTGTCTCTCTCTGTCTGTCTGTCTGTCTCTCTCTGTCTCTCTCTGTCTCTCTCTCTCTCTCTCTCTCTCTCTCTCTCTCTCCCTTCTGCCTTCTGGTTGTTCTCTCAATAGGAAAACTCTCAACTATTGTTTAAACACTATTTCTGCCAACCTGCCTGCTGCCATGAGTCACGCCATCATTACCAAGGACTCATCCTCTGTAAATATAGACAAGTTCCCAATTAAATGCTTTCTTTTATTCATTCTTTTGGTCATGGTTCATTGTCACAGCAGAAGAAAAGTAACTAAGATATTAGTATTTTATTTAATACTTAATTCATCCAGGGAACCAATAGAAACTTGTCCAAGCCAAATGGCTATTTTCAGATGTAGGAACAGAAAGTAAATGTGTGGAGAAAATGCATGTAATAGAAAGACATTTTTTCCAGAGGGATTAGTTTTCTCCTCTCACATAGTTCAACTTGATAAATAGGCATTCTATACACATCTCTTCTTGTTTTTTTTTCAGACTAAAACATAGAAAGAATTGTTTCTTTTTTTCATTGTGTGACTACATTATTGTTATAAACAGATGTCTTATAAGGTTCTGATACATCTGGACAGTACCTCCCGACGTGGCAACATTCATTTGGGTCAATCAAGAAAGACTAACTTCTGGTAAGAGAGCCCAAGATTGCATGCCAAAATCTACATGTCCAACTGAGCACAAAAAGGAAAAACAAAAACAAACAAACAAATAAAATGGCATCTCATGTTTCCCACTGTGAAAAGAACAGACCTAGGGGCTTGTTTTCTGAGTTCATATCATACCATTCCTCTCAGAGTTAGACAAAAATTACTGTTCTTTTTTCTCTTTTTTGATCAGAAAAGTACACACTAATCCATAATGAGATAATTTTGGGCTAATTTTCCAGGGTGGTTTGATCTAGCTCCACAATGGACCTATGTGGGAAATTGTTGAAGGGTATAAAGGCACATATATTATCTGTAAAGATTCAGGCTTGTGTAGGTCTTGTCATGGAAAACATGTGTCATAACTTTATACAACACAGTGGCACATGGGGTAGCATGACAGGGAGAGAACTGGAAGCGGATACTGGGAGGAGATGGGCCAGCTCTTCTCAGTGGAGGCACTAAGAAGATGAAACTCTGAAATTTAAAAGGTGGATGAGGTTACCCTTAGAGTTAACTCATTCATTCAATATGCAAAAAAGATTCACTTTGATAATATTCTCACAAAAATCGTTAGGTTAAATATCCCATTCTTATACTAGACACTAATATGAATAGATTCCTTATTATAAACAAATTACATAAAATCATTATGTATGTTAAAAGTTTACCTTGAGAGAATGCAAGCAAATGATGAAGAAATAAACTGAAATAATTTTTGAAAGTAGAAAAAAATATTTATTCAAAAGATATAAATATAACATCAATAAGATCAAAACTTCTATTTAAGCTGTTTCTACTCTGTGTAGTATAAATTAAGAGACTAGAAACAACAGTTATTTATTTGATTAGTGCCTATAAATGTGGTCACTTTGGATTCAAAATTCCTGCTGAGTCAAGATGCTAAAATAAAAATAAATCACAAATAATAAAACAAAACACAAGTGTGTGTGTGTGTGTGTGTGTGTGTGTGTGTGTGTGTGTGTGTGTGTGTGAAGGACATGCATAGCAACCATGTGGAGACACAAGAACAACTTGCAGGGAATCAGTTATCTCCTCTTACCGTTTTGATCCTGGGATCAAACTCAGGTCCCTGTCAGGCTTGGAAACAAATGCGTTTACCCGCTGAGCCACCTTGCCAGCAGCCCCTGTTTCAGTTATTTTAAATAACACAATCTGCTATTGGCAGATGTAGTTGGTTTTGTTTCTTGGGAATAGTGAAGCACATGTCTATGTCATGAGCAATCTGCTTTTAAGCACTTATGGTGAGTCGGAGTCCAATATATCTTTCCCAAAACACAATCTCTGTCTAGTTTGTGAAAATTTCTCTCTTACTAGAAAGGGATGTGATGGTCTCTGTATCAGCATGAAGGTGTACTGCTAATCAACCTCTGTAGCAGTACAACTTGATGAAACAATGATTTCAAATAGCAAGACCAGCCTTGACTCTGCCAAAACCAAAAGTAATACTGAAAAAAAAAGGGCTGGGAAAAAAGAATTTAAAAATAGCTCAAAATATAGGAATTTTTCCTGAAAAAGGTTTTTCTTTGGTTCTTGCTGAAAAGCTAAGTAAAACCTATTAGTTCATTAATCCTATGAAAACTTTATCATTCCTAGTGAGCCAGACAGCCTGTTTTTAAAATAAAATTTAAAATAAAAGCCACAAAATAATCAATCAAACGGACAGTCTCAAATTCCAGATGAGTCCCCAAAATTCAGATATGTTTCCACTGCAATAAGCATATTTGATATGTTATAGTTAATGTTCTAAACCTCATGGAAAGTTGAAGTGCAAGTATTGAGAACTTGTTACTCACTTCTAGCATGTCACTTGGCATAGTGTCAGAAAACGATGCAATATGAGGTCTTATATTTTTCAGACATTTACATATATTGATCCTTTAACCCGCAGCTGAAAATTGCATTTACTTTAACCAAGCACCTGGAGCTTTTGCAGAAGTAGCATTCTCGGATGTTCCACAGCATCTCATGTTTAGTGTACCCTCGATTTTGAATCAGGGATGATGTTATTCACATAAAGGCTTGTAAGAACAATTTGCATATGTTGAGCTAGAATTGTCTCCATGAGCTCATGTTTCATTTACGGATGAAAAGAACCTGTAAATGAAGTCATTCCACTGCCGTGCCTGCTGTGAGTCGCACACGGTTCAGCTCAGTGAATATCGACCCGTAGAAAGGTTTCTCCATGCCGTAACTGTGGATAACCCATACGACACACCTTTCCAAGTGTAGCATCAATGATGACACTGTCATTTGAGTTGCTCTCAATGCTATTTTTGTATTCTGCCTTGGGAAAGCGTACCTTCTTTGCTCACGCTCTGTGACTATACTGTCATGATCAGTGGAAAATCAATATTCAAATGAAAAATATATCTTGATAAATGCAAAGACATCAACCCTCAGAACATTCACAATTTGTCAGAAGATAAGGGTCTCATAAGTAGCTATAACATCATCTCACTCACTGGGACCTCAGTCTGTCACTGTGATTATGCAACTCTATTTCTGTTTTTTTTTTTTTTTATTTCTGTTATCTTCTTTTTTTGATGGGGCTACTTTTGAACTACAGTGTCCAGCTTTGCCAGTACAATCATTTAGGTAAACAGATAACCAGGACATTGTGTTTGGGAATATTCTTCAGTGTGTCATAGCACTTATTAATAACACAGAACCAGTTAACTTATGGAAAGAGGTTGGCTGAGTAGCACTGAAAATAGAAAAAATGAATTTAAGAGAACAAACCTTTATAAACATTAGTTGAACATTAATGTATGACTATTCCTGTGAGGTAAACAGGGGAAAGTGCTAACTGTGTCCTTGGGGAGCTCACAGTCACATAAGGAAAGAGGCATATATAAAAATGAAGGCAAAAATTTAATAAATAAACTCACAAGTAGGGTTGAAGTTAAATAGCAGCATTCACAAATCCTGTACAATAACTGTGTGACTTGTTTGTCAGGACAAGATTTAGAATATCCTGCCTAGAACTCCCAAGTAAGGAGCTGAGAGGAAACCAGGGTAGGATAGCAGAGGCAGAGGGAGTGAGAGAGAGTGACTGCATCCTGCATTAAAGTCTAAATGAAGCAACTTGTTTTAAACCTGCTACTTTTGATACAGAAGAGATTCCTAACTGTAATACTGTACAAAGAAAACAAAAGACTACAAGGCAGACAATGAATCCCATAAAAATGCCCCCAAACCACAGGAAATATTAGGATTTTATTACGTAATTTCTCTCCAAAGAAAGTTACCCAAAATAGATCATGTCCCATGTGTTCTTACGATTTGACATTGCTTCTCCTATTATGGAGAGATGAGCTAATCTTCCCTTGAATTTGGGCATGACTGCAACTCTGATGGAAATGATGTCATATGACATAGGTTCTAGAAGGCAGTGTGCTTTTGTCCAGATTTCAGAATATTTCCTTTTGGAAGCTGTGTATCTTGTGGAAAGCGAAAGAAAAAGTGCAGGTGTGAATGACAACACACCCAGCTGAGGTCCACCCAGGGAAAGAGAAGGCTTTAACAGTACATTCCTTCTGCCTTCCTTTATGACTAGGATGCAACAACACACAGGTGCCAGGTAATTATTGCCCAGCTGAGTCTAATCAACCACCATAATCACAGTAAGACATAGGACAGTAGTTGCTATCATCTTTAGCCATTGCGTTTCAAGGCGAGTGATTGCATCACCATATCTAGCTGAGGAGGTACTTTTGGTGTAGTAGATGATTATTTTATCCTTTGTTTTTTGGTGTCATGGGGAAGACAATGCTGGTGACCACATTTTGAGTCTATGTATGCTAAAAAAAAAAAAAATTCTGTCACCGAGACACACATCTGCCTTATTAGTATGATTTTTATATCAGTATTCTCTTTGGAATTTATAGGACCCTTGTTAACCCATCCAGATATAAAATTTAAACTTAAAAGATATATGACAATATATGAAATATAAATGATAATGATAAAGCTATGAAAATGTTATATTTTATAATGTAATGTTTCTAACATATCAGATTTTACCTAATATTATTAGGGATAGCAATTTCAAAATTTTAATAAAAATAAACCATCATTTTGCAGTATTGACATAAGTTTAATGTGATGTGAGAACAGATTTTCTTTATATGAAAAGGTCACCGCTGCCGTCTATACCACTTTTGGTTTGTTGCCTACATTTAAAATTGGCACAATGCTAATTTTACCTAGACATTAGTAGAAATAAAACATATATACAAATATTTAATTATGTATACAGTTTCTTTTCAGTTTCCAGGTCAAGAAATTGAATTATGTCACATCTTATAAAGAAAAGAAGATGTCCTAAAATAATAAGAAAAGAAGCTACATCCTTATTGGGAAAGTTTGAGTTCATATGATTGTACCCATTTAGTGGCCTTTAAAAATTTTGTCATCCTTTTGAGATTCACTCTTTTGACTTGCAATTATTATTATCACTTCTTGATCCATAGGTACTTAGCCAGTAAGACCTGTGTTTTGTGCTGTGGTGAAAGATTCAGTGAATCTCTGTCTCTGAGCTTCATAATCATCAGAATGTTTTTGACTATGTATGAATATGTTATTGTTCTTGCTCTGATGTAATTTTCTGCTTACATCCAGTCCAGTGCAGTACTTCTAACAGAAATGAGTTTCAGGACTGTGTTTCATTCATTCCTAAGACCTTCAACACGTACCAAAAGCATGTATTTTGCAAGTTATTTTGAACTTGCAAACAGCAGAAGGTTTCTTAGGTTGGGGCCTTAGGTTCATAGCAATAATCAGACTGTTACATGTTCTTTCTCCTCATTGAGAAAAAGTAAAATGTGAAATTAATGTTTCCTGTTTTGTGATGTATGTTATCAAGAATAATTTACCTGCTGTAGTTTGTACTCATTGTGTTTGATCATTGTCATACACAATAGCAGCCATAGCTGTTCATGCAACTAGCACAAACCAGGAATCTGCTCTTTCAAAACCACATTTTTTTATTTGTTTGTTCAATTGGTTTGTTCTTTTATTTTGTTTATTTGTTTGTTTGTTTTTGCTGCTAATGTTGAATCAGGAAGACCTCTCTTAAAGGAGTCTTGGAACTCCTGTTCGCCACCAGCAAACAGAACCTATCCAAAAAAAGAATATATATATATGTATATTGTCAACATGTATTTTCTGTAAAAAGTCAGGTATCACTGATTGTCAGTCTTCAAGACACACAATCTCTATCAAAAGCACACAACAAAAACAATAAGTACAAACTGAGAATGATTTCCTTCAAATACAACTTACCTGCAAAGGCAGCCTCTCACTGGTTAGTCCCATGGACTTTGTTTGACAATCCTGAACTCATATGTGGCAGCTTAGAAACAAGGATTTACTCTTGTTCCTTTCCTGCCAAACCTTTCATTAGCTCTCTAAGTGCTTGTCAGATACTACCCTGTGTTACTTAGACCTAGGTACTCTTGACAAGAAAAAGGCTTATGATATTAGTAAAGATGCCAAGAGAGTAAGTGCTGATTAACTCCTAAAAGTAAGATTTCTACCCCTTATGACTGTGGGGTACAGCACAAGTGTACTAAACAAGATTTCAAGGGTTGTGCATTTGGCTTTAGGTTTTTTTCATACCTTATATCCCAATATGCAATCATACTCCATCCCATCCAAGTTCATTCCTCTGTCCCCTTGCATGATATTTCTTCCATTCTTGGGATCTCCTTTCTCTTTCTCTTTCTCCTAGTGTCATCGTATTTGGTTCACACTATAAATGATGTGTGTCCTGCTACAATCATTCAAAGCCGCAAGTTCTGCTTTCTCATTTTATTGACACCAGTTTGATGCTGTTGATGCTGGGGTTTTTTGTTGTTGTTGTTATTGTTGTTGTTGTTTTGGGTTTTGTGGTTTTTTTTTTTTGCTTTGGCATTTGGTTTTCAAATACACAGACTTCATGGCTCTCTGCTTTTATTGATGACTTGGCCCTCAATTTAAGGAGCCCTATAAATGACATAAAATTATAGACACAGAAATAAATGCACTAAAATAATCACAAGGGGAGATGTTTTAATGTACCTTATTATTTGGTATAATATATGCCAATAAATGACAATATAGCCTTGACATGATTATATTTTCTTCTTATCTTACTATCTTCCCTAGAGAATAAGATTGTTAAAGAAAAATCATCATGATTCTCTTGGGTCCTTTTCTATTGGACTATTTATATTTATGAATTCATTAACGTATTGTTGAACTGTTTTATTATAAACAAATGGGATCATACTAAACAACTTCTTTTAATTTGAGAATATGTACAGCACAGTACAAGCCTTTGCTACATAGACTGACCACCTATTTAATTTTGTTCATTCTCTTCCTCCTTTTCTCTGATGGTATGAAGATGAGTTAAGAATACAAGATTTCATATTCTTCTCTCAATTCACAATGAGATAAGGAAAAGGGGAAAATGACCTCTTAGTTTAAAGACCTTCTTATTTGGTTCTTACATTTTAGAGGCATGACACACAGCTGCAAAAAACTTCTACTAGAAAAATATCTTATTTTATAAAAGTATATTCAATCTGTACTTAATTTACACTTTATAATTTAATTCTCATTTCTTTTTTTTTTAAGATGTATTATGTATACAACATTCCTTCCGTGTATGCTTGCATGCCAGAAGAGGACACCAGATCTCATTATAGATGACTGTGAGCCACCATGTGGTTGCTGGGAATTAAACTCAGTACCTCTGGAAGAACAGTCAGAGATCTTAACCTCTGAGCCATCTCAGCAGCTCCCTAAATTCACATTTCTATCACAGTTAATGAATGCAAAGGTCTAAGAATATATTCCTTGGTTTACACATTGTAGAAATCTACTCAAGTTTGCTTTAATACATATACATATTAGAATAATTTCTGGAATAATTTTGTACATGCTAGGTTATAGGCTAAAACTTATATTATATAATATAAGTTTATATTATATAAACTACATATAGTTTATATAATATATATTTATATATATTTAAATATATATTAAATATATTTTAAATTTAATTTTATTAAATTTAAATATATTAAATATTTAAAATATATTATATTTTATATAATAATATGTATATAAATATATATAGTTTTCTATAATATAGTCTCTGCATCATGTTCTGATTCACTTTTAGATATTAAATGAGGTAGTTTGAGTTCGTAGGGTCAGTTCTAAATGCACACTTGGACTGTTAAGTGACACACAGCCAAATTGCTAAGTTTAAAAGTAGCGTTCAGCCCTTACTTAAGTTAAACTATAAACACCGATATTTAGGAATTGCAAAAGTCCTTTCTACAAAAACAAATCTGGGCCTGACAAGAAGTGAGATGGAAGGCCTACCTCAAGGTACAGGTGGCTGTCAGTGACACTTATGTCAGCACAGACCACGTCAAGTTAGCCACTTCTAATATTCAAGGTTATGACTGAGGATCTAAACCCAAAGGTTTTTCTCCTATTTGTCACTTTGTATTTTGAGTTCTTCTGTGATTTTAGAACCATATTTAGAAACAAAATGAAAGTTTTCTACAATCCCAACGCCAGATACACAGCATCATTAGCAATCTTTTCAGTTTCTCTAAAATTATTTAGAGACTAATTTAAAAAAATAATGTGAAATAATTGGAGAGCAATTCCTAAAGCACAAGTAGTTCTCCAAAAGTAAATAATGTGAAAAGAATGACTCTACATAGGCAGAGGCTATGCCATTCAACCAAAACTCTTATCGCCTCTCCTGTACCAGGTACATTGTTTGCTGCTTATTCTCCAAAGCCCCTATTGATTTTCCCTCACATTGAAACTCCTCAAGGAGACACCAGTTCCTAGGAATCACCCAGTCTTTGGGATAGCTGCATGATGTGGAATGGCTCTGGCTAGGAGACAAGAGGCAGGAGTATCCCATTCTCACTAGTGAGAAACTGATGATGTCTAGAGAGAAGCTTTGCCATGCAAGTGGGCAAAATATGCAACAGATTGCATAGAATGCCTTCTGTAAATATGAAGCCTGTCTCAGTCACCAGAGTAATAAACAAGTATACAATAACCAATGCTCTTACATTTATTTATCTAAATTATATCAGCTATTTAGTAAGTAAATGAATAAAATAATGATTTCCTTCACCTGAAATCTAAGCCAGAGTTTCTGTAGGAAGATTCCTGTACTAATTCATTCTTGCCTAGAATAATTCTGCTGTTTAATATGTTTTGTTTCAAATGTGGCAAATTCATGCATACAGGTATGTCTCCTCCTGGTGCTGTCTTTCCTTTTATAATTCATTCTTTTTTATTTATCACACAAGCTTATGTGTTCCATGATGTCATTTATACATAGATATATCATTCCACATTCATACGTACATCTATTGCCTTTCTCATTCTGCTTGCACCCTTTTTCCATGCAAATGGTTCTAATTCTACATACATATTTAATATTACTACATATGAGAAACAATACACTTTTTTCTTGTTTCCCTATGTTCTCTTATTTACCCCTACTCTACTCTGTTAGCTATCAGAAAAGTGCTAATCCAAAGTCTGTTGAAAATCCAGTCTACCCTAGTGAGAATGGCAATTATATTCTCAAAAAGTACAGAATGTTGGCCAGTGTGCCAGCAGGAAAAGAAAAACTAATTATGTCCAAAAAGTGTATACACTAAGGCAGTAAAAACTGTCCTCTAAAGCTAAGAATAGATTCATCATGGTTTAGCATTCTTGAGTAAACAGCTGAAAAATCCAAGACAGAGTAACCGCCATTTCATTTTTTCAAATTTATTTATTCCTTGGTAGTAGCATACATGACTATGATGTATTTAAATCATACCTCATGTCTCTTTCCATCTTTATTTGAGTCTAGTTTATGTTTCCTATGTGTTTCTGGATGTAAGGCATCATCAACTACAGCACTGACAACCTATCATGAGTCATACTACTAAAGACACTGAATCTCCTCTCCAAGAGGCTGTCAGTGACCAATACTTCCACAGCTACCGGTGGGACCTCATGACTTCCTTCTTTCTTCATGTGTGAGTGTTAACAGGATTAATGTTGCACAGGTTTAGTGATCCCAAATATGGCAGCAAATTGTTCAAGAGTTCTTGGGCCTCTAATGACTAGAAGGTATTTCATAACAATCTTTTCTGATCACTCACTCTTAGGATTTTCACTTCTACTCTTCCATGATAATCCCTGAAATTTGAGTCATAGGGGAGGTGTGGTGAGTCAGATTTTCCATTCACAAATGAATACCACACTACTAGATATTTTCAACACTTTGACCAGGTACAAGTCTTTGTATTAGCCACTCTCTCTGTTATAAAGAAGCTTCTCTGATAAGGTGTAAGAAGTGTTCTAGTCTATGAGTGGTATGGAAGGTCAATCTGTCTTAGTGTTGCTTTTCTTGGTTAATGAATAAAGAAACTGCCTTGGTCTATTGATAGGACAGAACTTAGGTAGGCACGGAGATGTAACTGAATGCCTGGAGAAAGAAGGGCAGAGTCAGGGAGACATCATGGATCTGCTGCCAGAGATAGACGTGCTTTGCCAGTAAGTCACTGCCACAAGGCAATACACAGATTAATAGAAATGGGTTAAATTAATATGTAAGACTTAGCTAGTAAGAAGCTAGAGCTAATGGCCATGCAGTGATGTAATAAATACAGTTTCTGTGTGGCCATTCTAGTCTGGTACAGATGAGAATCTCCTGTTTGGTGACTCCAGATAACATCAAGGTGACAAATAAAGTTAACAGTGAAAAAGATGAAAGTCAAGTTAGAAAGATGTTGGCTATCCTTGTAATATTCAAGCCATAATTGCATCAATGATGTGTGATGTCATGCTGTCTGTCCATTATTGCCAATCATAAGTTTCACATCTGTGTAAGGCTCTTGTTGGCCTTTCTCCGAAAGAAGACTTCAAAGCATATTCCAGCACTATTAAAGGTACATAACAGAGAAAACCTCCTGGTTACCATCACTTTCAAGTCTCCATGCACTATGATCAAATTCTATCATGTCTTGAGCAGTATATTCTGCCATCAAATTCTAGTAAGCAACAAAGAGAAAAGAAAGGAAGTTGTACTATCTTGAGGAGTCACTGTGAAGCCCTAGCTGACAATTTTCAATACACCAATGCTCATACATAGCTCTAGGCTTTTTGCTCGATAACTTGTGTCACTTATGAACATGTACAATTTTCTACATCCATTATCTATTCACAATCCTTTTGGTCGCAGAAAGGTTTGGTCTCCAATGAGCAGAGAGAACAAGTGCCTACTCTCTGTTGTTTGCTGTGGTTAGTCTCATTTCCTGGTTCTTTTCAGCTGAGAAAATTGAGCTATAACTGTAGACATTTTTAGGTGTCATGATTCAAATAACAAAGGTCAGCAGCAAGTTATTATTCAAATTTTATCTTGTTGTTTAAATTTCTGTCATTTAGATGCAGAAATTTCTAAAAATGAGATAGAAATCAATAGTGTTGAATAGTCCAAATACTACAAAAATGATGAGGTGATTGACAATGGCTCAAATACAAATAGACTTATTTAATAACTCTTCTGATTATTCATTTTCCTGTACTCTGCCTCCCTACAAAGTAAATGTACACAATCAACATACCATTAAATAAACACAATAATTCACACTCATTCAAAATCACTTACGGCAAGGCCAGAATATGCCATCTCTGCTCTGAATACTGCATTAAAATTTTAAAATAAAGAAGAATTAAGATTCTTTTTTGAATCTGTTTGAATTGATTTATGAAGTTATTATGGCATGCAAGCTGATGAAAATTTTCTTTAAAATGGCATTCAGTCAATAAATATAGAACAATAAAATTTGAGAAATCTCCATCTTGCAGGTCAGTCATTATAGTTATTGAATCAGGCAACAAAATCAGTTGGTTCTAGACCTACATGCAACAATTTAGAGACAATTTCTCCTCAGACCCAAATGATAAATTAAGTGCTATTCATACCATTTTCTGATATGCTAACAGTGTTTATTAAACTGGAACTTTTTATGGGGCATTCAAGCTGCTAATTTCTACTTGATGTAATCATGCTAAGATACATATATGAAATTTAAAATAAATAAAAATCTAATTTCCAATGTAAGAGGGCTACTGAATGCATGATTGAGGTCATCATCTGATGAACTTAAGTACATAATTAGTTAATGGAAATCAATGTATGGATGGAAAATATACTAGTTTTATTATAAAGCCTTGGTGTTGTCAACTTTTACCCACTCTATAACTCAGCCTAGGTTGATTAAATACATGAGTAACATTTTAATATTTGGTACTTACTTGGAGAAGGAATTGAAATTGTCTCACCAAGGTATGCTTTAAAATAGTGTCTATTTTCTAGATACAGATCATTAGAAGAGTATATGCCAAAATTACCTTAACAATGACACCTTCACAAATTATTTTATTTGTTAATATGCTGCGTGTATTTTATTGCCTTTACTGTTGTTCTTTTTAAAGGTCCAACCTAGCAAGCTAATATAAAGAAAATCATTTATTGCTCTTGCCTCCTCATGGTTATATTTCATTATAACTTTTTATATGAAGCACATGAAGATTTGGATTCTATTTCACAGAGATATGTATTATTAGAATCTACATGCCTAAGTCCCATGTGATTTTAAACTACCAGTGATAGCCTTTAGCTTCTACATTTAGCTAGTGATTTAACTTAAAGGGATGTGGTCTAGTTTGTTTTCTATTGCTATGATCAAAACACTATCAAAAGAAACGTGAGAGAAAAGGGCTATTTCATCTTATACTTCCAGGTACCAGATCATCTCTGAGGAACGTTGGGGAGAAAGTCAAACAAGGCAGGAACCTGCATGCAAGAACTGAAGCAGAAGCCAAAGAGAAGTGTTGTTTACTGGCTTGCTCCCTGTGGCTTGCTCAGCATGCTTTTGATACAACTCAGGACCATAAGCCCAGGAGTGACACTAGCTCCAGTGAGCTGGGCCTTCCTTCAGTAATCATTAATCAAGAAAATGCCTTACAGTTTTGCCTACAGGCCAATCTGATGGATATATTTTCAAATGAGCTTTCCTCTTCCAGATAATGCCAGTTTGTTTCAAGTTAGCAGAAACACTAAGCAGTACAGATGGCATATTGGGAAAATTCCATGACTCTGCACCGTAATACATACTTGTATTCTCTTTTCTGAAAACAGACAGTATTATGAGTTAAAAGGTTTGTCATCGTCATTTTTTCTCACAAAAGTCAATTTATGAATTAGATTTATGGTTATAATCTCAGAAAGACCATATAGCCATGTGTTAGTGTGGTCAATTTCTATTAGTATTTGTGTTCTGATGAGGAAAAATGTATTTTTTATCTATATAAATTTTACACTGGATAACAGTATCAAATTTACGGCAGTTGTTTACACAAGTATGTATATGAAATATACTTTCTTTGCATTTAACATATGATTAATGAAGAATGTTTAATTAGTTTAAAAAATGTAGAAAAAAGCATTTTGTGAAAAACCATTATGCTTATATGATAATATGCCCTTAAGAAATTGAAATATCACTTCAAGATATAGACTCTTTCATAAATGTAGTTGGAAAGACATATTTAACTTATAATTTTAAAATCATATACTAATTTCTTCCACATAATATGAAGAAATTTCTGCAGATTACCAAAACCTCAAACATTTGAAGAATAATATAATACACTTACAATAAAAATTTGTCTTTAAATATCTTTATACATTGATGATTTTAAAGGGAAAAGTTTGCATAGTAATAATGACCCTGCAGCACAAATGAATTTTTCAAACAAAAGATCAGATCTGCCTTTATTATAATGATAATGCCCTGAAGGTATCTTTGGTGATATTAACACACTAAAATTACTACATTTAAGACAATCAACTATTATTAATAAACCTATAAAATATTTTATTACCTGAAGAGTTTTAATTTCCAAGAGGGTAGTCGTTTTGTAATACATGTCAAATACCTTAAAATTTAGTGTACTCATGTCGGGCCATGGTGACACATACTTTTAATCCCAGAACTTGAGAGGCAGAAGCAGGCATGTGCCTGTAAGTTCAAGGTCAGACTGGTCTACAAAAGCTAGTTCCAGGACAGCTAGGACTGTTACACAGGGAAACCCTGTCTCGAAAAACAGCAAGCAAACACAAATTTAGTGTACCTCATCAACCTGCAGTGTCACAATATGGATTCACGCTATCAAAATAATTGAAAATGTGTACATAGTAGCATAATCATTATATTATATCTAAGATCTCAAGAAAAGGGCATGCTATGTTCTAGAACGTATTTTTACATATCACACAGTCCAAAAACATAAAGGTCAGCTTTGTAAAAATCAATTTCTCATCAAGGAAACCTGCTCTTGATATATTGTTTACTGGGAAGGGAATATTGCAATGTTATGTGATGATAAACTTCTGTCTTTATGAATGACAAATTTGTCTAACTTTTCATTTTTTACACTAAATATATATGTATGAGTATATAAAGACAAATAAATCACTGTGGGATAAGATTTTGTGATCTTCCTTGCATATTAAAAATATTACTCATGAAAACTATTTATGGATTTTTAAAAAACAAAGCGCTGTATAATTATTTGAAAGTAAAGGTAAATGAAATAGGGTTTAGAATCATATCCTTAGGAAAAGTAGAAGCTGAGATGTACTTCAGTGGCAGAATACTTGCCTACCATATGCAAGTCCTGGATGAAATATATAGCAATAAAAAGAATCAGATAAAGATCAAAAATCATGCCTATACCCTTCCAAACTTAAAAGAAACACTCGATAGTCTACAGGATGTATACTAATTATCTGTTTATACTATGATAAACAGATGAAAATCAATCCATTATCTCTTTTGAGAATCTCTACTTGCAAGCACGTCCACAGACATTATTTAGAGGCAACACTGAATTGTTTTTCTCTTCTCACTTACGATGTCACATTACCACATACTGGTTGAACTGAGATAATTTATTCAGGGTCTTTGAATGTTACAATGCTATTTAGTTTAAAAATAATAGTGATAATATCTACTTTATAGAATAGTGTAAGGTAAATGAGAAAATGAACCACTGATTATGGTTCAGAACAGTGAAGATTTAAATCTCTACAAAAGCATATTCTGTGTATACATGATGCTTTAACCTAAAACTAAAAGAAAACCTCAAATACATTTAGTCTCTCATATTAAAGTGAAGATTCTAAGCAACCCTTGAAGTCTCATGTAGTTTTCATCAAAACTTTCTTAATTATTCAGATTTTAGGGAAAATCTTCCCAAAATGATCATTAGAGAGTAGGTAGGCTTTCTTTTAAGGTACCAACCAGCTCCCAAGTCATGACACAAAGACTATTTGTTGGAGAGCAACTTTAACAAAAATACCACTTACCAGGGGAAGGGGTATGGGGATTAGAAAATATGTAAAGAGAAGAAAGGAGTGGAAATAATAAAACAGAAAACATAGGATAGTACTGGGAGGGAGTTCCAGTGGATACAGAAATAGTCCGCATTTAATTTCCATTTGTTGAAAATAACCCTGACCCTAAAATGTAGGAGTAAAATAAAACCCTGCATTAACATGATACAAGGGAGTGAACAGACCAGTTGAAGGTTACCGGCTACATTCTTAGTTAAATATTCTACTGCTAGAGTAACTCAGGTCACGCTCACAGCCTAGACCAAAATATCCCATAGGCACTGCTCCCTGGGAGGAATCCATTGTTATCTCCTTACAAGAGGAGGAACTTAGTTGGATCCTAAGACTTTTGTTTGGGGTTAAAACATATTTACTTCTCTATTCCTGAAATACAAGGCCTACTTAATCATCAAAATTACCTTTAAAGAGAAGTATAATGGTTTCATTCTCTTTATGCTTAAGGACAATTGTATCTGTGTTTAAATGAAAACAGTACAATTTAGGTGCAAATCCTGGCAACCTGAAGAAGAAGATAGCAAAAAGTCACACTCTTTAAATGTGGCATGTACCAGAAATAAGAACTTAAATTTAGAAAAAAAAGCATACTCCCAAAAATGGGAGTGGGCTGCAAGCTGAGGGAAGATCCCCCAATGCCACTTCAGAGCTCAGAGTTATAGAAATTAGAAAATACATCCAATATAAAAGTTAAGTAACTAATTAGGATAGAAGAGGGAGTTGATCCAATGTCAATTCAGATTTATGTCTAGATTTCTTCTCAGTGTTTCAGTCCATCACATCAGTTCAAACTGGAGTGGACACAAACTTCTGGGAACTTCGGGAAAACTTGAATTTCATCTTAGAATTTTTACTTGTGTCTTTAAAGTGGTATTTGTCTAAATGTAAATAAGTTAGTTAATCTCAGGCACCTATGAAGGGTATATAATTGGTTTTATCCCATCTTTTAGCAGAGTTTATAAAATAGTGAGCAAATTAAGACCAAGGAAGAATGTGTTTAATAATTATGATGAATATGAGTTGCAAAGGAATGATCCAAACACCTCTTTCTGTAATATGTTATAATATACCCACAGGGACACATGTCTTTACTTTAGTTATCTTTATATCTAAGGTTTTGAATTTAAATTGACCTAATTCTTATTAAGAGATTCAAACTGTACATAGTGAATATTCAATGGAATATAATGCAATTTGAAAATAACCACAATATTGCAAATATGAACATTTTTGATATATTTATATCCATGAAGCATTTGTTTTTTGTTTTGCTTTGTAATACATTCATTAATTTATAATTGCATAAAAAATTCTGTCTTTTCCTTGCCTGAATTCTCTAGTGGTAAACGTACTTCTATTAAATATCAAATGATTTGATGTCAGATTTATTTCATAATGTTTTAGTTCAAAGATTCAAATATTTTGAGAAAAGAATCAGAGCCTATAAGATTTTCAAAGTTTGTGAACTATCTAAGCTAAAACTATTGTCTCAGATCAGGATAATAGCTTTATAGATTCATCAACTTAAGAAAAAGGGAGAGAGAGAGAGAGAGAGAGAGAGGGAGCAGATAACAAAGAATTTTCATCCCCTGTGTTTCTATAAGATGTTCCTGTTTAGGTACTCTTACAAATCCCATTAGACTGTGAACAGTCTATACACTAGATAAATCCATTAGAAGAGCATTTTGACCATTTTACAGAGATAGCGGTATTATCATTTTCTTCTTCTGAATGGAGAAATAAGTTTGCAAAATATTAAAAAGTAACTTGATCATGAGATTTTGTAAGAAACTATAATGTCTGGCTTAGAACCAATCATTTCTTGAATCTCAGCTTGCTAGGATTTCCCAACAACAGAATTATGCATTATCCCCTTGGGCTTCTTACCTTGCTGAATATTCAAGGACTCCAGCAAACAGCAACAAAAGCAAAACATGCATGAATACAATAACCACTTTTTCCATTTTTACAACTGCATCTTTCTTGAAACCCCAGCCCATTTCTAGTCAAGGGCAATCCATGCTTCTACACTAAGCTCTTTGATATCCTTTCTGTGTCATTCTATAGGGACCAGAGTTAATCCTCTTTGATTATTCACAATTCCTCTAGACTGCAGTATACAATACCATGCATCATATTTATGAGTATTGCTCAAATACTCTGTATAAAATAATAGGAAATCAGACGCTGTATCTAAATTGTACACCATTGACTCCACAGTTCTTAACGGGTTTTGTTTTTGTTTTCTTTTTTTCAAACTAAATTGTCTATGAACCACAAGAATGATCATCATGACACAAGAACCCTAGAGTTCAGTATTTTTACTCATACCTCAGTGGTAACCAACAGTTCTCTAATTGAATTTATGGCCTGCTCAACAAGCAGGAAATTATGCCTGATACTTAAACTAGTTAATCACTTATTTCTAGTGAAATCATTGTTGTTGGAGAAAAATCCACAATCACTAATTTATTAACCCAGATTAATTCCTAACATCAGTATATACAGATTTGTTCTTATACTGACAGATGAGTGTAGTTTTTACTGCTCTTCAGTGACATTTCTTTTTGAAGCCAATGGGAGACCATTACAAAAACCCACAACCAATCAAAATGAACAAAGGTGGAGACCAGTTTTAGAGGATGCATCGACAAAACACTGCTGTACCTAACACTCAAGGAGCATTGCCAAAAGGGATAGAATAACCGCTTAGAGCCAAAGCACCAGGGACTTTGTTCTGAGGTTATGTTTCCTACCAATATCAGAAACTACACCAGAAAGTCTCAGTAACGTGACTGCCTGAATATGAGTTGGACAAGAATAGCAATGTTAGACATATTAAAATGGATGGGGAAAATCCATCAAGACCTTAATCCTACATACAAACACTATAAGCAATTGAAGAAAGCTGGGAGACCACCTCTCCAGGTGGCCTTTCCCAGGAAAGAGCACACCAGCCAGCTGCCCAGGGCAGTCAGTCACTTCTGAAACATGAGATCATACTTACAAGGAATATATGGACTGAATATACATACATACATACACACACACACACGCGCATGCATGCAATAAAAATTGAGGAAAAAGCCATGATAATGAAGGAGAGCAGGAAGGTGTGTATGGAAGAGTTTGAAGGGAAGAAAGGGAGGAGAATGGCAATTATAATATCAGAAAAATGAAAAGCACAATGTTTTCAATGTGTATTGATAGATAAACCCAGGCTCTTGTAAAAGGACTACAACTAAATAACATTCATGGTTCACTGTAAAGTATATCAAGAAATATTTGCTAACTTATTCCATAACTAGTCTTTAAAGTTCATGGTTAATGACTTGTGCCTTGTTCACCTTTTTAAATCTCCTAAAGCATACAACTATTTATTTTTGTTATTGTTGTTTTTCAAGACAGGGCTTTTCTGTAGCTTTGGAGCCTGTCCTGGAACTAGCTCTTGTAGATCAGGCTGACTTAGAACTACAACTGATTTTTGAAAGAAACAGTCAAGACAAAAAACTGAATTGAACACTAGACACTAAATATTACATACAATAAATTATGTATAGGAGTGAATAAACCTTAGAATGATATATGTGAGAAAACATAACTGACCAGATATGATTTTTGAAAGACACAGAATTTAAGTTTTTTTATGATTTCCATATATTTTAAAATAAAATAATACATATATGAAATAACACTTTCCCTGCATTTCATATAAAAGATATTTAAAGTATGATAATCAGTGTAAAAGTATGTTTAATTTATAATCACAAGACTATTATGTTAAAGGTGTCTGTCTTGAGCATATGAAAATGTTCATTCGTATGTTTTCGAAGACTTAAAAAATGCTTGTGGAAGCAACAGTTTCTGTTTACAGGGAAAACATAGTACGTGTCCGCTGAATTAGAAATCTCCCATTTTGAACAATAAATTGAAGCAATAATACAAAAAGCACTGATGTTTGCATATGAATTTTTAACCCAAAAATCAAAAATTATTTTTATCTGCCTTTGTTGTTGTTTTACTTATTTGTTTTCTCTTTTAGTTAAAGTTAAATTCTTGTAGTCACTAGTTACTTTTGGGGACTTAACTGTTAGAATTACTTGAAACCAAATGCTTTGTTTACAAAATGACTTCTATAAGTGTTCCTTGCTTAGAACTAGCTCCGAATTTCATTGCAGGATTTGAAGGGACGCTATCTAAACTCGACTCCTCAGTTCTGGGAGTTGTATCTATAATTCCCACCATATTCTTTTGGTGCTTTTTAAAACTGCTCTTTTGGTGCACCTAACCTTACCAAAATAAATAAATAAATAAATAAATCAAATATCCTAAGAAATTGTGTCTAACAAGATTTCAGACCTAATTCCAGCAACCAAAGGGGTTATGATAAGCCTCACATAAAAAGTTCATTCCCACAACTCTTTCATCCAACTCCAACCTGGGAACCCTCTGTGATTTTTCTCCCATCTATTCACTTCACAGCATCGGACCCATCACTAATCGTAATATAGGATTTTTCTTAGAAGTTTGATCAGCTTTAAAGTTTGCTCTAGCTCAGCATATACCATACCCTTAGCTCTATAGGATGACAGGATAAAGGGTTACTTTGCTCTACACACTCTAGGAATTAATTGACCCAACAATAAATAGTCATTCTATGCAGAAAGTATACATTCGTGACGTTCCCTTGAAATATATCATTTCAGGGATGCTTTGAGCTCTCAGTGATGGAAGAATCATATCTTTAGAGTGGTGAATATTTCCTGTCATTTGTATCAGTGTACCTCAAATGTAGGTAGGATCATTAACACTTAGGTTTTAAGTTTTTATTTAATGAGAATATAGCAAATTGTATGCAGTTGTGTCTGTTCATATTTAGAAGTAATTGATAGCTTAAGTTCCCTATTTTAAAACACACTGAATATAAAAGAGATCAGAAGGCAAGAAATTTTTTTGTTCATCACATATAAAGAAATACATCTTTATGTAGATTGTATATGCTATTTATAAGTAGACCTAGTCAGTAAATTATGAGATGAAAATGTTTTAAATTATGAAGGGAGCAAGAAATAGAAAGTGGTGTATTCATCCACATATTCTCATGGGTATAATGTTTGGTTAAATGAGTGTGTTGCATCTTTAAAATGCCAACATATTTTACTATAATCATAGAACAGAGACAAGTAAATCAAAAGAGAAATTACTCAGAGGAGAACTAATAATCAACAAAACCATAAATATCAAAGGGAGTTTATATGGAAGATTAAACCAGCATGAACAAGGCCAGAGTTGAGAGGACATTTTTAGTATGGAGAATGTTTTACATTTTGGATTGTGAACCGAGCCTTTAGCCACTGAACCATCTCTCTAGCCCTATAAGGAGAATTTCTAACACAGATGTTTGCATGTTTATTATAACTGCAGAATTTGTTGAGAGTATGTGAGGTACAGTTAAGCAAATGCAGGTGGAATTTTTCTTTGTTTAGTCTTTTGTCTTTACTTATAATTTCCCAAAGGAGTACTTAAAATATCTTTAAACACCAAGAGTGAGCAGTGTTCTGATAAAAAGGATTTGATGCTCTGAAGAAAGAGATGAAGCAAATATAACACATGGGTATTTATTTTGATGTATGTTAGAATATGGGAGAAACAAGAACTTGCCAATAAGGACAGATGTTTTCTTTAGAATTCAGAAACCTAAAAAAAATATTAATGAATACTAGTAGAACTTTGGCTAAATGGAAGTAAGTCATAAAAACTATAAGAAAAGGTAAGTAGTCTAAAGAAATTATTATTAAAGAAGGGCAAATGAGAACAGTAACAGTGATGATTCAGTTATTACACAGTTAACATCCAAATCTCCCAGGGGATAGAAATAAAATATATGCCCTCTTAAAAACTGCCCAAAACAAGACTTTATTTCCAAACTCATATTAGGAGGATTTTTTTCTTAGCCAAAAGGAATAAAATTGTTTACTCTGTTCAGGTTACATGATAAAAATGACATTCAGGAAAAAACACAAATATTTCTGGAAAGAAAAAATATTGTGTTTGAGTTTGTGTGTGTATGTGTGTGTGCTAGTGAACAGACAAAAGAAAGGAAGAAAGAAAGAGAGAGAGAGGAAGAAGAAGGCAGGAAGGCAGGAAGGAAGGAAGGCAAGAAGGAAGAAAGAAAAGCTGTGAGTTATAATGTAAATTCTCTTAATTCTTTGTATTTAACTCTCTGGTCAGATTTTTAACAGTGTTTAGTCTTGTTGAAAACATTGTAATGACCAAACATTGTTGAGCAAACTCAGCTAACAGGTTAAGCTATGAGATAAGTGGTGTATCTTACTGTTGAGTTGTAGACTCAGTAAGAATATCACTAAATAATGGACATATTTCCTTTATTATCTAATTTAAGGGTTTGATGAAATAATTCATAAACTTATAAAATACAATAGTACCCATAAATAATTGTTTCTTGAAATATTTCACCAGTTTGAAAACATTCAAGGAGTGATACTTTTGAAAAATATTTTTCAGGTGAGGTTGGTAAAGATTGTTAAAATTGTGAGAATATAAATGGACTCTGATCTCATACTATACTAGAAAGGGTTCTAAATTCAAGATTTATCTAAAATTAAAATGGTGGGGGAGGAAAGGAAAAAGAAAGGAAAGGAAAGAGAACGAAAAGGAAAGGAACAGAACAGCAAAGAGAGAAAGAGAAGCAATAGAATGAGGGGGAAGAAGGAAGAAAAAAGGGAACAAATTAAACTAAAATCTATAAATAGAGTGTAATCTGGTAATGGTTAATGAGCAATAGATATCTTGAGTCAGATTAGGCAGACTTTGTCCTACACTGAAAAATGGCAAGGTACAATCTAATGGCTGGTTTCAAGTAGATGTCTATTTTCAAAGTATAAATTTGATATTTTAATACTTTTCTGTGTTATTTGATTAAAAACATTCACTATATTTTTGCTTGTTCCAAATTCAATGAATTTTTTGTAGTAATAAGTGCCTCAGAGTAAATTATAACCACCTGAATCACAGTCATGCCTTTCCTAAAAATAGGCACATGACACCTTCAGAAGATTCCAGAAATACATGGCACATTCTATTCTTTTAAGGACATTTATGAACAATGAAAACAAGTATCTTTATAAAAATTTTCTGAGAAGGGATAACTTGGAATTCTTAGTAACAATGTGTAAGTGATCATTTTTAAAACTTTTAATGAAGAAGCCATTGTGATTATTGTTCCTTCAGGAGTTTGGAAACACATGTTTGGGATTGCAAGATGCACAGCGGAGTCCCTTTTTCATTGGCTTCACATTGGTAGCACATTTAAGAGACTTTCTTGCTCTACGTGTGGCATAGAGTGAAGTGAAAGTTATCATTCTGCTTGACTCATGAAACCTTGTTGTCACTCTTCATGATATCATCTAAAAGCAAAAGGAATCACATCCCTAGTTGTTACAGAATGGAAATACAGTCCAAACTATTTCTTGAGAAAGAAACTTTGATCTTGTTTAGTCATGAGATTTTGATCTATTTTTTAAAGCAGCTACCATGTCTCTAATTCAGGCCCCTTATGATGATCATAGAGAAAATTGTTCTTTTCCTAACATAGACTTGTGCTCTTTATAAAACTTACTTAATGAAGCATATTTCTGAGTCGGAGAGCTATATGTGATAAAGGCAAAAGGAGCCCGTGTGGTGATTGCACACATAGCAGATTTCTAGAAAGGCTCAAATGATTAATTAGTGAACTCCTATTCTTAGTCACATGCTACTCTAAAGGAAAAACTGGTAGCAACATTTAGAAATGGGAGAGATTCGTGGATCAAAGACTGACATCTGACTGTCACAGTTCTAACATTTGCTTTAGTATGTTTTCTTTACTTTCCCATGGAAAAAAGATATAATTATTCTTGTGATTAAGAATTAAGTGTGAAAATATAAAATAAAAAAGAATTAAAGTGTATAGGAGAGATTGCTTAAGAATGTGTGGATATTCAATAAATACAAAATATATCTCCATACTTTGGAACTCATTAATCATTTTTACTTTAATTCATTATCAGGATTATGTAGTTGAAGAGTAGCTCAGAAATATAGTGCCTGTTTAACATGTGACAAGCTTTTAGTCTGGTCCCCAGAAATAAAGAAGGTGGTAAGGAGGAGAGGAAAAGAGAGGATTTGGAGATAGTGTGAATCAGGAAGGTTTCTGTCACTTTTTTATTCTGTAAAAATATGTGTAGCTATGTGTGGCATGACATTTGAAGGCTTTATAGAATTATATGTGGGCCTGTGGTTTTATGCAGAGTAGATTTTGGTGATATTTCCTTTAAAACTGTCTCTAAACAAAATACATTCAAGAAGACATTGAAATATAGTAGAAACTTTGAAAACTGACCCTTGCTGGGAAAATAATCTCATGAATATGTAGATTTGGGAAACATTGCAAAAATATAACAAGGACAAGGGGACACACTGCCATAATTTTAAATGCATTTAATTGTTTTGGTAGCAGACAGTAGTGTACATCCTATGCTGTACTGGGATTACAGAGTAAAAAATAACCAACAGGAAACAGGAAGCCACACAGACTGTATGTTGACAATAATAAACATAAACTCCATCTTCTCATCCTCCTTATGAAGCATGGACATTCAAATATGATATTTCTAAACATTGTTGAAGGACAAACAAAAGGGTTTCCAAACATTGAAAGTAAAATCACAGTATTACTTGATATAATGTGTTCAAGGTATTTTGTCCGAAGTAAACACATATCTAGCAGTGATTTTAAACTTGAAAATTTACCTCCCAGTTTTACAAAGTGAATTCTCTCTGTTACTCCTCAATATAGTAAGGAAAACAGAAAAGAAAGTCTTATACGTTATGAGAATAGGATAATTGTATAAAAAGGAGGGTTTGAAGGAAACAAAACAACCCTGCCTTCAAAGCAAAAAGGTACATAGTGTAACCTGCATAGGAGAGAGAGTCCCAAAACAACATCCTAACTGTTGACTCAGGAATTGATTTCCTGTTTTGGATGAGAAAACGAGCTTAATTTCTCATGACAAAGTTTGTGGGTAATTATCTATTTTAAAAATACTTTCAATTTCAGAGGAATCCATTGTGAAGATTGTTAGTTTTAAGTTCTTAGACTAGAGCAAGATAAGCAATCAAGCTTCCTTTCTGTGCCTGCACAGTGACATCTAATTTGTCAGGTTCATATATAGTAAGCAAAGACATGTGACTACTTTTTCTATGATGGAGTAAGAGTTGAAGCAGTGGCTGACTCATGAGAAACCTAGCATTCCATTTTATGACAGCATTGAAAAGCAAACAAAATAAGGTCCCAGAGGTCACAGCCCAAACACCTTGACTGGACTGATATATAAAAGAAATAATGTTCTTTTTCTCCTCATTGCATCCATATGTACACATATATATGCGTATATGCATATTGAAAGTAATATACATATAATGCATTGCCATGCACATATATCCTATTTATACCTACATGCACATGTTATATTTGCAATACACAGATATATGCTTGTGTCTCTATGTATATATTATTTGCATAAAAATGATGGTATAATAATCAGTACTGTTTCTTTTCAAACAAACTTAAAACCTGTTACACATATTATAACCTTATATAAAGATGAATAATGCAGAGTCTAGATTTGAAAAAAATATTTTATGAAAACAGTAGCTGAAGGAGTTTGTAATTGTAACATGGAATTGATGGGGAAAAATAAAAACATCTAAAATAAAATTTGACTCTTACTTGAAATAATCAGGTACTATTACATAAAGAATAGATAGATTAATGATGGTGCTGGTGGTAGGGGGTCTGTGGGTGTGCTCATGTGTGTGTTTGCACCAGCAAAAGGAGAAGGATTTGTTTCCAGTCTAAAAAAATAGCAATTACTTCTAACCTACTCAATTTAAATGAAACCTGCAGAGAGATCTTTCCCTGAAACCTCAGCTCCCAAGAGTTGTGATTGAATGTTTTTATTTGTTTGTTTGTTTGATTGATTGATTTCAATTTCATATAAGTCTTGCTGGTGAGGCAGAGCTACGTTTCCAGCCACGGTTGGACAGGAGTGGTAGATCATCTTCAGACTGAGTCTTCACTGTCTAATCTGCCATGAAACCTAGGAAGAGAGACACTGCTGTAGGGATGTTTCCTTGTAAGAAAACAGCCTTCTTAAATTCAGTGATAGAAAATGGAGCAACCACTCTTCAAGGGTCTGTGAACATCATTTAGAAATCAAAGGAGGATTGTGCAGTTTGTAGTTTCTTTAATATACACTTCTACTCTCTTCCTCTTAGCTTAATAAGGGGTTGCGTATCCTTACAATTAAAAATAATTGCTTAGTGTAAAAACTGCATTGTGATTACAGAAACACGGGGCAGAATTTATTGATGACAAGAGAAAAACATCATCCGCTGAACACCTTGGAACACTGCAGCATGTAAAATATAATTGTTCCTTCCTACAGTTTTTGCTCTTTCTCTTAGTCTTCTTTTGTATTCACAGGAAGACTGTACTTACATCTTGATGGACTGGGAAGAGTGCCATGATTTTCCTTTAAATGTGTTTAAATTCATGAATATCAATGTTGCTTCTTCTGAGTCACTTAAAAGATGAAAGTGTTTTCATTGCCTTTAAAAAAATCCTTTAAAAAAATCTCACTAATTAACTTCTAACTAAAGAACACCTATACAGCAAGTGAATGTACTTGCGTAGATAGGCGCAGCTGGGATAGACGCTGTCCTATGAAATAGAGTTCATACTTCTCAGTTCATCATACATATACCTTCAATTTAAAAGGCTTAGTATTAGAGTGAGCAAGAAATTTTGAGCTATAGTTATTAGAGTTTAACTAATATGTTGGATATTCTTTCAGGGGCTTATGATGAATGCTTCTATAATTTATTTTTTGAATAAAAATGAGAAAAAAGATATCAGGAATTATTAATGAGCCAGATTGTATTTAAATTTAAACATAAATCAGGAAATTCTTGATAAAATTATTCATGGGCTCCTAAAAGAAAAACTATTCAGAGATGCAGTGCTCTAAGCCAAAATATACATAGCTGAAGATGACCATTCAGTAAAGCAACAGCTTTGCACAAGAGAAGAGCATGAAACTTTTTTGCTAGCTTGCCTTTCACTCAGAAGACCTTGACAGAGGAGCATCAAGCTGTTTGTAAAACTCAACTCTATATTTTGTCAAATACTGAGCTAAAAAAAAAAGTGAGTAGTAGCCATATTTTCTACAGAATTTTCATTTGAAAATATAAGTGATAGGTAATAAGTTCTGTTGGCACTTATCAAAAGGAGACAATTAATTCCCATATGATTGCTGCTTGGGGGGGCTATCATACTTGCTGGACACTAGCAGCACTTTAAGCTATTCAAATGAGTTTGGAGAAGTGCATATAAATGCAATACTGATTTGGGTTTAATTTATTCATTTTCTAAATAATATGCAAATTTGTGTAAACCTAGATTTTAAAATAAGATTTACAAGCTGTAAACTCTGCAATCTGACAATTTACATGTTAATGTGGCAATTCAATTCAGCAAACATTTACTGAACTTCTAGCAAAACACTCTGCTGGGTATTTTGGAAGCATTATCCACACCATTTAGGGAGCATGCAACTAGAAGGTGAAATAGGCAGAAGAAAAAGCATTTTAGTACCTTATATTATATCCATCTTAACAGTTTATATACAGTTAGATAGCATATGGGCCAATAAACACTTCATAGGTATCATTTCCTTACATATAACATACATTTTGCATGTCATTCCTATAATATCTAATAACATGTCTAAGTCTTCAGGGGTAAAAGTTGGAAAACAACATCTTGCTTTCTGATCTGCTTAAATTAGTAGATTTTTATCTACTCTGGGTTCAGGATCAACTTAATATCAATATTTTATATAATATTGTTTGTTTCATGTTTTGGGATGCGATTTTAATTATAAAGTTTGTAAACTGTAGCTTTATTCCACTAACTTTAAGAAGCTGTCTTCAGTAGAAAATATGAGAAGTTAACATGTGGAGCCATCCATCCATAGAAAGATCACACAGTATAAAGAAAGAAGTGTTTCAAAACAGTGTTTCTTAGGGTTATTATTGTTATGATGAAGCAGCAGGACCAAGCATAAGTTGGGGAGGAAATGGTCTGTTTAGCTTACACTTCAATATCATTGTTTATCATCAAAGGATGTCAAGACACAAATAGAAATTCAAATAGGTCATGAAGCTGGAACAAGGGAGCTGATGCAGAGGCCAAGGAGGAGTCTGTTCATTGGCTTTCTCTTCACGGCTTGCTCAGCTACTTTCCTATAGAAACCAGGACTATTAGCCTAGGGATATCATCACCCACGGTGGACTACACTCCCCCATATCAGTCACTAATTAAGAAAATGCCCTTCAGTCTGGCTTACAACCCAGTTTTATGAAGGCATTATCTCTACTGTGGTTCCAACCACTATGTTGACTCTAGCTTGTTTTAAATTAACATAAAATTAGCCATCACAGAAACAGTAAAAAGAAGAAGGTTATTTAAAAGCAAAACAAACAAACCAAGGAACAAAAACCAGACAAACAAAATTCAAAACTAATAGCCAAACAGTAGCACAATGGATATTTTCTAGCAATACATTCATATGTCATATAAGTGTATTCACAGAAATTGAAAAGATAGTGAAGAATTTTTATATTAATAATGTGTAGAACCCAATGAATCCTTTTTTGTATGAGTTTTTTTTTCCCCACAGGTTCCACTAGTAATAGTGGCAGAGGAAGAGGATAGGTAAGCTTCACATTTTCTGATTTGTTTCAGGTGGACATTCCTTAGAGTCCCTTTACATAGGATAGTTTACTCAATTCTCATGACCATTCACACACACACACACACACACACACACACACACAAATACACATATATGTGATATATTAAGAAACATTATAAAACTTCAATAGTCAAGATGAAGTTTTGCCCTTTTATATAAGGAAAACAAATAATGCATCATATTTTCCATAAGAAACCACACAGCACAAGAATTAATTCATAGACTTAAGAAAATAAAGATATATGTGCGTTAAATAACAAAACCACTAACTCAGCATGATACAAGCTTTGAGTTGCTTTCCTGAAGTGGTAAATGAGCTCGTTCAACTCATTTGCATAAAGCAGAATATTTGCAGGGATCTAGGTGAAAGAATGATTGTAGGCAAAGGGGCAGAAGGAAGACCAAAGTATTTTTGTCTAACATAGTAACAGAATCAGGCCACAAAGGGCCTCTGCACATGGATGGATGAACTATTAGTATTTAACTCTGCAGGAAAAGACTCCCATTGACATTCGAGTAGTGCATATTCTCAAATGTACATATTCTAAATAAAAAGGTCTTTTTTTAAATCAACTTTCAGAATCTTTCTCTACTCATTTTATGTTTTGGGTTTTTTTTTACTTTTTTTTAACGCATCACAACATCTGTCAAATATTAAAAATCAAAATGAATTGACAGTAATAAATTTTATTATTTTCAAAGGCGTCAGTTTTGTGGCTGGGCAAATCTAAAGATCTTAGCACAATTAACATGTGAAATTCTAATACCAATTCTAGAATATGCACATTATGACTCATGAAATATGTTTCTTTAGATTTTTCCATTCCAAAATATTTATACATATATGAAGTGGAGGAGAGGAGAGGAGCAATGCATATTGAGAATCAAAAAGTATAATGGTTGATATTGTGATTTGCTTATTCGTTTACATTTTATATATCAGCATTAATATACATGTGTCTTCAGCTAAATGCAAGATTAATTTTTGCTTGTACATCACAAAATCTTGGAGTGACACCTATGATCCAGTCATCTTTGCCTCCATAATGTAACTAGAACTAGAATAAAATTTCAAATTTAAATTTTAACTGAGATAGAATATTCCGGACTGGCTCTTTCAGTACTTTTCTCTAAAGAGAAAATTAATAGAAAAACCATCTAGACTGCTTATTAGTGAACATGCACATTTGACCAATGGCCTTCCTGCTAGTCTCAAATACCTGACGACAAAGTCAACTACAATGATGATTTTTCTTTCACCTAAAATTATGTCAGTGGCTTGGGGCACATGAACTCCAGTTGTTAAAGAACTTTAGGCCATTAAAGATGAATTCTGTCCCTTGATAATTCTAGTCGATTTCACAGAGTAACAGAATTATTGTGACTTTTCATCTTTCAGATCTTAATTCAACCCATGACCTTATGTTTCATAGATAAAAGAATATATTTTGTTGAAGCTAATTTTTATTTCCCTAGAGAAAAGAATTTTTAAAAACACTTTACAGTCTTAATGTTTAAGGTCAATTATCAAAATAAAAGAGTACCGCAGTGTTCCACACCTCCGTATCATAAAATACTGTAAGTTTTAATATTATGAGCAAAGCTTTTATGTGCAAGTCATACCCTACTTAGATGCGCAGTCTTTGCATTATTCAAAACCAGTGCGAAAATGAAAACAATGAAATTGACAACATATGACAGGGGATTTCTGTTTACTTAGCTGAGAAATAAGGTCTCACGCCTGTTTTGAACTTGTATACTTTCAACAAAGATGTGTTCACAGAAAAATCAGTGTCAATGTGTGAATATATAAAGACCACATTAATGTTTAGAATTAGTATATTAGGAGCTTGACATGGGGATCATGGGAGAGGGTAGAAGGGGAGGAGGAAGGAAAGGAGTAGAGCAGAGAAAAAATGCTTAACTCAAAAAAAAAACAATTAAAAAAGATATTTTCTCTTAGCCTATGCATAATGATACATAAGATACATCACTTTAGGTCCAAAGGCAAAATAATCCATTATAGAATTGTATTATGAATGCATACACATACACACACACACACACACACACACACACACACACACACACACATCCCATATGTATTACAAACTGTAAACTAATGCTGATATGTAGTGTATATTTGGCACTGAAAAGAATATAATGCCTGACAATTTTCTTACACATATGCCCACATACACACACATGCTCAGGAACACAAACACATACAATTCAAACCTCTCTGAATTGCATTTAGTCTTAAGGATATACTTCTGCATGTATTCTTACTCATACACAGACGTTTGTTTTGTTTTTTCATTAAATTTATAAATTGGAAGGTGTGCTTAGATTTAACAAATGTTCAACTCAGAACATCTTTGAGTACTCTTATGAACCCAAGTTCCATGGAAAGACAGTAGCTTCCACAAATGTCAGTCAGTAGCAGAGCTAGCTATGTCTACTGTACACTTCTCTTTTTTATCCAAAACTCCCGTTGCCAATCACTACAGTTTCAATGCAAGAGAAGGAATAACTTTCCTTTGAAAATTGGTTTTCCCTGGGTACCAAAGTAGGGTTGACTAATGCAAACTATTTAAACATCTGCATTCCTGAAGTAGAGAAATTATTTTTCTTCACTACATGTAAGCATGCCCACATTATAAAGATAATCAGCTCCATCTACTCATTTCTGATTCACAGTATTTAATATCTTCCATTATAGTTAGTGATCTTGAAGTTAGCTATTGATTCATTAGTTCATAAGAAGAAATTTATCTAGCCCCCAATATTTGCTCTCTGTATTTTTCAAATTAAAAAGAATATTTGGAAAATGCTTTCAATTAAACAATACTCAAAAATTAATAGTGTGGACTAATTAGTGGATAATCATAAGCAATAATAATGACAATTAATAAATATGAATATGCATATTTAATATAAATGACACACTTACCAATGCTCATTTGTTTGATTCAAACAATTTGAGATTTGGTTTATAAATCTTTGTAAGACACACAATACTACAGACAGAAAGATTAGGTATTCAAATCTAACCACAGCTATATAGCAATTTTCAGCCAGACCATGTTACATGAGACCCTGCCTCAAATAAAATATTGAAGGAGAAAATAATCAGACAAATAACTAAACAAAACAAAACTAAACAAATTGTTAGCTAAACAATTTGTGAAAATTTTATAGAATTTTCTTAAAAAGAAGGCCACATAACTAATATAATGTAGTTAACACATGCCACACTAAAATCTCATCATTAATATTCAAAATAAGGATCCATATGTTACTAGTTGATACCCACTAAAAACAAGATACTTCTGATCACATAGTACAGTCTCAGTCATTTTTAGACTTCCTGGATTATTAAAGGGAAAAATATTATATATGACAATAAGTACCAAAAACCAAGTATTTATGGAAATTACGTCAGCTACAAGAAGCGCAGAACATTTCTAATTGCCTTTCATCCATTAGTCCCTTATCAAAATAAAGACACCTTTCAAACTCTCGATGACTCTCCATTCTCCAGTTAATTAACTCCACCTTACTCAATTCTAGTCACACCAACAGTATTTGCATTCATATTTACAGGATGCATTCATCATAACTGGACACACATTTAGAATCACAAGGCAGATGAGGCATTGGATAGGAATATTTTTATTGTTATAACTATTTATGATACCACAATTGCATTCATATTCCTATAATAATGAGACATTACCCTCTTGGTGAGTTCCTTCACACATTCTTTACAGGTTTCCACAGGGATAATTGTAAGTTACTGGGATACCTTCCCTGTACATTTTTATAACTAGGAAAACATGTATGTTTTCCTTCCATACTGATAATATAAACCTCATTTAGACACATCCAAATCTATACATGACTGTTGTCATGCTTACTTCAAACATGCAACTATAATTGTTCCATTTGTTAATTTATATTGACTCAGAGAAGCCAATAAATTTTTAGTTCTTGTGGTTCTTTCTGCTTGTCAGAATTATGTGCTCCTCAACTCAAGATATACACTCAAATTTTCAGAATATGTGAATACCTTATAGTGTATACATGCCTTTAGGCCCTCCTAAGATATAATTATAACTGAGGACCTTAGAATGGACAGATAATGCTGGTCTATCCTAGAGGACCAAATTTTATCAATTCAATGAACAATGGAAGAGAAAAGATTGGAAATGGAAGAAGCTACAAATTAGAGGTCTCAGATCTCCTAAACCTCGAGATATGGTTGAATGTGATCAAACTGAAGTCTGCTCTTCTGCAGAAGCAGCAAATGCTCTTAACTGAAAGAGACAGCTCTCCAGACCCAGGAAATCTTTCACTTTTAAATTATTGAATTCTGAGAGTTTTTTTCTAACTTAACCAATCTATCTGGAGTGATATCTAGAAGAATCTTTTCATAGCAAAGCCTACACGAAATTTCTTGGGGCAAGAATTATAGTTACCTGTCTCATGTGATGGTGTGAGTGCCTCTGAAGAGTTGACAGACATTCCATAGAACTAAAGAATTTTCATCTTTGGGGGAAAATTATACCATAATGTTCATTCTCTGACTTGTTTCTATTTATCAATGCACCAGATAAAAAGAGACAATTTGACAAGATAATTAGTCAGTTTCTAATTAATTGAAAAGGATAAAGACATTCCAAGATCTCAGAGATTTGCAGCCCAAAAGCAAATACACTATGAGCATGAGAGCCAAAATCCCCAGCAATACAGTCTCATAAGGAATGAAAAGAAGTAAAATCATCATAATCACATCAGCAGTATGAAGAGATCAAGACTTTCAGAATAGTGACTGTCTGTGTCTGCTACTGTGTATCAATTAATCATTTCATCTTGAAAACCAGAGGCAAAAGCTGTGTTTCTGTTACTGAACCTGACAAGCTCTAGAATCTCATATTTCAATTTAAAAAGAATAAGAACTGAAAGAAAATTAAATAGATACATCAGAAACTAAGAAATATGCCATAAAAACTACCTATGGAAGGCTAACAAGACACAGTCTGTTGGAGCAAAATTGAGAAGGGTTCAGTTAAGCTTTTGAGGAGAAGATTCCAAATGCCTTTTATTTAAACAGGGGTATTAGAGCAGAAAGCAGGTTCCAAAGTCTGGTCTCCCTTTCCCAGACACTGAATTCTGCAAGGCGTACTTTGAGTATATGTAAGAAAGGTGATTTATAAAAAAGAAACAAGTCTATATAATGGAGTATGAAAAAGTCAATATCAAATTACTACACTCACAACAGAAAATTGACCTACAAATGACCAAAAAAGAGAAAGAAAAATACTCAACATTATGCATAAATTTATTATTCTATGAATTTATTAAAGTAAGTCCAGGTAAAAGAAGGAATAGCAATATCTTCACAAAGGTTGTGATGTGTATACTGGGCTGCCACCTTGACTAATGTGGGGAATGAACTACAGTCCAGATGTGGAGGGCACACCTGGGCAAGACTCTTTGCTTGAATTTCTCTAAAGAACCCTGACTAAGAAAAAGGCTTTAACTAAAAAGTCTAGATTTAAAACCCAGGGATAAAAACATTGCTCAGGCAGAGTAGCACCATGCCTAGTCTTTTGACATATCTAATTTTCAGGAAGTATTTGTTTTTGTTGGTGTTCGATCATTATATAAAAATTGTAAAGGGACATTTTTTTCTTGGTTTTCAGGTCTGTGTCTAAGTTGCTTAGAGTTAGACACTCTAAAGAGGTCTCAGGGCAAAGACTTTGAATCCTAAGAAGCAACAACTCGATGTCTATGCTTGTCCCTGATGAAGAGTAGAATAGTTATGGATAAAAGTTAGTGATTTGAGATGTTAATAACTAAAGAGAAGAACTTTGCATAATTTACTCTCTCTCCTGTGCACCATTTTCACATCTCTTCTTTTCCCACGCCACTCCTGTTCTCTTATAAAGATTTTTATGATTACATTCAGCCCTCCTCATTTGCCTCTTCTGTCCTTAAGCCTTCAAGGAGCTGAAAAAAAGATGCTTTATTTATATTATTTCAGGAACTTTGTCATGGGAGAGAAATATTACCATAAATTTTGTCCTCATTTTTTTGTACTAGAAAACATTAAGAATCTAGGAAGCAACTGTTAACTGAACCTATAACAGAGATCATAAAATGGCAAGAACCCTTTCTGCTAACTTGAAATTTTCTATGGTGTTCAGGAGAGGTTCCATATAACTCAAAACCAGTGAGATCTGGGGACTGTTATAACGCATGCGAGGATCTCATCCTACTAGCTGCAGTGTGAAATGAAGGGGGTTATCATAGGAAACAGTACTACAGGAGGTACTTAGGGAACAGAGTTTGATACAGACAAATTCAAGCTGAACCCCAGTATAGCATTTCCAAACTGGATCACCATGGTGGAAATTATTATATCACTCTTACTAGTCTTTTCTTACCTGTAACGAGAATTGTGCATATGGACAGCTTCTGCTATATACAGAGCATCAGATTACATTTGAGGAAAATAATGATGACTAAAAAGATTTGAAATTATTTAATTCAAGGTTTATGAGTACATTCTTACTTCACTAGCTAAAATAAAAAGATACTGATGTTCAATGACACCCCCATAATTGTAGGATCTTTTGATCATAACTTTGCTATTAAATTATTAATATCCACCCCATGATAGGGTAGTCAAAGCCTTGTACAATCAGCCGCATATACATAGATATTTATACACAAAATAAAACTAAATTTACTCAACAGAATATATTTATATATTCATATTATGCATATTATAAATACATATTTATGCATTTCTGTATGTTTATATGTGTATGCATACAATAATAATTAAAGAGGTGGTCATGACTTTGTTCAGGAGTGGTGAAGATATTAGAGGAGCTGTAGGAGGGAGAAGGTAAGTAAAATAACATAAATATAGCACTAATTTTGAAATTCTAAAAAAATAAATATAGAGGGAAAATAGAGAGTATCATTATCGCCTGCTAACAGATAGTGTAATAAAGCACAGAAAGTCACAATTTTTATTTGTTTTCCCTTTAATCAACATAATGCCAAGAAACACCCAGACTTGACTTTGACTTAATTTGATGTTTTCTTTGGCATTCATTCCAGAGGCCAAGTTTATCACCTACCTTCAGAGGGAGAAATAACTATTCAGCATGCAGGAGACCACAATGAGAGCAAGAATGTCGCAGTCTCTTCCCCTCTGACCTCTGTATTATACCTTACCAAAGTCACTTCTTACTACAATTCAATCAAGGACAAAACAGACAGTTTTTAAAATGTGAAATTAAGATAGTAAATGAACAAAATCTGAGCACTCATGGATGAAAGAACAAATCAAAATAATCACAGATCAACATTTGCCATCTATCTGCTTTGTAACTGTATGTCAATGTACAGAAACACTCTTCTGGAGCAGGATAAACAAATAAGAATTTGGGTGGAATGTAAAACACTTTAATTATGTGGACCTGTTATGCTGATACTTTACTGTTAAACTGATTGTGCTAACATAATAAAGGCTATACACAGTATGATATCCATGTTTGTTGTGAAACAATGGTTTGTACCCTGCCAATTGTACCTTAATAAAATGCTGATTGGCCAGTATCCAAGCAGGAAGTAGAGGCAAAGCAATGAGAATTTTGGGAAGAGGAAAAGCTTTTTCTGTAGTCATGAACCAGCCTCAGAGGAAGCAAAATGTGACTGCCTCGCCAAAAACAAATTTAAAAAAAAAATAAAAAAAAATTAAAAAAAGGTACCGAGCCATGTAGCGAAGACATACAAGAAATATGGGCTAATACAAGTTATAAGAGTTAATATGAAGCCTGAGCTACTAGCCTAATCAGTTTATAAGTTATGTAGACCTCTGTGTGATTTCTTTGGTACTTAACAACTGTGAGAACCAGGCAGGACAGAAACCTCAGACAACACATTCTTATTCTGAGTAATTTTCACAATGTATAGTTGTGCTTGTTTTAACTCTATATGATACATTCTCAGTTTGTAAAATTGTAGAATGAATTGTTGAATGAAAATTGAGATAATCCATTATGGCAACATCTAAACAAAACTTGTTTGTGCTTTGCAGGTATGGATACACTGGCTCTAATTCTTAAGGACATTAAATGTGTTTTCTTATTTCACAAAATGAGTAGTAGGCTATTAACAAAAAAAAGAAATTATTCAATAATGTAGGCTAATTTTAGATAAAAGTGAAAACAATATCCTTACAAGAGATAAGAAAATGTGTAGGCCCTATGAGAGGGCATAGTAGGTAAAAACTCTTGTTAAAACACCAGTGATCTCATTCAATCCTGGGACTTCAGTAACTTGTATTAGTACACCCACTTGTATGTCTGGTCACACACATGCCTACACATATATACATTTTCATACATATAAGTAAATCCAATAAATGGAATAAATGTATTTAATTGATTGTTGGCAATAATGTATAGTGCCAAATTTAAAAAAAAAAGTACAAACATTTTAAAATGTCAACAAACCCAATCTCATCATAATATGTGTTGTGCTGCCATGGAGTATATAATCTGCAGCAATTCTGTGCCTGGTGAATTTGAATGAAGTAGAGCCAGAATTTCCTTTAAGGTTTATTCTTCAGATGGATGATTTTTACCCCTAAAATGTTATTAAAGCTTTTTCTGGAGTCACAAATGGATTCAAAGCAAAGAACATATTAAAATGTAATTTCTATTATTACAATAATTAGTGTTTTTGCATTCAAGTGCTAAGTACTTACTGACATGCAATTGACACATAGTTGACTTCAGTGTTCCCTATAGTACTTGGGCTTAGTGGAATTACTGGGATGAAAATGTGTTTGTAATTGTGTGTGTGTGTGTGTGCTCAAGAGTGTGCCCATGTGTGTGTTAATGACACACACACAAACAGAAATATATATATATACATATATATGTGTACTTTCAAAAACTTATATACACATGCATTCTTATACACACATGCATATATATTATGTATATGTCTATTGTATATATTATAATGACATACATTTATGAATATATGTGCTTTCACACACATACATAATACATGTACACACATATACTTATACAATGTATATGTACATTGGGCCTGTATACAATGACACACATACAAACATAAATACAAATATATGTGCTTTCTTTACTTTAATATTTATTTATTCGATAACCTGAACACAGTTTTTCCTCTATCCAGTTTCTCCAGTCACTTCCCCATACCTTCCCTCTGCCCCCACTGTGCCTCAACACCTCCCTCATTTCTATTCAGAAAAGGGCACACCTCCCATGGATATGAAAAGCACAAGGCATATTAAGTTGTAGTAAGACTAACACCTTGCTTTGTATCAAGACTGGGTAAAGCAACCCAGTAAAGGAATAAGGTCCCCAAAGCCAGCAAACGAATCAGTGACAACTCCTGCTTCCACTGTTAGGAATTCCACAAGATGTCCAAGCTACCCAACTGTCTCATGTATAAAAAGGGCATAGATCTGTCTCATGCAGGCTCCCTGGTTGTTGGTTCAGTTTCTGTGAGCTCTTGGTATCAGGCTTGACCAGTCATTGGTTGGCTCTGTGTCACCCTTACCCCAGCACATCCCATAAGTAGGGCAGAATGTAAGTAAAAGATTATGTAATTGGGATGCTGTCCCAGTTCTTCTATTCATAGCCTTGCCTAGGCACAAGAGATGGCCAGTTCAGGTTCTCTATCCTCTATTGCTAGGAGATTTAGCAAGGGTCATCCTTTTAGATTCCTGAGAGTTTCTCATATACTTTCACACATATACATACACAAGCATACATACTCATATGAACATGGGCACATTTGTACAATACACATACAACATACATAGGTGCAATGACACTCACATACAAAAGTAAATACACATATATGTACTTTAACACATATACATACACACAGGTAGACATACATACATGCACACAAATATATACACACATACATACAAATACACACAAACATATATGTCCACACATGTGCTGTGGGACAAAATTATGCTCCTTCAGCCAATATCATTTAAGATATGGTGCTATGGGAGCTCCTTCTGCTCCTTCAGCCAATAGTCTTTAAGATACCAGCCCACTTGGGCGTGGTCTCTTACATTATAAATGCAGCTGTAAAGTGTGTGCTAGCTCTCTTGCTTCCAGCTCTCACTTCTGGATGCTAGACTCTGTTCCTGTTCCCCATTCATGCAGAGGACTGTAATCTAGGACAGTGATCTGTAAGTTTCCCCAAAATAAATAATCCTTTATTATTCATAATTCTGAGCTAGTGTGGGATTATTTTGTGACTTCCACCATCATCTGGTGACCAACCGCTTGGTTTTAGAATCCTTGTGTGGGGTGCCCACCAGGCCCGAAGTGCTCCCACCTAGGTGTGAGTCCTCCCTCAGCCTGCCTCGGCTGGGATGCAGTCTATGCACAGAGGCAGCAGTTCATTTGGATATAAAATTCTTGCACAGTGGTCTTTCTTGTTACTGATCAGCCATGGTTCTTTATATTTTCTCATTACACACCTCAGAGTGGCTTCAAATAATGGCACACCGAACTGCTCACTTCCTGCCAGTGCACACCGTGGAAATTCAGATGAGACTTGGGCTTCCCCAGTCTGAGCCAACTGTTCCACAGCTTCTAACAATTTGTCTGCATTTGCTATTCTAGTGCCTGTGCAGCTGCCAACCAATCAGGGACATCTGGGGAGCACACAGTCTGTGATTTATATTAAATAACTGTTTTAATCTGAGCGTATCTTTCAACAGTAAATGCTAAAAATTGGGTTTAAACCAGCCATGCTGCTCAGAGTGCACTGCGACACCTACTGGCAAGTACCAGTTATTACAACTACTTCAGCTAACTAAGCCACAGGTAAAATTTATGGACAATTTAACCTTTTAAGGTTTCAATAGTCTCTTTACTTACACCATGTATGAGGTTTTGCAGGACTTATCTGATTTTCCTCCTACATCACTATTTTTGATTCTGGGGATTAGTCTTGTCCTCAATATTTTTTCCTTAAGTATATTGTTTGATATAGAACCAAAAATGATGCACTTTTAGAAATGGTACAGACTGATACCATTCTAAAAGGAGAAGTAGGAATTTTGAAGAAGGATACAAGCAATTTAACTAACAAAACTCAGTCAAATGAGGTACTTTTAGAAATGGTGCAGATAGTAATTTACTTAAAGGAAAGTTCAGCACTCTGGAGGATACAGCCAATTTGACATACAAAAGAACAGTCAATGACAGGGGATGCTGAAAAATTGTTTGAGGAAATTTGGACTGTTTAGTGTATTAATCAGACTCTGTCAAAGGGGATTGATAGATTGACTGATAGAATGTCTCTCCAGGAAGGTAATATTCATGCTATGAAGATTATTTCCAAGGATGAGACATTATCTCTACTGGACAAACTTTATACTTTGAAATCCTCAATGAGGGCATTAGGACAGAAGCCTGAGTAGGAGATTCAGACTTTACAATAGGCAGTGGTAAATAGATTTGAAAAGATTGAGGAACTTATCAAATTTGATGACCAGAAAAAAAGCGTACAAAGAAAAAATTTAGCCTCATCAGAATGTAAAAACCTCTGGGATAGCTTCCTCAGAGTTCTGCCTGCCTTTCCGGTGATAATATTATCAGAAAGAGTATTTGGCACCAAATACCCTAAGGTTGTCAAAGAATATACATGGGAGCCCATATGTATGATTGCTCTAAAGGTAGTTATACAAGCAATTGTAGCTTACAGACTACATTCATCCTTTGTTAGGGAAATGGTCAAAACATGGGCTTCCAGTAACAAAGCAATTTCACGAAACTTGACTCAGTTAAACTCAGCAGTTCTAGAAAGTGGACTGCAGTTGCTTTGGAACACTATTTTAAAGAAGAAATAAAAATTTTAGAGCAACAGGAAAAAGCAAGAGGACTTGATATTTCCCTAGATCAAATTCTAGGTGAGGGACTTTATTTTGATCTTAAGGATCCAGCTCTTTTCCTTATGTACCACAGCAACTTTAAAGGCTTGGGACAGGATTCAGGAATTACAAAAGAAAGTTGAATCATTTCTTAGGGTTAAATAGGGTTGAAGAGAATGTTTTAGTGATATTTTACAAAAACTAACTAAGACTATACAAATAGGGGTAAATGACCCAGAAGCTAGACGTATAATATTTGAATCTTTGGTTATTAGAATGTCAACTTAGAATGCAAAAAGATCCTTGGGCCTTGAAAGAAGAGATCAGAACCCATGGATGAAAGGGTCTTATATATAATGAATGTCAAGACACTTTGACTATGGTACTGAAGCTTGGGTAGGAGAAGCAATTTCCAATGGTAAGAGGAGACAGCAAAATACCAAATGTTTTAATTGTGGTAGAATTGGACATCTGAGAAGGAATTGTAGACAAGGAATTCCTAGGAATAATGTCTCCTCTGGGAGTGGCATCAATAAGAGGACTCAGTCTTCAGGTACATGTAGGAGGTGTGGCAAAGGACAACTTTGAATCAATTAATACAGGTCAACAAAAGACAGTTAAGGCAATCCAATACTATTGGGAAATTCTTTGTGGGGCCTCTAGAAGGCCCCCATGATAAACATGATCCAGTCATTTTCTGTGGAGAACATGTGTCACCAGGAAAACTAAAAAAAAAAAAAAAAAAAAAAATCCTTTGTCTACCGTAAGAAGCAATACTGGTCTGAAAGATGGAATAAATGTGGAAGATGAGTAAAAACCTCTAGTAGGACATAGGAAACATATATTCAGCAGATGTCTATAAATGATCAAAGACCAAATTTAGAGTATATATAAATGGCATTTTTATTGAAGGCTTACTAGACACGAATGCAGACGCAAGTATCATTTCTCCAGAATCTTGGCATCTGAATTGGCCTCTTCAAGAGGTAGATATTCAGTTCCTAGGAATTAGAACCCTATCTAAGGTAAAACGAAGCATTAAATGGGTTGAATACCTAGGGCCAGAAAGACAGAGAGGAAGGTTGATGCCATATGTAGCTAATATTGCAGAGATTGTGGAGTTGTGACCTATTGCAGCAATGGAATATCCAGATTAACATTCCTGCAGCCCTCAAAACTTATGTTTCTGGGGAAAATATTAGAAGATATTATAGACAATGGTCACCAGTCATTCAGGCTGTACAAGAATACAAAGAAATTGATAAACTTTCAGAGATACTAATGGCCCTGCCTTTAAAATGGTTAACTGAGAAAGCAATATGGGTAAAACAGTGGCCTCTCACTGAAGAAAAGCTGCAGGCTTTAGAACAACTGATACAAGAGCAACAAGATGATCAAAATATTGTAAAATCTATCAGTCCTTGAAATTCTCTTGTATTTGTTGTTAAAAAGAAATCTGGAAAATGGAGAATGGTGACAGATCTTAGAGCAATCAACAAGGTTACTCAACATATGGGCCCTCTATAATCTGGAATTCCTCTACCTTCTCTGTTACCAAAGGGATGACCTCTCACAGTTATTGATTTAAAGGACTGTTTCTTCATTATACCTTTACAAGAAAAGGGATAGAGAAAACTGTGTCTTCATTGTGCCTACTCATAACAATTTCCAGCTTGCTAGGAGATATCAATGGACTGCCCTCCCACAGGGAATTCTCAGTAGCCCTACCCTGTGCCAATACTTAGTTGGCCAGCCATTGGAAATAACATGCAACAATTTCCTAAGTCTATAATTTGCCATTACATGGATGATATTTTGTTATCTGATTCAAATGCAGATACTTTAGAAAGAATGTTTGAAGAAGTAGAGAAAGTTTTACCTAAATGGGGATTACAAATAGCTCCTGGAAAGATTCAAAGAGGAGATACTAGGTTAATTACCTAGGTTTCAGAATAGGTTTGCAGAAATTTAGTACTCAAAAGGCACAAATTAGGAGAAGTCAGTTGCAGACTCTTCATCATTTACAAAAATTATTGGGAAACATATACAACTGGCTGTTCCATTAACCCTGACATAATAATTTATTTGAACAAAACTCTAGATGGTGATAAGAACTTAAAGAGTCCCAGGGAATTAACAACTGAAGTGAAAGAGGAATTGATGATTGTTGAGGAGAAATTACAGGAGGTACACGTGGATAGGGTAAATCCAAATCTTAATTGTATTCTAGTCATAATGCCCTCCAGAATTTCTCCTACAGAAATTTTAATGCAAAGGGATGATATTATCTTAGAATAGATTATTTTTTACCACATAAACAAAGTAAAAAAATTAAAAACTATGTGGAAAAGGCCTCTGAATTAAGTATAAAAAGTAAATCGATACTTTGTCAATTAACAGGTATAGACCCAGCAGAGTTTATAGTGCCTTTTAATGCTGATGAAAAAAAAAGTTATGGGAAGACAATGAGCCCTGGTAAAGGGTTTATGATAATTTTTTAAAAGAAATTATCCCAAATTATCCCAAAAGTGATAGACTTAATCTTATGAAGAGAACTTCTTGGATTCTTCCCCAAATTGTATGTGATGCACCAATAACTAAAGCCCAAATATACAGATGGAAATAAATCAGCAAAGGTAGGTTACAAATCTGACAAATTAAGTTAGGTAGAACAAAGCCCTTATAATTCTGTCCAGAAGGACAAATTTTCTGCTATTCTTATGGTACTAGGGGACTTTAAAGAATCTCTCAATATAGTTACAGATTCACAATATGTGGAAAGATTTATCATGCATATTGAAATGCCTAAATTTATATCAGACTACATGGAATTAACTTCATTATTCATCTAGGCGCATGACATAATCAGAAGTAGACTTTGTCCTATATACATAACACACACCCAATCCCATAGGTCTGTCAGGTCCTCTAGCACAAGGTAATGCAGAAATTGATCAATTATTGATTGGAAGTGTATTGCAGGCAGGCCTCTGAATTTTATAAAAATACATCATGTCAATGAAAAAGGTTTAAAGAAAGAGTTTTCTATTACATGGCAACAAGCTAAGGAGATTATAAAGAGATGCCCTACTTGCTCTTTCTATAACCAAATGCCATTGTGTTCAGGGGATAACCCAAAGGGTACCCAAAGGAATTAAATCTGGCAGATGGATGGATCTGTTCTACTTTGCAGAATTTGGTAAATTAAAATATGTGCACCACACTATAGATACATACTGAGGTTTTCAATGGGCAACTGCCGTGAGTTTGGAAAAGGATGGTTCAGTAATCATGCATTCATTAGAAGTTAAGGCCATCATGGGCATTCTTGCACAAATAAAGAAAGACAATGGTCCATCATATGTATCTAAGAAAATTAAATTATTTTTTCTTATTATAATATAATGCACCTTATAGGTATACCAAATAATCTTACAGGTCAGGCAGTTATTGAAAGGTAAAATCATACTATAAAGGACATGTTGAGCAAACAGAAAGGTATGGAAAATACCCCTAGAAATAAATTGCATAATGCTTTATTAACCTTGACTTTTCTTAACACTAATGAGAAAGGAATAACTGTGGCAGAGAGGCATTGGATAATGGAAAAAACTTCTGAATTGAATCAACTAATTTAATTCAAGGATGTGTTGACCTCACAATGGAAACCAGGAGATGAGCTACATTAGAGAATTGGTTTTGCTCTTGTTTCAACAGAAGAAGAAAAAATATGGATACCATCAAAATTAATAAAAATTCACTTTGAAAAAGGAGAAATCTCTTGAAACATAGAAATGACAGCTCATCCACAGCAATGACAACCATGCAGGTAGTAAAGAAAGCATCCAGGGTTTGGGCAGGGTTCAGCTCTTATCTTTATAGAAAAATACACATCTTCAAAAATTCAAGAGACCCTGGATGTTTGAATGCTGATAGAAGGAAATATAACTATCCACTAAGTATCATCTAGAATAAGCAATATGGATTATAAGATCAAGTACTGTATACACATGCATTTAAACATATATTTATTCAGCTGGTTTTGGAGTTGAACAATCACTCTGTACTTCTCTAAATCTAAGCTTGTTGTTAAAAGGTACAATCAGAATTTCTGTCTCATATCAGGAGCCATCTGGTATGGGACAGAAGGAAGACTTTAGGAAAAATTTTACTTTCTCCCATGTCTATTTTGTCTATATCGTAATCTTTATTGAATGGATGTCTCTATGAATAATGTTTAAGTTTTCCACAATGAACAGTAGATTTTCCTACAGATCTTTTTTCTGCAGTAACCTTTGAAGTTTCCAGGAAGAAGATGGGGCCCCACAGCAACAACTCCACCTGGTTGAGATGACATCATGATGCTGATAACACTACTGTAAGAGGGGTTTTTTTTTTGGTACCAGCTGCTAAATTGGTACACTTTCTCATGACACTCTGGCCAAAACTACAAATAGCAACACTGATGAAAAAGAAAAAAACATCAATTGCTCAGAAATAATTTTCAACTATATTAGACAGTAATATTGAAACTTAACCTTCATTTTACTTTTGTAGGATCATATTAAGAAAAATATTGCCCCCATGACAGTGGAAAGCAATTCTAAAGGATGATACCCCCATCCCAAAAAAGTATGTCTTCAGGGTTGGGAATACCATTTAGGGGATGTTGATTATTATTATATTATATTATATTATATTATATTATATTATATTACATTATTATAGAGGGTTGAGGTGAAAGCTATGTTTGTATTTTTAAAAAGATAATTACAGTGGGTAACACAGTGAATACTTGTGAGCTATTATTTATGGATAATTTGTATTGGTATAATTTTTTGTATATTGATACAAATTCAAATTATATTTGTTATTTCTGTTTATAATATTTATACACCTATGCAAAGTCATTCTGTCAGATTCTATATATGTATGCTTCTACCTTTGCTTAAGACATTTTGTATATTGATACAACTTTTAGAATATATTTTCATATTGCATTACATATTATTTCTACCTCTGATCAAGACACTTATACATTGTTTACATTTTGAGGTAATTGTCCTCATTTGTTGCTCATTTGTTTATAGATTATTTAATATTCTCACATGAAGTTTTAGTCTTTAAGTTATACATGTATTAAATATTATATGGCAATAGTTGGTCATGTTTGTTCATGACATGCAGTCAGATCAATTAGGTTCTTTAGATTCATAGAGATTATATTTTGTCTAGATAGGTAATCTTCAACCACTTCAAGATCTGTAAAACATGGCACTTAAATAACATAGGGTTCTCTTGACAAGAGACATGATTGTTTCTGACAGCACCAATCTACTCCTGAGAGAATATTGATCACCAAAGACACTCACTTGGAGTTTGCTTTCTTCTTGGCACAATTGGTCTTTGGGCAAGAAGCTGCTCATACCTCAACCACTGACAAAGTATATAGTATCAAGAAATGGATAAGCAGGACACAAGGAAAAAGACTGTCAAAACTTGTTAAGACAGGATAAGAAGGTTCTGAAAAATTTCCTGTCTCTGAAAATGGCCTGTTAGTTATGATAGGCATTAGCCAAAGTTGGTTGCTTCAATATTGCAAATGAGACTTTGGGAGATTGCTCAGGTAGCTAATTGTCGTTGTCATATATTTCTTGCTTTGGAAGCTGTTTTATTGTACTTTCTGCCTACTCAAGTAATATTATTTACCTTCTCAGGCCTTTGATGAGGTTGAAGATTAGATAGTCACAGTTACCACTCTCTTTTGGTCTAGCCAATCCATTTTCAATACAAGACTTAGACTTCTTAGGATAGAATGTTTATTAAAACATTTAGCATGCCTTCTTTGCTTGATATTGTTGATGCTGGCTGTAATTCTCATCTTATACTTGATATCTGTTCCTAGTTTATATAGTTTTGTATTGGGTTTAGAACTCTTATTTAAATAAAAGAGAGAGGTGCTGTAGGAGCACATTTGGCTCCTCCATCCAATAGCATTTAAGATACAATTCTGTGGGGCTCCTTCCACTCCTTCAGCCAATAGCCTTTAAGAGACCAGCTCACTTGGGCATGGGCTCTTATATTATAAATGCAGCTGTAAGGCATATGCTCATTCTCTTGTTTCTGGCTCTTGCTTCTGGCTGCAAGAGATTCTGTTCCTGATCCCCGTTCTTTCAGAGGGCTATTATCTAGGACAGTGATATGTAAGTCTCCCGTAAACAAATAACCCTTTATTAATCATAATTCTGAACTACTGTAGGATTATTTTGTGACTTCCATCATCACACATACACATACTAAATATATATACATATACATACACCCGTAAACACATAGACATTCATATATTTGTACACATACCTGCACACATCAGGTCACCAATGTTTAGCGATCTAATCTCAGCAACTAAAATATTAACAAATAATAGCCCATGCTCTTTTCTCTATTATATTAAAGAAATGTTTACTGAAACTTAAATAATTGTGTAATGTTATAAAATGTGCCTCAAATTTAGGTTCGGAACTATTTGGACAAAATGTAAAACTAGAATTAATGGTTCAAATCAAGAAGTAGGTACATCTTAGAATATCATTGTGAAGGAAGCAATTTCTAATTTAAACACTGAAATGAATTTCTACTCTATTGTATAATAACAGGTAACACACAAAATGCTTCCTCTAGCGTTAGCAGTCTTCACCAAAAAATAAAAATATCTAAGATGAATTATAAGATTGTAGCAAATATTGTTTGTGCACTAGATTTAAAAATCAAGAATTTTAAGATGACACACAATTTTAAAATTGCTCTCTGCTAGTTTTATGAAAAAATTCCCCTCCGAATTGTCCAGTTCACATAGTAGACTTCTAATTCCTCAACAACTCCATAGATACAGCCAAATTGAAAAGCCTAAAATGTTGTCCATGGATGGTTGTATAACCTTCTTCAGTGTCAAGTTTAATTTCAAGAATTGTTTTTCTAACATAAATAATAAAAAGCATTTAAAGGTTAATTGTACAATTAATAACCAAACATGTTTCTTATTTGAGTTCTGTACTGATGAAATACATCTAATTCTATTGGTTTTAGACATCTCTTCTTTAAAAATGGAAACCATCTGCAAATTGGTGAAGTAACCTTCTGAATCATTGAAAAGTACTACCACCACCACAGACAGTCATATTTACGGTAAAGGTGTATACATCTCACATTAATTCCCTTCTCAGAACACCAGGTTTAAAAGGGTTAACTCATGGTCATATTAATCTCTTAAATTCAAACGCCTTTTGAAGAAGATGAATGAAATGACTGAAAATTACAGTTGACTCTTCAGGAAGATTCAGAGTCACACGGTGCTGACCACTTACAGAAATAATAGACAGGAGTTCACAAACTTCCAACTCTCAAACTTGTTTAATGGTCAATTTAAGCATATAGAAGGAAACCGAAAACAAGCTAGTGCACCACTGGCTTCTCAATTTCCCAAGACTGTTACCAGTTTTAAGAGATAAATTCTTGTTTTTTTACTTTAAATTGTTACACCTAATTTGATAGTCACTACTAATAATTACAATTTTACAGAATTCCAATAAGCATGATGCCAGTTAAAGAACTGTGAAGAAAGTATATCAAATTTCTTGGTGGAGCAATAAGATAATCTGATGAAGAAGTTATTTCAGCAAAGTTATTTATTATTCTACTGCTCTATATGAAAGTGTAGCATGCACACAATTGTGATAATGAAAAGCTACATGACAGGCTTACATATGTATTAAACAATACTCTCTGTCAGGTTTATAGAGCATATTCCTTCCATATATATTTAAAGTGACTATATAATAGTCTCAGGCAGATCCTTCAGGGTGCTCCAGAAATATGTTGCTATCATAAGAAATGGCAGCTTTGAGAAGTTTAAGCCCCTGTAGAAGGCCATCCTTGATGAAAATTGTATGTTCCAGGGTAGGAGCACGAGGATTAGAATTATTAATTCAAATGGAACAGAGATATGAAAGAAATAAAAGACAGAAACACAGAACAGCATCGAGAGGGAAATTCAGTGAATAATGAATCTGTCTGTGTTTATTTTCCACATGTTTATATACTTCACCACAGAATGGGAGGAGAGAAGCAACAGACTTCATTAACATAATATAAGGAATAGACTTGAATTCTGACCTTTGGTCCAGGTGGAGCAGAGCCACATCTATACTCAAAATACTAATTAACCACACCCTAGTTCAGAATGTCTTGTTTGTAGCTACATTTGTTGTCAACAACTTTGAAAGAGCAAAAATAAGCTCAAACTCTCTGACCTCTAGTCAAGATGGGACAGACTCACATCTTTGGGTTTTCACAAGCCCCCATGACCTTGCATGGAAAGAAGGCTACTTGGAGACACTGCTGATCCTGACCTTGAGAAAGATCTGACTATTGTCTACATTTCTGTATTTGTTAATTTTTAAATTATTATTAAGACGTTTTTAAAGGAGAAAATAAAAATAAAAAAAGATACTCTTTCTAGGTAGCAAGTCTTGGTTATCTCACATGAGTATGTGTAAGCACGATGTTTGCAGAACAATAACATTTCCTAATAGCTCATACGGGATTGCATCTTTGCTACTAGCAAATTGTGACTATACTTGAGGAATTAATTCTACTTTGCAAATGTCCACAGGAGAGTGTGGCCTGTGTGAGGGAACAGCATTCGAGCGATGTAACCGAAATATTAAGTATAAAGAGAGTTTGCATTCTAAAATTGTGTTGCAGAAAAATACAAATTAATTCCAACATAGTCATTTTAAACAAACTGTTTCTGTGCCTATAAAGTTACAGCTAAGGAAAAGCTGAATAGCTAATTTAAGAAAATAATTTGACCTTCAATCCAACAAAGAATCATTATGGATTTGCTTGATCATTTCTAGGCAATGGCCTGGAAGAGGTGTGTGGTCAAGAAACTAGAATCCATGGGTCTTAACACATTCATGCAGCTACTGGAAGTCCTTAGGTATGGCCATTGCTGAGTTTTGGAATATCAAACTTAGGACTGTAGTGATATTTCATTTTTATTTTAATTAATAAAACCTGTATGAAGTTCTTAACCTCAAGTTAGTGAGGCTAGTAAAATAACCAAATAATTGTCCTGACCTTAAAGGACTGAGATGGAGAAGAAGTGAGCAGGATAAATTATGATAAAGGATATAGGATAAAATTTGAAACATTGCTCTATGTTGAATAACAGATAGAAAAATATTTTATGGATGGCTGCATTATTGAGTAGAATTTAAACAGTGATTCAAGCAAAATTTCAGTTCTAAAATAGAGAGCAGAAATAAGACAGAAGCCAAAAAACAACCAAAAATATGGTCTCACACTATAGCCTAGGCTACTTGAGAACACAGGACTTAATACAGGCTGGCCTTGAACTTGCAGCAACCTTTCTGTCTCTGCTTCTTGACTACTAAGATTACAGATGTGTACCAACTCCTAGGCTAGTCTCTGCAACTTTACATACCATGTTACAAGATAGAAATATATGCCAAACAAAATAAAGTCATTCATCTCATGACTTGATCATATATTGAGAAAGAAACTTGTCAAATCTTTAGGCAAATGTTAATTCACAAGAGACACTAATTTGTATATGTAAACAATATGGTGGTTCCTGAGAAAATTGGCAATTAATCTACCTCAAGAACCAATTATACTAGTCTTGGGCACATGCCTATTAAACACTACATCCTACCACAAGGAAATTTGCTCAACTATGTTTATAGAAACTTTGTATGTAATAACCAGAATCTGGAAACCATCTAGATGTTCCTCAACTGAAGAATAGACAAAGAAATGTAATATATTTACACAATGGTTTATTACTCAATGCATGCAAAGGGATGGGCCTAAAAAAAACTCACTCTAAATGCAATAATCTACAACGTGAAAGGCAAAAATGGTATGTACTCACTTATAAGTGCCTATTAACTGTTAATTAAATGATAATCAAACTACAAACCAGAGACCCAGAGAGTTTAAGTAGCAAGAAAAACTCTAGGGTGGGAGAGATGTATATCTCCTTCGGAAGGGAAATAGAATAAGTTTTGTGAGTGGACTAAGGGCAAGTGGGCATGAGAATATGGTAGGTCAGTTGAGGGGAAAAAGATGGAGGGAGAGAGTTTGGGGAGAGAAGATTATAATTTGAGGGCATTTGGTATTCAATGTGGAAACATAGTACAGTGGAATCTCCTTGGAATCTATGAAGGTGTTTCTACTGAAGACTCCTAGTAATGAAAGATACAGAGCCTGAAGAGTTCATCTTCTGTAAGCAGACAAGGTAGAACCAGGACACCAACCAAGTCACAAAACCATCAACCTATAATCTGTCTTGTTTTCAAGACATGGTGATACCGAACTTGGGAGAGTCGTCAACCAATAGCTGGTCTAATTTCAAGCCTGTGCCCTGAGAACCCATGCATGTCTAACACTCTCTGGATTACCAGTAATTGGAAGCTGGATAGACCAGTGACCTAGATTCTACCTAGGTTTACCTAGGGTAAAACCAAATACAACTGTCAGAAAAAAAAAAGAAAGAAAGAAAAGAAAAAAGAAAAAGGAAAAGGAAAAATGCCAATGCAATGACTCTTAATAATGTCTTCTACAATCACAAAGGTGCCTAATCTAGGCATATGATGGGAGTGGATGCAGAGACCCACAGCCAATCATTAGGCAGAGAGAAAGCTCAGATTGGAGATTTCCAACCTGCCTGTTCCCCAGTCAAGGGCTGGAACCTGGGGAAGAGGGAAACGAAGGTTTTGGGGAACTTGAAGGATCAAAGACACGAGGAAAGTTAGGCCCAAGGAATCAAATGGAGCTCGTGAGGGCTCATAGAGACTGAAAGGAAAATAGTGGGACTTGAATACGTCTATGCTGGGTTTTCTTCATGAATGATATGATTGTTAGTTTGAGCTGAAGGAGTGGGGGTATCTCTGACTCTTTTGCCTGATCTAGGGACCCATTTCCTCCTACTGCGCTGCCTCCTACAGCTTTGATGCTAGGGTTTGTGCCAAGTGCTAGTGAATCTTATTGTGCCAAATTCAGTTGATGTCCCCTTGGTAGGCCTGCTTTTTCCTGGGGGGTGGGGGAGTAGACCTGGGGAGTAGACTAGGAGAAACTGAAGGAGAGAAAGCTGTGGTTGAGATGTATTCTGTAAGAGAAGAATAAATAAATAAATAATAAGAATTTTAAAAAAATCAAGTGAACGAAGGTTGCTTTATTTGTTGAGACTTGTTGGTTTTCATCCTAGGAGTGGCAACTTAATCCTTATCTGTGGAAGAAACTCTGCTTCAAAGTTTTCTGCATAGGGGTTTGCAGTATCAGTGAACCTACTAGGAACAAGCTCTACATTCACCAAATAACCATGTAATTCTTCAAACATCTTTATTTCCAAAACTCTATGCAAATCATACCAGGCAAGTTCCTCTTTATGTCTTAAACGTGTTGTTAAGGTTAGACTCACACGAATTTAGAGTGTCAGAAGAACTTCTGCCTTGCTGGGCTCTGCTCCTTCTGGGTGGCCATGCAGCCTTGCAATCAAGTGAATCATTTCTAGGAAAAAGAGTAAGATAAAACATGGCATTACTGTTAATGAAGCTAGAAAACTTCAGCAAAATTACTTCAAGTTATAGCCTCCCTAATGGAGTAACCTGGAGTGTTCAATTTCTTTCTCCTTCTTTTTCTTATTCTCCTTCTATATAGTATAAGCCATACTTGGGACTGTTTCCAGACATTCATAATACTTAGTTCTGAAAAAAAATTTCTTTATCAAGTCTTTTTAATGGATTATTGAACAATATTTACCCAAGAAGAAAACAGTATTTGCATAGTTTCCTCCTTCCTTTCTTCCCTTGACTACTGTGTTTTTGTCAATTGAACTCACTTCTCATTTTTAAACAAGGCTCACTTGTCACTCTCATGCTGCTTGTTCTGTTCTTTGACCTGAAATCCCATTCTTCTTTTCTTCATATTCCCATTTACTACACGTCAAACTTTGTCTCCCTCCCACGATCCCTACAACCCTCCTTCTCTTCCTGAATCTACCTATAAAAATTAATATGCAGCTCATTTGCATTTCTATAAATGTTTTTCTTGTCTAAACATAGAACACACAGCGAAAGAGAAGAGTGATGACTGGAAATTAGGTAAATGGTGCTAACATCGTTTGAGTTAAGATACAGGAGGATAGCAATTCTCTTGTTATTTATATTGCAAGCAATTGCGGTAATAATACATCTATTAAAATTGCAACAATAGAGCAAATCATCCATTAAAATAGTACTGGTGGAGTTTGCATATCATGGATTGGAAAGTCGGTTCCAATTAAAAAGTTTTCACTTGTGTATAGGAAACTATTCTCTCCAGTTTTCCTGTCTCATCTGGTCTTATTGTCAGTCACCTCTAAAATCTGTCTTTACTTTCTTGTTTTAGTGAACTGCTCAATGGTTGACATTCTGATGACAGACTTTTTCTTGTTCAACTCATTTTCTTCAGTTTAGAGCCACCTGCCTAGGGATTTACTACCCTCAGGGGCTTATCTATTCTACATCAGTTAGCATTCAAGAAAATGTTCAAAGACATGCACACAGAAAATTAAATCTATACAAGTCCTCAACTGAAATTTCTTCTTCTCAGGTGACACATTTTTATCATTTCAATGAAAACTAATCAGCAGATAGGGTTGGGGACACTATATTGTGACAACAGAAACAGATGGTAAGAAAGGGGAAGGACCAGATTTTCTCTTTATACATCTGACATTAAAGAAGATATAAGAGTACTAAATTCTTGATGCAATATCATCCATCAATTGCTTAGAAGTCCAATGACTTCTTTTTATCAATTTAGTTAATTCCCAGTCACATGGGAGAGATAATTTAAGTCACTGGAGGCATATCAGTGAAAACAAAATAACAAACAAACAACAAACAAACTCAAAATACTTAAAAAACTCTCTTTCATAAGGGAGAGAAAAGAGCAATTCTAAGTCTATTGGGGGGAAAGGGTGTTTTAAATGGTAATGAATGCTTTGAATAAAACTCGTTTTAGTGTTTATAGGGAGAGAAAATCCAGGGTTTTCCATTTCTAAGTATAACAAGAAGGTTGACTACCAGGAAATCAGGTGTAGGAAGGTAATTGTTCTCCCAGCTTAGGGAAAGAACGTTTTAGGGAAAATGAACAGCAGAGGCCATAGACAGGCACAGGCACAGAATCTTCCAGCAGCTGCTAGGAAACCTTATTTTGCAAGAAGAGTGCCAAGGTCGAGAGTCTGTGTAGTAACCTGAGCAGGATCCTGTAGGATTTTGATATCCCATTAGGGGTTCCTACACAAAAGGAGAAAGGAAATAGAAAAACAAGACTACAGCACAATAAACCTAGAGAATCCTTAAAGTAGTTTGGAGCTCTGTTTATTAAGACAAAAGGAAAATCATAGTTGTATCTTCGATACATTTAAAAAATAGGACAAATGTGTATGTTTAACACACTTGGTTTGGAGGGTACTGATTAGTTTTCATTGAAATGATATGTCACTGCCTGGATGGAGAGTCATGCAAAATTCTTCTCTCACATTGGGGCATCCATCTTCAGCTTATAGATCCATAGTATCTGGAATACTTTTCCATGAAGCATAAAATTTGAAGATCTGTTTTGCCTTGTAATGGCCACATTCATCAGTTGCTTTCGTCTTGTTATGTATATTCCATCTTTACATGGTTTATTTTTTTTACTCCTTTAATCTATGACTATCTGTACTCTTATATATTAGTTTTACTGTCTTTTTAAAGACTTTTATTTTTTAACTGTTTATAGTCTTCTCCCTCTCTCTCCCTAGCCTATGTACATTTTTAAATGCAAAGTGACCCATTCAGAGGCTTATTTATGTCTGAATCTGTCTTTATTATATCAGCGGATATATATCATCTTAAATCAACAAACATTCCAAAAAGTCAAATATGTCAGATTTCATAAAATAATTGTCAGAATATTTAGAAGACTAATAATGATTTCCAAAAAAAGTATCTAAAATTCTGACAAACCTTTGCAAAATTAGCTTCTTTACTAAAATTACTGGTTTGAGACCTCTGCGTTTTCCCAGTAACTCATTTTGTCTGTAATCACTTTGGTGAACTGAGACCTTGAAATGTTGCAGAGTGACTGCAGTAATTCACTATAATAAAATACTAATGACAAGGATCAATCTAATCTGAGGACTCTCTGCCTGGCTTCACTTTAAAAGGATCACTTGAGAATGTTCTCTTAGTTGCCATTGTACATTGGCAGAAACTGATAAAGAAGGATGAGTAGGGTTGTTTCTTCCTCCACTTCTGACAGTTGGTTTTCTCCTGATATACAACCATTCTGGCAGAAGGAACACCTAATCTCCCTCTGACCTTTCTCCACTTGGGTGTGAGCCCCACGGAAATTCTAAACTGTCACACTGAAGAGGTCTGAAGAAAGAGTGAAAGAATTCAGAGGATATTTCACCCTGCTTCATGGCAAACTCGGGGACAGTTTAGAGCACTGTGATCATAGAAATTAGTTACAAGCCATCACTCTTTCTCTCATGACTACAGAAGCAGATAGTATGTTCTGGACACAGGTTATGAACTGGGGTTAATTACTGGGAAGCATTTTGAAAGAATCATGTGTCTGTGTATCTAGAGTAGTTGGAAATGTCACTCATTAAGATATTTTGTTTTTCAGGTAAATCAACACAGAATTCCTCAAAATGTAAGGATGTGAGACATATTTGTGCAATCAAATTCAAAGGGGAGTTATGTATTTGTTCTTAGATGACAAGATTAAAATCACATCTCTAAAATGCTTACATATAATCCACCATTATTCACACAAAGTAGCTCTGATGCTCATGACTGCCCTACTTTCCATGTCTTTGTACTTAAACAGGGGGTAATTATTTAAATGTATGCATTCAGACTTCTCAGATTACTGAATACTCAGTGTAATGATTCTAACTTGCAAATGCATGCTTTTATTTAACAGCCAGGAGCTAGCAAAATTATATAACTCTATTGAAATGGGGAAGTTAGGTGGTCATGCAGGACTAGGACAAAATCAGCAAATTATTAAGTATGAAAATGGTGTTTGCATACTTGTGTAAAGTTATAGAAAAATGAAAAAAGCTAAGTTAAAAAATAATGTATATGTGCTTTGTCTGTTCGTGTATAAGGATTAGGTAAAAGAATAAGAAAGAAGGTCCATGTTATGTAAGATTATGGTATAAAACTGAATGATAATATAATATTGAACATTAATGTTCTTTACAAAAAGTATTTATGATATGAATCATGAATGAGGTTCAATTTAAAAAAATAACTGCTATAATGACATTTCTGAAATTCAAAGACATTGTTTAGTATTGGTGCTTAGGTAAAAAGGACAAAATTATCTTCCCAATGCTTATTATAAGTAACTTCCAAGAATCATTTTCAAATCATTTCCTCTTTTTCACACAGCTAAAATCATGGTAAATATATCTGCTTATATTTCATTCTTAAGTACTCAGTTTTTTTCTTCAGAAATGAACTTACTGTAATAGATGATTGGCTTAGAAATGGAATAGATGTTTTTATTTCTTCACTCACCCGTGCATCTTCACACATTAATGAATCACTGTAATTAGGACTGTAAATTAGTAGCTGGGGGAAATAGCAACTACAACAAAAACAAAAAAATGAGGCAGTATGTACCTAGCTACCCCCGATACTTTGAAGTTTAATAATGCTAACTGCAAGTAAAGAAAAGATTTAAAGTTTTGAAACCAATTTGTTTCCCTCACTGGGTATACAAGGAAACTTAAAAAGAAGGAGGCTAGGCTGCAAACCCCTGTTCATGTGTGACTGACTTTTCTGAATAAATAATTCCAAAAGAAAATATTATATCAAATGTAACTTAGAAGTACCTTTACAATTCACCTCTTTTTATTCATGTACCTTGACAGTCTGCTGCCTATTTTAGCAGAGGGGAATTATGAAGAAAGTGAAGGTTTGCTCCTTGGATGCATTTCCCTAAGAATCATGCCTGTGCCATGTCCATGAGAATCCATTTAGTTCCACTTATAGCACCAAAGTCGGACTATTGTGACACAATTATTAGAAACTTGGTACTATCTCTCAAAAACTTTAGTTTGGGAGGTTGTTCCTAGTCCCTACGAAAGTCCCTACAATGTGCCAAGGGGACAATTTGTCCTAAACTTTCAATAGTTTCCAGATACTACAGAACCATTGCTTACTGCACCTCATTCTTTCTCAGTTTTCCCAGCTTTTGTATTTAAGTACAGGGACTTTTGTTGGGTACAAATCAAGTGAATCTGAAAAAATGTCTATAGAAACACATTGTCTGCTAGAATGTGTTAATAAAAACTCCAACACCTTGAAGAGATTTTCCTTTACTCTACAGAAGAGGAGAAAATATATGAGGCTGAGTAACTTCATCAAAGGCCCACTCATACTGCTGAAATGTTGGATTTAAAATGCTAGTTTGCGATTCTTTTCTTGTTCCTTTCCTATGCCATCAGGCTATAGTCACATCCTACAAATCCTTCAGCAAATGTCTTCTAATGCTTCCTTTTGTAGTTCCACCTACCATTCTGTACACTTTTCAAAAGTCTACTTCTGACATGATTTTCCAAAATAAATCACAGCACCTCCTTCTGCTGCCTGAAATTTTGAGTTACTCTCACTTGCATCCAGAATGAAATGCAAGAATGCTTAAAAGATTGACTTCAGTTGTTCTCAGAAAACAGACATTTTCTGCATCCCCAGAAAGTTCCAAACGTTTAGAGAACTGAGTTCAGAGGAGTCATCTTAAAAGTTAAGGTGCATCTGAGTTTCAATTTTCAGTGACCCAGTTGTCAGTTGTATGTACACATTCAGCTTATTCAGTTTCTCTGACTCTTACAGATTGTAGCATGTTAAATAATATTAAAATATTAGTAGTAGTAAAAATAATAATTTGGGGCATTTAATAGACACTGAGTATATTATTGACTTTATTGACATTATTCTTATTATTAGGAAGAAAATTTGACCTTTATATTTCAATAACTTGGTAGACATCTAACAAAATAAATGTAGAGAGGTGATTTAGAAATTTTCTCCTAAAAATATTCTTTTGTGGTGTGATGTAGGTGGGTGTTGCTTTCATTGGTTAATTAATAAAGAAAATTGCTTGGCCTGATAGGTCAGAACATAGGTCGGTGGGGAAGACAGAACAGAATTGTGGGAGAAAGAAAGCAGAGGCAGGCAATCGCCATGACTCTCCTCTCCGAGACAGACACAGGTTAGGATCTTTCCCGGTAAGGTACCACCTCGTGGTGCTACACAGATTACTAAATAAGGGTTAAAGCAAGATGTGAGAATTAGCCAATAAGAGGCTACAGATAATGGGCCAGGCAGTGTTTACATGAATACAGTTTGTGTGTTGTTATTTCTGGGTGTAAAGCTAGCCAGGCAGGAGCCAGGCAGGAAAGCAGTCTGTCGCTCCTTCTACAGTGGTGTACTAGTATTAATGGTATAAGAAGAAAACGTTTTTAGACTTTTTTATGTACTATCAGAATTTATCAAGAAAATATATCAAAATATTTAATCTCATTATCTCATCTATCTATCTATCTATCTATCTATCTATCTATCTATCTATCTATCTATCTATCTACATCAAACTGAGTCTATGATTTCCTAGTAATAAATAGGAACATTTTAAACCTTACTCCTTATTTGAAGGATTAAGAATTGCAACTAGTGTGATGCTAGTAGAAGAAAATTCAGGTAGTTTTCCTCCAGGAGATTGGAAATAGACAAGAGTTCCAGGTAACCAAGGGTGCATGGGGGGTTGGGAGGGTAGTTGGAAGGGGAGGAGGTTAGAGAGAAGGGAGCAGGGGAGGAATGGGAAATGCTCGGGGTACTGGGAGGGGGGGAGGGAGGAAGGATAGATATGGGTTCAGGGAAGAATATATCTCAACTATGGAAGTCAGTTTAGGGTTTACTAGAGACTTGACTGTAAATGGTATCCCAGGTCCAAGGAGAGATCCCCAGATTGTTCTCTGGACAGAGGAGAGGGTGTCTGAACTGGCCTTGGCCCATAACCATACTGATGAATATTTTGCTTATCACCATAGATCCTTCATCTGGCAATAGATGGAGATAGAGACGGGGACCCACGTTGGAACACTGGACTTAACTCCCTAGGTCCAACCGAGAGGCAGAAGGAAGAAGAACGTGAGCAGGGAGGGCAAGATCAGAGCGAACCTTCATCCGACGATGGATGGCGATGCAGACGGAGACTCACATTGGAGCACCGGACTGAGCCCCCCAAGGTCCAAAGAAGGAGCAGAAGGAGGAAGAACATGAAAAAGGAAATCAGAACCGCAAGGGGAGCGATCACCCACTGATACAAGGCGACTGATCTAATGAGAGTTCACCAGGGCCAGTTGACTGGGACTGAAGGAGCGCTTGATCCAACCAGATTCTCTGGAGGAGGCTGGATTCTCTGAATGTGGCTGGCCAGAAGTCTTTCTAAAAAGCCATTGACAATGACTCTGGGACTTGTTTCCTCTGCATATTCTGGATTTTTGGGGATCCAGTCTGATTGGATACTCACCTTCCTGGTCCTGGAGGGAGAGGGGAGGAACTTGAACTACCCACAGGGCAGGAAACCCTGACTGCTCTTAGGGATGGAGAGGGAAGAGGAGAGGGAGTGGGGGGAGTGGGAGGGTGTTGGGAGGAGGGGCAAAAATGAAAACTTTTATATTTTAATAAACTTTAAAAAAATAAAAAAATAACAAAATAAAGCACCACCGCACAGCTTTCTGAAAAAAAAAAAAAAGAATTGCAACTAGATTTTATAACTCTCCAAGAATATACTTTCCTACCAACGAATGGTCTTATATAAATTTTACACATGCTTATGTTAAATATAGGTAAAATGGCAGATTATTTTGAAATGTTCAAAGTGATTAATCAAGGCTGTTTCTTTTAGTGATGAGAGAGATTCAGTGATATTTCAGGACTTTAAAGTTTGGATAAATTAAGACCATGAGCGTGAAAACTCACTTGAACTCAGGAAAATATTTTGGGCCTAGGGGAGCTCAACAGCAGTTTCTGGAAACTCGGGCCTGGAGCTGGTGCCGCTGAGCTGATATGAGGTCATCTTCAAATCAGCTGGCAGCATTACCTGGAAAGTCAGCAGTTGGCTTGGTTTCAACCTGAATTCACACTAGATAAAATCATATTTTCACTCTGCATTTACTCAAATATTCCTTGCAAAATCCACTAAGTACCAAACAATGTGTCAAATGCTAAAAAAAAAAGAATTATCATAATACTTTTTCTAAGTCTATGGTTTTTAACTAAAATATGAAGAAAAGAGAAATAATATGACACCTTTTAGGGAAAAAAAAGTATATCTCAGACATATTCATCTCTATAACTGAGTTAGTTAGGAACCAAAGAACAATTTCAAAAAGGTATTAGATATACAAGAAATTCGCTGTGAAAAATTATGGAGGGCAAAGTGCTAGTGACCAGGAGGAGGAAAGCAGAGATTTCAGAAGATGATGAAAGGCTGAAGTATTTCAAAAACTTAAAGGTTAAGGGTGGGATGAGAGAGTGTGGGTCTATCTGAGGTTCCAAGAAAGTTCGGGAAGCTAGTGGGGAGTCTTTGAGTAAGGTTCCACATTAGAGTAGATCAAAGTCATAGGAATGGACTTGAGCTATTAGGAGTCACTGTCTGAAAGCAGCCACTGGAAAACACATTCCAGTAGCAAATACCCTAATAGTAGGTCGGACTGTCAGTTGGTTATGCTCAATAGGACAGATTGCTCACTTTCTTAACTGCCACCATGGAAATCTTAAGTTTTAAAGCTTGAATTTTCAGTCTTAAGTTTTTAATCCTGAGGGTGACCTCAGGATTTCAGAAAATCTGCAGTTTTGACAGACAGTTGGCAGGCAGAACTGGGTGAGTTGGAAAAGCACATGGTAGAATTAGGAGTGATGCACTGGGTTACAGTATATATCCAAAGGTGACCATTTCAGATAGAATAAACTGAATTCACACAGGGAAGAGTAAGAGGGCCTCTATGCAAGTACATTTTATAGAAAGAGGGATGCTTTACAGTGCTTATTTATAATAACTGTTGATATAATAGTAGGGAAAACTGAACAACAAAAATTTCACATAAAAACACAATTTGTTCACATTGTCGTCTCTGCTCATATATCCATGTAATTTTTCTTCCATGGGTAGCCAATGCCAACAGCTTGGAATATATGCTTCTAATTTTTCCGCACGTACTCATACATAACTGGAATTGTTTTATTTTATGCTTTGTGAAAGAAAAACAGCAGTAATTTTATTTTCCAACTTAATATGATTCTTGAGCATTCCTTCATGTCAGTACATATATATGTGACCCATTATTCTAGAAAACTGTATAAAATTTTAGATGAATACATGCATGAATCAGTAAAGGATGAGACCAGGTAAACTAGTATCCAATATCCCTTTTGCAACTTGAAATATTAGCTGCAAGACAGAGAAAGAAATGGAAATAATGCAGCCCCATTTTTTCATAGAAATAAGGCCATTTTGATATATAATAAAATTTGGACAGCAAAGACAGGGAGGTATACTTTTCATTGATTTTTTTTTCAGAAACTTTGATGGTGAATTGTGTTGTATTTTTTTTTTCCAGCAAACATCACAAATAAAAATCTGTACACAACAAAGAGAAAAACTGATTTTCCAAAAGGCTTCCCAGATGAAGAAATGGATACTAAATAACCATTTTGTCTGGAATAAGCCAAACAGATCAATACTAAAATAGTGTGTACTGTTTAACTACACCGTGTTTAACTACACGGTGTTATGCTTATTAACTCAGTCTGGCAAGAAGTGGCAGTACAAAGAAAAGCAAAACTAGTGACTTACTTTTCTGATGGAAAAACATAATGCATACTTTAAAAGTAAGTCGGGTATTGTGGGATATTTATACACTATGTAAAGATGTGTTCTTGTGATTGGTTTAATAAAAAAAAACTGAATGCCCAATAACTAGTCAGGAGAGGTTAGGCAGAACTTCCAGGAAGAGATAAAAACTCTGGGTTAGAATTTTCCACAAGGGAATTTCATCAGCGAGACACTGAGGGAGTAGGGCATAAAGAATAGAGGAGAAGTAAAGAACCATGTGGCAGAATGTATATTAATTGAAACAGGCTAATTTAAATTATGAGAGTTAGTTGGGAACAACCTTAATTTAAAGGCCAAGCTTTCGTCATTAATAAAAAGTTACCTTGTCGTTATTTAGGACTTGGTAATTCCAAAAAGAACATCCTACTATAATCAGGCTTGAGAAAAAGTAGAAAACTAGCATGTGTCTATACAGATAGCTTTATCTACATAAATTGTCCATATATCCTTGCCTCCAGTTATAGGAAATGCTCTATGTTGGAATTTAAATATTTTAAGTTAAATATTAAATCTCTAGAGTGATCCTCCCATGATTGCAACAAGTCGTGTTACAGAGACATCCAGAGAAACATACAATAGTGTAAGGTGTTAAATCTGAGAAAAAAGGAGATAATTTAATTTCCTTTAAATATGATTACATTTAATTTTCTTATGTTGTGAGGGTAGAGAGACACATGATAATGGGTAGAGATAAAATGATAACTCGTAATAAATGGGTTCTCTTTTACCATGTGTTCCCTAAAGGTTGAACTCCATTCCTCAAATGTGGAACTTCAGGTTTTTACTCACTGAGAGATCTCATCGGTACTTGACTTAATATTTTTTAAAAGGTTTAGATAGTTAGTATTCTACTATAATGGCACACTTGTAATATAATTAGCAATTGTTAGAGCAAGGTATTTGGGCTTTTCATGTTTGTGGAACAATTTTTATACTCTATAAATATACATTACTCTCATTTGTTAATAAATAGTTGACTGACCTACAGCTGGGCAGCAAGTGCTTTTGCAGAAGAGCCAGAGTAGGCACTGGGAATAAGATGGATTCTTAGGAGTTGGTAAGAGACATCATTAGTCACAGAAAGAGCAGAATGGGAAGAAGGTACATGACGTAAGTGAGCCTCAGGGCAGCACACAGATTAAGAGGAGTGGATTAATTTAAATCATAAGAGCTAGATAAAAATGAGGCTAAGCTATCAGCCAAGCTTTTAAAATTAATGTTAACTCTCTGTATGGTTATTTGGGAGCAATTGGCAGGACACAGAAATTTGCCTATGCTTCATCTCTCTAGGAAGACTGACAAAGAATGACTTTTGACTTTATCTCTCCATGAAAGAATTTTGTGATCTATAAAAAGGATAAATAAAAATTAGTTAAAGATTTTATGTTAGGGTAAAATTGGTTTATATATGTAAAATATTAACTTCATTGCAATAATTTCTTTGATATTATTTACTGTTAGTTTAATTTCTATGAAAGACATACCTAGTATGAAAGATGATAAATCATATATAATCAATGTTGACATTTGGTTTTGAAATCATGGTTGGAAACATGATAAATGGTTATGAGTATTTACTCTTCTCGCAGAAACTTTGGTTTGATTTCCAGCACTCACAAAAATCATCCTGTCTCTGTTTCCCAAGTGCTGGGATTAAAGGCATATACCACCACTGCACTGCAAATAAATAAATCTTTAATAGTAAAGAAGAGTTAAAACTATCTGAGCTGCTCAGTAATCTACACAGATAGTTAGAACATCACAGAAGTATAGTTGCTGAAACTATCTTTTATGTCACCAAAGTCCAACATCCAAAGACCATGTGACTCTCTTCAGAGAATATTTTCAGAGCTTAAGGGAACTAAGAATGACATGGAGTGAAGGTCAGTTTAGAAACATTTATAGCTTGCCATATTTTTATCCTGTGTATATTATTTACTGTGGATCAACAGTCACTGGTTCAGAGTTTCCCTTATTTTGATCAAGCACTCCTTCCCCTTGAACTTTGTGGTATGCTTGTCTTCTCTATGTATAAAATTCAGATGCTAATGTATTTTAAAGATTTATTTTTACCCTTTGTTCTAAAGCCTGCCTGCAGCTAGCTAAGACTGCGGGCAAAGTGATTCCTGGATAACAAGGGACACTAGTCCAGTAGAAGAAGACCCAGCGGAGGGAAGAGCCATTGGAGAGCATCTGAAGGAAGAGATGGGCAGGCGCCAAGGCAAGAATTCCTCCAACAATCTGAAAAACAACATGAAAACACCAGATCCCAGCGATCTTACAACAGAAGGACTCGAACGCCCTATTCCGGAAGAAGTGGAAAACAGTGTCATTATGAAAGCAATAGAGTCTCTTAATCAGGGTATGAATAACTCACTTAAAGAAATAGAAGAGAAATATAACAAAAAAATGGAAGAAATGAGTAAAGAAATGGAAGACAAATATAACAAAAAGCTTGAAGAAATGAGTAAATTCGTAAATGATACCCTGGGAAACCAAGAAAAAGCAATCAAACAGGTAATGGCATCAGTGCAAGAATTGAAAACTGAAATGGAGGCAGTGAAGAAAACACAAACCGAGGGCCGACTGCATATGGAAAATCTAGGTAAACGAACGGAGACTACAGAATCAAGCTTAACCAATAGAATACAAGAGATAGAAGAACGAATCTCAGATTATGAAGACACCATAGAGAAAATAAACGCCCTGACCAAAAAAAAAACAGCAAATCCAACAAATTCTCATCACAAAACATTCAGGAAATATGGGACATAATAAAAAAACCAAATCTAAGAATAATAGGAGTAGAAGAAGGAGAAGAATTGCAGATCAAAGGTCCAGAAGATATATTCAACAAAATTATAGAAGAAAACTTTCCCATCCTAAAGAGGGATATTCCTATGAAGGTGCAAGAAGCATACAGAACACCGAATAGACTGGATCAGAAAAAAACGTCCCCTCGCCATATAATAATCAAAACACAAAGCAGTCAGATTAAAGAAAGGATATTAAGAGCTGCAAAGGAAAAAGGTCAAGTAACCTATAAAGGTAAACCTATCAGACTTACACCAGACTTCTCTATAGAAACCATGAAAGCCAGAAGGTCCTGGATAGAGGTACTGCAGAAATTAAGGGACCATGGATGCAAGCCCAGACTACTTTACCCAGCCAAGCTTTCGTTCACTATCAACGGAGAAAACAAAATATTCCAGGATAAAAACAAATTTAAACAATATGTAACTACTAATCCAGCCTTACAGAGAATACTAGAAGGAAAATTACATCCCAAGGAATCCAACACTGCCAACACTGACTACAATAATTCAGACATCTAGCGACCCTTCACTAGCACAATTCAAAGAAGGAAAACACATACACTCTATTACCACCAAAAAAAATGAATGGAGTCAACAACCAATGGCCATTAATATCTCTTAATATCAATGGACTCAATTCACCTATAAAGAGGCACAGACTTAGAGATTGGATACGAAAACAGGATCCAACATTCTGCTGTTTACAAGAAACACACCTCAACCACAAAGACAGACACCTACTCAGAGTAAAGGGTTGGGAAAAGGTCTTCCAAGCAAATGGACCTAAGAAACAAGCGGGTGTGGCCATTCTAATATCTAACAAAATCGACTTCAAACTAAAATCAATCAGAAGAGATGGAGATGGACATTTCATACTCATAACAGGAACAACTCATCAGGAAGAAGTCTCAATCCTGAATATCTATGCCCCTAATGTAAAGGCACCCACATATGTAAAAGAAACTCTTCTAGAACTCAAGGCAGTCATCAAACCACACACGCTAATAGTAGGAGACTTCAACACTCCTCTCTCACCAATGGACAGGTCAATCAGACAGAAACCAAACAGAGAATTAAGAGATTTATTGGAGGTATTGAATCAAATGGACTTAACAGACATCTACAGAACACTCCACCCAAATAGGAAAGAATATACCTTCTTCTCTGCAGTTCATGGAACCTTCTCGAAGATTGACCACATACTCGGCAACAAAGCAAACTCCCACAGATACAAAAAAATATTAGTAACCACCTGTGTCTTGTCAGATCACCATGGATTAAAATTAGAATTCAACAACAATGCTACCCCCAGGAAGTCAACAAACTCATGGAAGTTGAACAGTCAACTACTAAATCACCCCTGGGTCATGGACGAAATTAAGAAAGAAATTAAAGTCTTCCTTGAATTTAATGAAAACAAAGACACAACATACTCAAACCTATGGGACACTATGAAAGCAGTGCTAAGAGGAAAGTTCATAGCAATAGGTGCCCAAATAAAGAAAACGGAGAAAGCACACATTGGAGACCTAACAGCACACTTGAAAGCTCTAGAAAAAAAAGAAGCTGATTCACCCAGGAGGAGTAGAAGACTGGAAATAATCAAACTGAGGGCTGAAATCAACAAAATAGAAACAGAGAAAACAATCCAAAGAATCAATGAATCAAAAAGCTGGGTCTTGGAGAAAATCAACAAGATTGACAAACCCCTAGCCAAACTAATCAAACGGCAGAGAGAGCACATGCAAATTAATAGGATCAGAAATGAAAAGGGGGATATAACCACAGACTCAGAGGAAATTCAGAGAATCATTAGATCTTACTACGAAAGTTTATATGCCACAAAGTTGGAAAATGTAAAAGAAATGGACATTTTTTTAGAAAAGTACCATATACCAAAGTTGAACCAAGAACAGGTGAATAATCTAAATAGACCTGTTAGTCGTGAAGAACTAGAAGCTGTTATCAGAAATCTCCCTACCAAAAAAAGTCCAGGACCAGATGGTTTCAATGCAGAATTCTACCAGAACTTCCAGGAAGAGCTAATTCCTATACTCCTTAATGTATTCCATAATATAGAAACAGAAGAGTCATTGTCAAACTCCTTTTATGAAGCTACAGTTACCTTAATACCAAAACCACACAAAGACACAACCAAGAAAGAGAATTACAGGCCAATCTCACTCATGAACATCGATGCGAAAATTCTCAATAAAATCCTGGCAAACCGAATCCAGGAACACATTGGAAAAATTATCCATTATGATCAAGTAGGCTTCATCCCAGAGATGCAGGGCTGGTTCAACATACGCAAATCTATCAATGTAATCCATCATATAAATAAACTGATGGAAAAAAATCATATGATCATTTCAGTGGATGCTGAAAAAGCATTTGACAAAATTCAACACCCATTTATGATAAAGGTGTTGGAGAGACTGGGGATACAAGGATCATACCTAAATATAATAAAAGCAATATACAGCAAGCCGACAGCTAACATCAAATTGAATGGAGAGAAACTCAAAGCCTTTCCACTAAAATCAGGAACACGACAAGGCTGTCCACTCTCTCCATACCTCTTCAATATAGTGCTTGAAGTTCTAGCAATAGCAATAAGACAACATAAGGAGATCAAGGGGATACGAATTGGAAAGGATGAAGTTAAACTTTCGTTATTTGCTGACGATATGATAGTGTACATAAGTGACCCCAAAAACTCTACCAAAGAACTCCTACAGCTGATAAACACCTTTAGTAACGTGGCAGGATACAAGATCAACTCCAAAAAATCAGTGGCCCTCCTATACACAAAGGATAAAGAAGCAGAGAGGGAAATCAGAGAAACATCACCTTTCACGATAGCCACAAATAGCATAAAATATCTTGGGGTTACTCTAACCAAGGAAGTGAAAGACCTATCTGACAAGAACTTTAAGTCTTTGAAGAAAGAAATTGAGGAGGATACCAGAAAATGGAAAGATCTCCCTTGTTCTTGGATTGGGAGGATCAACATAGTAAAAATGGCAATTCTACCAAAAGCAATCTATAGATTCAATGCAATCCCCATCAAAATCCCATCAAACTTCTTCACAGACCTTGAGAAAACAATAATCAAGTTTATTTGGAAAAACAAAAAACCCAGGATAGCCAAAACAATCTTATACAATAAAGGAACTTCAGGAGGCATTACCATCCCTGACTTCAAACTCTATTACAGAGCTACAGTATTGAAAACAGCTTGGTATTGGCAAAAGAACAGAGAAGTCGACCTATGGAATCGAATAGAAGACCCGGATATTAACCCACAAACCTATGAGCACCTAATTTTTGACAAGGGAGCTAAAGGTATACAATGGAAGAAGGAAAGCATCTTTAACAAATGGTGCTGGCATAACTGGATGTCAACCTGTAGAAGGATGAAAGTAGATCCATACCTATCACCATGCACAAAACTCAGGTCCAAATGGATTAAAGACATCAACATTAATCCGTCCACTTTGAACCTGATAGAAGAGAAAATGGGAAGTAGTCTACAAGATATAGGCACAGGAGGCCTCTTCCTAAGTAGGACCCCAGCAGCACAGACAATAAGAGAAACAATGAATAAATGGGATCTACTGAAACTGAGAAGCTTCTGTAAAGCAAAGGACACTGTCAGTAAGACAAAAAGGCTGCCTTCTGACTGGGAGAAGATCTTCACCAACCCCTCATCAGACAAAGGTCTGATCTCCAAAATATACAAAGAACTCAAGAAACTAGGCACTAAATCTCTAAATAACCCAATTAAAAAATGGGGTACTGAACTGAACAGAGAATTCACAACAGATGAACTTCGAATGGCCAGAAGACACTTAAGGTCATGCTCAACCTCCTTAGCGATCAGGGAAATGCAAATCAAAACCACTTTGAGATACCATCTTACACCTGTCAGAATAGCTAAACTCAAAAACACCAATGATAGCCTATGCTGGAGAGGATGTGGGGTGAGGGGAACACTCATCCATTGTTGGTGGGAATGCAAACTTGTGCAGCCACTGTGGAAATCAGTGTGGCGGTTTCTCAGGAAACTGGGAGTCAACCTCCCTCAGGACCCAGCAATTCCACTCTTGGGAATTTACCCTAGAGATTCCCTAGCATACAACAAAAGCATTTGTTCAACTATGTTCATAGCAGCACTATTTGTAATAGCCAGAACCTGGAAACAGCCGAGGTGCCCCTCAATAGAAGAATGGTTAAAAAAGGTGTGGAACATATACACATTAGAGTTTTACTCAGCGGTAAAAAATAATGACATCTTGAATTTTGCATGCAAATGGATGGACATAGAAAACGCTTTACTGAGTGAGGTAAGCCAGACCCAAAAAGAGGAACACGGTATGTATTCACTCATAAGTGGATTCTAACCATAATTTAAAGGTCTTTGAGCCTATTTTTCGTGATCCTAGAGAAGCTAAATAAGAATACGATCCTGATGAAGATTATTTAGCTATCCACCAGGAGGTAGGAAATAGTCAAGAGTCCCAGATCCTTCATCTGGCGATGGATGGCGATACAGACGGAGATCCACATTGGAGCACCGGCCTGAGCCCCCCAGGATCCAAATGAGGAGCAGAAGGAGGAAGAAAATGACGAAGGACTGCGAGGGATGCTATCACCCACTGATACAAGGGGTCGGATCTAATGAGAGTTTACCAAGGGCAGTTGGACTGCGACTGAACGAGCACGTGATCCAACCAGATTCTCTGAATGTGGCCAGATTCTCTGAATGTGGCTGGCCTGGAGTCTTTCTGAGAAGCCATGGACAATGACACTGGGACTAGTTTCCTCTGCATATACTGGACTTTTGGGATCCAGTCGGTTTGGATACTCACTTTCCTGGACCTGGAGGGAGGGGTGACGAACTTGAACTTCCCACAGGGCTGGAAACCCTGACTGCCCTTAGGGGCAAAGATGGAGGAGGAGAGGGAGGGGGGGAGTGGGAGGGTGTTGGGAAGAGGGGCGTAAATGGAAACTTTTATAATTTAATAAAATTACTGTCAAAAAAAAAGAAAATATGATGCATGCAACTTAATATCAAATGAGTTTGTAGAGAACAACAGTTGCATAAATACAGACATATAAAATAAGAGAGGAGATAGTCAGGCATGATGACAAATGCCTTTAACCCCAGCCCTCAGAAGGCAGAGGCAGGGGGATCTCTGAGTTCACGGACAGCCTGTTCTACAGAATGAGTTCCAGGACAGCCAGGGCTACACAGAGAAACCTGTCTCAAAAAAAAAAAAAAAAAGAAAACAAAAGAGTGGGAGGGGAGACAGAGACAAGAGAGGGGGTAGGGGAGAAACAAGGCCACTGTGACAACTATTAAGTAAACCTAGGTCAAAGGGCATATAAGGTATCTTTGTGTTATTGCTATTTTCTACAAGCTTGAAATTACTTCAAAGTAAAATGTCAGCCTGAAGTATTTAGTCACTACATGGCAGACACCACTTACATAACCAGAAATGCTCATACTGGGAAGCAAATCTGTCTGTACTAAGCCCTGAAAGTTGGGGAACACAGTGGTAAGAAAAAAAAAAGAAAAAAAAAAGATTTATTTTTGAACACTTATTCATTTTTATTTTATATAAACAGCAGTTTTGCCTACATATATGTATGTATACCATAGACATATATGGTGCCTGTTGAAGCTAGAAGAGGGTGATAATCCCCCAGAATTAGAGTTACATGTAGTCTTGGGTAGTCTTTTGAGACTTGGAAACAATACCCTGGTCCCCCAGAAGAACCCCTAGTGCTCTGCTAAGCTCTAATATTTACTCATATTTCTGTTTGTATGTGTCTATGCTTGTATGTCTTTCCATGTACATATGTCAAATGCTCAGGGTATTTGAAGAGGCCCCAAAATGGCATCAATGTGATTAAGACACTGGCTTATTTAAGGCAGAATCTCTCCATCATTGTATGTTTCTGTGACTTTCAACCTTCAAATCATATCTTCACACTCTAACAAGCACAACACACACAAATACATACAAATAATCACACAACACACACACACATATGTACACACACATGTAGAAATATTTTGTTTATGTTTTACCAAATAAAGCACACCTGTGGTGCAGGAGAATTGTATGTATTCTGTCAATCATGTTTCAAATAAATGCTGATTGGCTAGGCAGGAAGTATAGGTGGGTCAACCAGACAGGAAGTAGACGTGGGGCCATGAGAACAGGAGTATTCTTGGAAGGAAGAAGCTCCCTCCCAAGTCCTGCCCAGATCACAGAAGAAGATGTGACCTGCCTTGTTGAAAAAGGTACCAAGCCATGTGGCTAACATAGATCAGAATAATGGCTTAATATATATGATAAGGGCTTATAAGAAGCCTGAGCAAATGGGCCAATCAGTTTATATCTAATGTAGACTTCTATGTGATTCTTTAGAACTAAATATCTTTGGAAACTGAGCAGGACAGAAACCCCAACAAGCCAGCCCTCCTGTTACACGCTGAATATCAGAGTTTAGAACTAATCCTCTAAAGACCAGGAAGTAGAGGCTGATGCCTTTAATCCCAGGACACAGGAGACAGAGGTAGAGGGATCTCTGCAAGTTTAAGGCCACCCAGAGCTACCGGATATTGAATCTGTCTAAAAGAAACTGAGCTCACACAAATGTGATCCCAGCACTTGGGTTTACACACCTTTAATCCCAGCACTAGGGAGGTGGAGAAAAAAGTGATATTGCTGAATAGAGAGAGTAATATAAGGGAGAAGGAGACAGGAGCTCTGTGCAATCTGAGGTTTGGGGGAGAACAGACTAAGTTTGGAGATATAGTTTGAGGACAGGATCATTCCTTTGGACTAAGCATTGATAGACATAAAAGAACTCTCTAGTGGTTGACCTCTCTACTTCTCTAATCTTCAATGCTGACCCTTATATCTGACTCTGAGTTTTTATTATTAAAACCTACTAGAATCCATGCTATATACACATAACACAGTCACACAAACACAAAGACAGATAGATTGACAGATGATAGATAGATAGATAGATAGATAGATAGATAGATAGATAGATAGAATGAGACTCACCATGTGTAGGTTTTTTTCATTAAACCATCCTACCATCTGATGTACTGAAAATCATCTTGTTAAATGAAAGATAAAAATATCTATGCACATAATATTACAAGATATTCACAAACATAATAGTAAACATTTCTTGTGCAATAAAATTTTTTTGAGATGTTCCTTTAAAATTTAAAGATTTTTGTTTTATATTAAGATTTGAGACAGGGTACTTTTATGAAACAGTTCATTTAGAAAGCTTGCCTGAGAGGAATTTTGTCAAACTGTAAACTTTTGTGGAACTGAAGTGAGGAGGCAGGAGCTAGAAAACATTGTTTGGTCTACATATCCTAGAGGCCAGTAACTTTGTGGTAGTGTTGTTATAATTTGTCATCCAAGTTTTGCCTTGTCAGACTTTTAGAAAATAGTTGGACAGCAACAGTGTCAGGTCCTGCTCAGCCTCAGGTTGAAATGAGATCCCATCTTATCAACACAGAATGCTACGACCTTCTAATTGGATGGCAATTCTTGATTTCTCTGAACTTCAGAATGTACCCAATATGACGTATTTTTCTCACCTAATAAGACTGCAAATTTGCATGTTATTTGATAGGTCTATTTCCCTCATTGTAGCATTGAGTGAATGCTACATCTATCTCCAGGTTTGTTACACTCAAACCTGCTACTGGATGCTGTGCATATTTATCTGCTGTCCACTAGACAGGAAGGAAGCATTTGGTAAACCAGAAGTACTTTATCTACCTACTAGTTTTGGAAATGTCATAATAAGCAATAAAGGATGGAGACAATAAAAATTTACCAAAGATGAAGTCTGAGACAGCATGCTTTAAGCATTCTTCTCCATTAAACACAATCCATTCCTATTCAAAAGGTGCAGTCAAAGCTAACCCTACAATAGTAATTTGAATAACTTAACTGCACTTTTTGTTTTCTGTTTTATTTCCTTGTTACAGGGAAAAACTGTGTTGTTTTCTTCAGTGTATGCATGTCTCCTAAAAGTTCATGGGTTGGAAATGTATACCCCTATGTAGTAGGAGGCTGCTTGTTTGTTCCCATTTGCCAGACCCCAAATATACACAGAAACTGTATAATTAAATCACTGCTTGGCCTTTTTGATCTAGCTTTTTACTGACTATCTCCCACATCTAATTTAACCCATTTCTATCTATCTGTGTATCTTACTGGCAAGGTTCCAGCTTGTCTGTTCTTGATAGTGGCTACACAGTGTCTCACTGACTCCACCTTCTATCTCCCAGCATTCAGTTTAGTTTTTCCTGCCTCGCTAAATTCTGCATTGCTAAAGGCCAAAGCAATAAAAGCAACACATAGAAAAAAGAATCACCTTTACCATTTCCCCTTTTCTGTTTAAATAAAAAAGGAAGGTTTAAACTTTAACATCATAAAATTACATATAACAAAACAGGTATTAAGCAATAATTACAGTTACAATATTTAGATCTACTTTATCTTTTATCATAACTAAGGAAAACTATAATTATGACTATCCATTCTTCAACTCCATCAAAGACTTGAGAAGAATATACTATTACCTAAGTTAACAGGAAATGCATTCTAAGCAACTTCCAAAACTCTAGAATTGACAGAGATATCTCACTGCCTGGACAGTCACCCAAAGTTCTTCTACAACATTGAAGCTTTCATCTTCAGCCTACAATCCCATAGTATCCAGCAGACTTTTCCTCAAAGCAGGAAATTTGGAAAACTATTCTGCCTTGTAATAGCAAAGTTCACCAGTTGTTTTCTTCTGTGTCCTGCAGAATGTTTTACAGAATCCTTCATGTAGCAGGAATCCCAAAGGACCTTTTTTACCTTTAGACAAGTTCAGCAGTCATTTCTCTGAGGGTCCTGATTGTCCAGTTTATGCATCATAGCATCAAGCAGTCCAGGCAAAAGCAGTTTCTTACCCAAATGGCTAACCAGCGCCATAAGGAGCTGCTTTAGTGCCCATCATCCTATTGAAGTAGATGGTACTGCCAGAAGTAGATGAGTGTTATTGTCATGAAAAGTCCTAGGTTCTTAAAACATTTAAAATGCCATATTCTGTTTGTCTTTGAAAGATTTGAAGAATACCTATTCATCTGAAATACATCTCTGTACATCTAGAAAATCTAACTAACATGACTACAAGCTTGACTATTATAGATGACTATCTATTACCCTGAATTTTAAACTATGCAATACATTTTTGAATGAGCTGCATAAACACAATACCTTAATCAAGAGTAGAAATACACATATAACAAAATTTACCTTAAATTTGCATCAATAGACCAAGATCCATACCAATGTGAATCTCTATAGCATATCCACCTTTAAATGTAAAGAGACATTTATAGACAGTATTTGAGAGTTTGGGTGTAGTTCTCTTCAAATTTCTTCCTGATTTTTGTTGAATAAAGTGATTTTTGGAGATGTTTATGGCAACTTTTCAGGGGGCTTTGGTCCATCAAACTACAATAGTATAAAAGGATTCCACAGGTTCTCATCCTCTGTGAAAACAAAAGAACCTCTTTTCCAAAACAGCATATCCTTAGACTCAAATTTTGAAGCCAAGATACCTTTATGCTGGTTTAACTTACAAGTCCATACAATAAAATGTCTCTCTGTACTTAGTTCTTTCACAGTCAAAAGAAAGCACAATGACATACATAATTCAGACTCTCTGTGTATATTCCATCTTTACAACTTATTTTTTTACTCTATTACTTTTAAATATTTATTTTATTACATTTACTCTTTTAACCTATGATTATCTGTACTCTGTCTCTTTCTAAAGGTTGGTTTTTATTAACCATTTACTTTCTTTTATAACTCTCCTTACTTTTTTTTTCTTTTCTGTCCCATGCTTACATACTTTTTTTTTTTAAAACACACCGTGTCCTGTTTAGAATTTTTTATGTCTGAATCTGTCCTATTGTGTATCTGAAATTCTCTTGTGATCAGGAGTGATCCTAAAATGTTAAGGGTCATTTCTAAGACTAAGGCTGCTTTGCCTTTTGGCTCTGACCAGTCCAACATGATAGGCAGAGATCTTTTAAGATGAGTCATGCTCATATTCCCATTTTCAGACACATAGTGTATCTATGTCGCCATTAGACACGTAGTAGTACTTTGCTCACAAACCCCATTCAAGTATTCAGCCTCCTGAAAAAGTCAGAGTCCATGCTGGCAGCATGACCCAGGAAGCCAATGCTTCAAAATCATACAATTTTTTTTCTGTTACCACTGAATCAGTATGATCTCTCTTAAGTGAGGCATGGCATGCCATCAGCAATCAAAGTCTATCTGAAATTTAAAAAAAATGCAGCTAAACTTTGTTTTTAAGTGTCTAGAATTCCTTCTAAGTCCTCTCAGGTTTAATGTGGATTTATCTAGCACGTGTTGGAGCAGATATTTGTAGTAAGAGGTGGCTTGTTTGTTCCCAGCTGCCCAGACCAAAAATAATCACACAGAAACTGTGTTAATTAAATCACTGCCTGGCCTATCAGCTCTAGTTTCTTACTGACTATCTCTTGAATCTTAATTTAACCCATTTCTATTATCTGTGCATTGCCAGGTGACAGTGGCTTACCAGCAAGGTTTCAACTCATCTGTTCTCAGTAGCAGCTTCATGGCATTGCACTGACTCTGCCTTCTTTCTCCCAGCATTCAGTTTAGTTTTCACTGCCTAGCTAAGTTCTCCCTTGCTATAGGCCAAAGCAGTTTCTTTATTCATTAACGAATAAAGGCAACACATAGAAAGAAGGACCTTCTACACAGTGCTGTGGAAGCTTTTACAGCTCCTTCAACCAATAGCCTTTAAGATACCAGCCCACTTGGGTGTGGTCTTTTATACTATAAATGCAACTATAAAGCATGTTCTCACTTTCTTACTTCTGGTATTCATTTCCAGCTGCTAGATTCAGTTCCTGTTCTCTCTTTGTGTAGAGGACTGTTATTTAGGACAGTGATCTGTGAGTCTTCCCTAAACAAATAAAAAATATGCAATTCTGAACTAGTGTGGTATTATTTTGTATCTTCTGCATCATATGTCAACCAACCATGACCCTGAGATTAAGAGTCTCTCATGCTCTACCGACTGAGTTTATTGTTTCTTAATGGCACTCAAGGTGACTCTGCAGTTATAAACAATATTAGATGAGATTATAAAGGACCCTATCATGGTAATAGTGGCTTGTTAAGATAGAAACTTCAAATATCATATATGCTCTGTCTCTGCTACTGTTTTCTGTGAAGAAAAGGTTCAGGAAGATATCCCTGGTCTATGCCAGTACCACATTCTTCTACTTTTCATCAGTTATACAACAGAAAGCACAATAAGACACTAGCATGTCTGTAGCCAAAGCGATTAAAGGCCATAAGCAGGACTCAAAGAGCTATACAAATATGGTTAGCATTTGTTATGTTAAAGACTAATTACATAAATCAGAAAAAAGTGTCCCCATCCTCACAATATCAAGGCAATAAGGACTAAGAAATTCCCCACACAGGGTTTTGTGTTTATTTGTTTAACTTATGTTTATTTTTATTTTAAAAGTTTGCAAGCAAATTTCTATTCTTCATAGCATGTATAGGTACAACCACATGAATATGCAAATGGAAATAAAGGTTTTTATCTTGAGAATTCAGGAAATAGCTTCAAAGATGCTTTGTACATCCTTAAATAAAAGAAATTTATGACACAATGTATTCCCAAGATGGTATTCATTACAATTAATGTTGTTACATAGTTTCAGAAGATGAATATGGATAAAGGACTTAGAAATTTACAATATGTTTTGTTACTATTGTATTTTAGAATCTCCTGTTTTCCTAGTTTGAGAATGAAAGGTGAATCCAGTCACAGAGGTCAACATGTGCTGTTTTCAACTCCATAAGTAGAGGTGGGGTATCTCATTTCAGCAGCTCTGGGACTCAGATTGTTGGTATTGCAATGATGTAAATGTTGTGGCATTAGTTTTAAAGTTCATTTCAGATTAAATTAAGAACACATACAGCATGAGACACTTTACCTTATCCTACTAAAATATCTCAGAGTATTCAACATGTTAAATGAAAACCTTGTTTCTCAGGAGTCAACAGAATAAACGTGGTCCTAACACATAGCCAGAAGAGGTCTCACATTCCCCTGCTGGTTTCCATTTGGACTGCATAACCTCCACCACTGCCATCTCTGCTTTAAATATCATGAGGTCCTCATTGATCTGGGATTTTTTTGGATGACAAAAAATATAGCTTGACTCTGAAGATTGGACTTAGAGAAACCTGGGACTAATAAGCCTTTTAAATGTCCCATTTTCAAACATGTTTTTATTTAAGTTTAATGGCTGCCCTGAACCCTAAAATCTGAAAATTTTAGCTGACTCCTTATCCACAGCAAAGATCACAGAGAATTTTGATCCAATTGCTAGTAAAGTCTTTTCAGAGGCTCTGTTACCATGAAGTATTAGTTTATGACATTACATCATTATTGTGTTACCATAAGGTGCTAATTTATGTTACATCATTACTACATACTAATGTGAATTTGTGAATTTTGAAATTATTCAGTAGACAAGAAATAAACCTGGAGATTGACTTTTGAAAGGAGAGAAACTCACATAGAGTACTGTGTATTATGAATATATGTGAAGAGCTAGAATGATAAATTGAGTAAAATACTTAAAATTTAATGCTTTTGATGGTGGTGACTTCAGCTGGTAGAGGACTTCATAAACAAAAATAAAATCCTAACTTTTATCCCTAGTAATACATAAACTGAGTATGGGAGAATATCCTTCTAAGATTAGCATTTAAATTTTAGATATAAACTGGCAATATAATCACTGTCTGTTCTTTATTTTGATTTCTTCTATTATAATAAAAAACCTTAAGCAACAAAAGAGAGCCAGCTTTCAGAAATGACAAAACTATCCCCAATCATGAATATGTAGAGTCTTATCAAAAAAAAAAAACAAAAACAAAAACAAAAAATACAGGAGACAACTCAACAGCTCAGTCAGTACAGTACTTACCTCTTTTGTTTGTTTGTTTATTTTTTCTTTCGGTGGGGTGGATTTGAAACAGGGGTTCTCTATAGCTTTGGAGACTGTCCTGGAACTAGCTTTTGTAGACCAGGCTGGCCTCAAACTCACAGAGCTATGCCTGAAGCTGCCTTCTGAGTGCTGGGATTAAAGGTGTATGCCACCACTGCTCAGCATAGCACTTGCCTTTTAAACACAAGGACCTGAGTTCAATACCAAGAACCCATCTGTAAAAATCCAAGCATGATGGTTCACACTAGAGATGGACACAGATAAAATCTAGACATAGTGGTTTACACTGAAGATGTAAACAGCTCCTAGATCTTATTCTCAGCCAAACTAAGCATACTTGCTGGGTTCAAATGAAAGACCTTATTTTAAAAACATACTAAGAAACAACAGTAGAGGTTGTCCTTTATTATCTCTGTGTACATACCACATGAATGTCTGTATGCATCTGTACATTTATAAACAATCATGCATGTACCAACAAATATGTTTATACACCAACACAAACTGTGACATGGTGCGGGACCATTATCTATATTCTGTCAATTATGTTTTAAATAAATGCTGATTGGCCAGTAGCCAGGCAGGAAGTATAGGTAGGACAACCAGACAGGAAGTAATGTGGGTCAATGAGAACAGGAGAATTCTGGGAAGAGGGAATCTCCCTCTCCATTCCTGTCCAGACACAGAAGAAGCAGGATGGGACTACACTGCTGAAAAAGGTACTGAACCATGAGGCTAGCACAGATAAGAAGGAGGGCGAACATGAAAAAGGAAATCAGGACCGCGAGGGGTGCGTTCACCCTCTGATACAAGGGGACTGATCGAATGAGAATACACCAAGGCCTGCTGGACTGGGACTGAACGAGCATGTGATCAAACCAGAGTCTCTGAATGTGGCTGACATGGGGGCTGACTGAGAAGCCATTGACAATGACACTGGGTCTTGTTTTGTCTGCATGCACTGGCTTTTTGGGATCCAAGTCTGGTTGGATGCTCACCTTCCTAGATCTGGAGGGAGGGGGATGGAACTTGAACTTCCCACAGGGCAGGAAACCCTGGCTGCTCTTTGGACTGGAGAGGGAGGAGGAGAGGGAGTGGGGGGGGGGAGAGGGTGTGAGGGGAATAGGAGGGTATGGGGAGGAGGGAAGGAAGTGGAAATTTTTATAAACAAACAAATTAATTAATTAATTAAAAAAATAAAAAAGAAAAAAGAATAATGGGCTAATATATGTTATAAGAGTTAATAAGAAGCCTGAGGTTGTAGTTAATGTAGACCTCTGTGTGATTTCTTTGGGACTTAACAACTATGGGAATTGGGCAGGACAGAAAACTCAGACAACAATGACATGCTTCCTCATTCCAAAAAGTTACCTAAAGCAGTTTGACAATCATGCTTCATAAAGTGGCTTAATAGATCAAAATGATATTGTTGTAATTCAACAAAGATTTTTCTTTGTGTTCGATATTTCACATATTCATTAATAGCTACAGGGACAGGCTCAGAATCTTGGGACAAAATCTCCAGACACTAGCTTATTGTGACTCTGCTTAGACATGTTTTAACACTTCTGCCACACTATTGACAAACCCACATATTCTATACACAGAAGACAAAGTGTTTCATAAATCAGTGTTCATAAGAGGACTGAACAGAGCTCATACTTAAAGAATCCAGCCTTCTCCAAACTAGTTTGAAGTTATATTGACCAAGCTCTGATGAAGACAACTGGCTTTTTTGATTTCTATTATATTTCCATATACTTCACTTATGAAGGGCCAGCTTTGTGATGAGAAAGTCAGGTCTCCTGGCCTCTTAAACAGTAAATTGGGTATTGTGAGCTGTGTGAGGGTAGCAGATTAATGTAGACGCCAAGAGCAAATGACTGTGCATTGATACATAGTAAAAATTCAGCAAGTTCAATGGTCCTCTAAATTTTGCATTTCATTTCCAGAGACCAAAATAGATTCCTGTACTCATTTACTAACTAACATTTGTTCAGAGTTTTTTTAAAAAAAGAATTATAAATTATTAGCCAATATTCTGCCGGGGTGTCTCTATATTAAAGACTGAACATTACAATTTACTGGTGGATACTTACTGCAATAGAAAATATTAAATTGTAGAAGTCACTTGTAGTATCAAAAATTCTGTACATTATTTAACACAAAATTGGCAATGTATTACCAGAGAACCTTAGATGAGATGACCTGAAAATGGATACAAATTCCTCATGTGCATAACAAGATAATATTGCTATTCTGAGTCCATTTCATTGAGTTTTATTGAGAAAAAAACAAGGAAATTGGAATAATTTGAAAAGAGAGAAAATATATTATTATTTTGCAGATACTTCTGTAGAAATTCATATGTATTTACATAAAAATCAGTAAAGTTCCTGAATTATATCTTCCTAGGTTACAACTTCTATTCTCTTATAAGCCTTTGAGGCCATACTCTTTTTTCTTCCAGCAGTATAAACTTTCTTCATTCCACCACCATTTCAACCTTTATCTCAAGGCTATATTTTAGAAACAATCCCTTCACATTTATAGAAAATTATGTTCTGTTTACCTGGGGGTGAGGAGAAAGAGATGGGAAAGAAGAGTGGGTGGGGTAAGTGTCAACAAAATATAAATATGTATGTAAATTCATTATGAAGCCTGCCACTTTGTAAGCTTATTAAAAATAAAAAGTAAACGTCTTGTTCTGTGACTGAGGTAGGAAAAGAAGAGTCATTGGGAAAAAAAATGGTATGGCTATTTGCCAAACAACATGGTATTATGTGAGATTATATTTTATTTTTCACTCCTGAACTGGAAAGGGAGTTTTATACAGGAAGCAATTATGAACAAAGATATAGAAATTTGGGGCACACACAAAATTGACTCCATTACAAGAGGAAACATATTTCCTAGCTGCTGGAAAAACCCACACAATTTCCTTTACTGTTCAGATATTGGACATTCTCGACAAATTTTGAACCATAAGTTGTCATATTCATTAGCTATTTTTTGTGTTATTAAAACAATTAGTGGAGGCAAAATTATTTTCTGTGTACAGGAATAAATATTGATAGAACTGAGGGTTCTATTTACACGGTGACTGAAGGAAGCAGCAAGGTGCCTTTGAAAATGAAATGATCCTGTTGGTCTATTCTATGTCTATGGACATCTGTAGCAGCATCCAACCTCATCCAAATTTATCTAATTCGGGGACCTCATGCCACTTCTGTTATAGCTGTATCTCTGTATCTCTCTCCTTTGCCTACGCATATTTCTTTCATTCTATATTTGTATGCTTTACAATGGTTATTTGTGTTCTCTGAATAGTTTTCAATACAATTAAAGCCCTGTCTGCCTATCTGAAAAAAGTATGAACTAGGAGGGTGTCATATATAAGAGTCCTTCCTGTATGAGCTAGCTAGAAATATGCTAAAACTATTGGTGAAACAGTATTGCAAATAATACAGTTTCTGTGTGATTATTTTGGTTCTGGGCAGCCGGGAATGAACAAGCAACCTTCCTCCCAACAAATTGTCACTAAAACCACTAAAAATGGTCAACTAAATTCACTTAAAAGCCTGATAGAACTTGGAAAGGAAATCTACACACACAAACACACACACACACACACAAACACAAAGTATAGCTGCATTTTTTTCTGCTTGGGTTCTGTTTGCTCACAGGGTCCTTTAAGGGAGGTATTCTTGATTCAGTGGTAGCAGAATAAAAATGCACGGTTTCCCAGTCTGTACTGCCAGCACAAACTGTGTCTATTTCATAAGACCAAGCACGTAAATGGGGCTTGTGGGCAGTATGCTGCAAGTTACTTGGTGTCATCATAAAACAAATGGTTACCATAGTTAAGGTGGTGAGTGTGGCTTCCACCTAGCAGTCTCAGAGGCAGTGAAGAGACTTCTGCCATATTGGACTGGGCAGACTCAAAAGTCAAAGCAGCAAAATTCAAGATGTCATTGTTTTCTTACCGCTGAGTAAAACTCTAATGTGTATATGTTCCACACCTTTTTTTAACCATTCTTTTATTGAGGGGCACCTAGGTTGTTTCCATGTTCTGGCTATTACAAATAGTGCAGCTATGAACATAGTTGAACAAATACTTTTGTAGTATGATAGGGCATCTCTTGGATATATTCCTAAGAGTGGAATTGCTGGATCCTGAGGGAGGTTGACTCCCAGTTTCCTGAGAAACTGCCACACTGATTTCCACAGCGGCTGTACAAGTTTGCATTCCCACCAACAATGGATGAGTGTTCCCCTCACTCCACATCCTCTCCAGCATAGGCTATCATTGGTGTTTTTGAGTTTAGCTATTCTGACAGGTGTAAGATGGTATCTCAAAGTGGTTTTGATTTGCATTTCCCTGATCGCTAAGGAGGTTGAGCATGTCCTTAAGTGTCTTCTGGCCATTCGAAGTTCATCTGCTGTGAATTTTCTGTTCAGTTCAGTACCCCATTTTTTAATTGGGTTAATTAGAGATTTAGTGTCTAGTTTCTTGAGTTGTTTGTATATTTTGGAGATCAGACCTTTGTCTGATGAGGAGTTGGTGAAGATCTCCTCCCAGTCCGAAGGTAGCCTTTTGTCTTACTGACAGTGTCCTTTGCTTTACAGAAGCTTCTCAGTTTCAGCAGGTCCCATTTATTCATTGTTTCTCTTATTGTCTGTGCTATTGGGGTTCTACCTAGGAAGTGGCCTCCTGTGCCTATATCTTGTAGACTACTTCCCACTTTCTCTTCTATCAGGTTCAAAGTGGACAGATGACATCTTGAATTTTGCATGCAAAATAGAAAACGCTTTACTGAGTGAGGTAACCCAGACCCAAAAAGAGAAATATGGTATGTACTCACTCATAAGTGGATTCTAACCATAGTTAAAGGTCTTTGAGTCTATAATTTGTGATCCTAGAGAAGCTAAATATGAAGGTGAACCTGAAGAAAATCATATAGTTATCCTCCTGGATATTAGAATTGGGCAAGATTGCCAGGTAAACTTGGGTGCATGGGGAGTGGGGGGGGTGGAAGAAAGGGAAGATGGTTAGGGAGAGGGGAGAAGGGGAGGATTGGAGATGGCTTGGGGGAATGGGAGGAAGGATGGTTATGGGAGCAGGGAAGTTTATATCTCAACTAAGGGAGCCATTTTAGGGTTTGCAAGAGACTTGATTCTGGAGGGGTTCCCAGGCCCAAGGAGAGGTCCCCAGATTGTACTCTGGGCAGCAGAGAAGAAGGTGCCTGAACTGGCCTTGGCCCATAACCATACTGATGAATATTTTGCATGTCACCACAGAACCTTCATATGGCGAAGGACAGAGACACATATTGGAACACTGGACTTAACTCCCTAGGTCCAAATGAGAAACAGAGGGAGGGAGATCGTGAGCAAGGAAAGCAAAATCAGAGGGGGCCTTCATCCGACGATGGATGGAAATAGAGACGGAGACACACATTGGAGCACTGGAAGTCAGGACCGCGAAGGGTGCGTTCACCCACTGATACAAGGGGACTGATCGAATGAGAGCTCACCAAGGCCAGCTGGACTGGGACTGAACGAGCATGTGATCAAACCGGATTCTCTGAATGTGGCTGACATGGGGGCTGAGTGAGCCCCCAAGGTCCAAATGAAGACTGAGAAGCCATTGACAATGGCACTGGGTCTTGTTTTGTCTGCATGGACTGGCTTTTTGGGATCCTGGCCTGTTTGAATGCTCACCTTCCTGGACCTGGAGGGAGGCGGGAGGAACTTGGATTTCCCACAGTACAAGAAACCCTCACTGCTCTTGGGAATGGTGAGGGAGGAGGAGAGGGACTGGGGGGAATGAGAGGGTATTGGGAGGAGGGGAGGAAGTGGAGTGTTTTCGGATACTTGAATAAACAACTCTAACGGAAAAAAAAAAGTCAAAGCAGCAACGTGTTTAGCATTTTAAGAAGTGGTCCTGATCAGAAAAGGATTACAGATGCACAATAGGACAGATGCACAATAGGACAGTTTTAGACATAAAAAAAACCTCTAAACAAGACACGATAGATTTTTAAAATGCATGTAGGCTTAGAGAGAGAGGAAACGGAGTAAAGAGAGTTATAAAAGAAAGTAAATGGTTTAGAAAAGTAAGACAAAGTCTTTAAAGAGACAGAGTACAGACAGAGATGAAAGGAATAAAGAAAAATGAGCCATGTAAAGATGGAATATAAACAGAGAGTATGAATTATGTATACTATTGTGTTTTCTTTAAATTATTTGATTGTGAAGGAGCTAAGTACAGAGAGATATTTTATTGTGTGGGCTGCTAAGCTAAACCAATATATATATATATATCTTAAAAGTATCTTGACCTCAAAATTTGGGACTAAGGATTTGTTGCTTTGGAAAAGATGTTTTTCTTTTGTTTCCACAGAAGATGACAACTAGAGAAATCCTTCGTGACTAATGTGTTTCGATAGACCAACAACCCCTAAAAGATTACTGTTGACACCCCCAAAAATTACTTCGTCCAACAAAAAACAGAAGGCAGTTTGGAGAAAATGACACCCAAATTCCCAAATATTGTTTATAAATTTTTGTTTACATTTAAAGTAATTTATAGTATAGAGATTAATACTTTGCTTTGGTATGGATATTGGTTTATTGATACAATTTTAAGATCAATATTGTTATATGTATATTTCTGCTCTTGATTAAGGTATTGGGTTTGTGCAGCTCATTTAAAAGTGTAATGTATAATTAAGAAACGCAGGTAAATAGTCATTTGTAACAGTCAAACTTGTAATCATGTTAGGTTTCTTAAATATATAAAGATATAGTTCAGTTAGATAGATTATCTTCAACACTATCAAAGACCTACAGAATATGGAATTTATAGTGTTTCAAGAACTCAGGACTTTTTACAACAGTGAGACACATTTGTTTCTGACAGCACCAACCTATTTCAAAAGGATGATGGGCATCAAAAAGGCTCCTCATGGAGTTTGTTAGCAACTTCGGGAGGAAACTACTCTTTCCTGAACTCTTTGACTGGACTTGAAGGACCTACAGAAAAAATGAGTGCTGTAGCTGCCTAAATAAGGTATTACAGTCCTTTGGGGTTCTTGCTTCTTAAAGGAGTATGCAAAATATTCTGCAGGACACAGAAGAAAGTGACTGACAAACTGTCAATATAAGTGGAAGTGTCTTTAAACTTTCCTACTTCATGGAAAAGTCTGCTGGATACTATGGGTCTATAGACTGAAGATGGGTGCCCGCAATGTTACAGAAGGACTTTGGGTGACTGTCCAGAGTGAGATGTCTCTCTTAATTCTATAGTTTGGGAAATTGCTTACAGTGTACTTCCTGTTAACTTATGTAATAGATCCTTCTGGGGTCTTTGATGGAGTTGAAGAATAGATAGTTACAGTTGTAGTTTCCTTACTTATGATAAAAGATAAAGTAGATATAAATTATGTAACTGTAATTCTTGCTTGATACCTGTTTTGGTATATGTAATCTTGCTATGTCAAACATATAACATTCTTTTTTATATAGACAGATAGGGGAGGTGATGTGGGATTCTTCTCTGCAGCTGTGAATATGTTTTATTACCATTGACTAATAAAGAAGCTGTTTTGGTCAATGGATTAACAGAATAGAGCTAAACTGAATGCTAGAAGAAAGAATGTAGAGTCAATAAGAATCCATGTAGCTGCCCACAGGAGACAGACACCTCTGCCAAAGCCTGTTGAAACTTTGCCAGTAGGCCACAACCTCGTGGTGATACATAGATTAATGGAGTGTCCAAAATATGTTTAAGATATTAGCCAAACAGTATTGCAATAATATGGTTTCTGTGTTATTATTTCAGTTCTGGGAAGCCGAGAATAAACAAGCAGCCTCCCCCAACACCTTCCATATTTACTAAATTAATTTCTGAATATATTGAAAGAGATGTTGAACAATTGCACAATGCCACTGTAAGTTACTAAGTCTGAGTTAATATGCATTGATCCTATTTTCAGGAATTTGGGGGTTTTTACTGTCTCTTTTGTTCATTCATTCATTTGAGACAAAGTCTAATAAAATCTAGGCTGACCTTGAATAGGGAAAGCAGCTCAGAATGATAAACTGCTGAACCTCCTCCTTCTACTTCATACATATTGAAGTTACACGAGTGGTTATGAAACCTGACCCTTTTAACCATCAAGCAGTGTCTTTAAACTTACAGGGTATGTGTTCCAAGAGTTTGAACATAGGTAGATTCCATCTTTTTCTTTTGTAAAGCCATCAGGCATGTCTCAGTGTAGATTTCTGTCAGTTTCTACTCTGATACTTGGTAATATAATGTTTTAAGATTTAAGAATATGGACCACAGAGCAAGGCTGCCTATGAAACGCATCTTTCTCAATTACTATATATTTCCTTTTTTGTGCTCTGAAGCACATCTCTCATTCTTCTGTTGAAATTCTCACCACAGTATAAGACACGGAGAATTTGGGAGTGATTAAGTCCAGAGGATGAAGCCATCAGAGCTGGGATTTGTGCTGATATAAAGTACATCTCAGAGCAACATCTAGCAGGTGAAAATACATGGAGAATATAAGGAATAGCATCTGGTAAGAATAAGGACAAAAGATTTCTCCAGATGCAGTTGTTGACAAGCATCTTGACCTTGGCACCTCATTCTCCTGTATTTTAAGAAATTAATCTGTATATTACTTCCACAAAGTTCAATTCATTACATTTTTATTAGAGCTGACTTAGTAAACTAAGATAGCAGCCTTAATTTAACCAACCTATTCATTTCTCCAATTTCCACAATGGGGAAATGGAATACAAAATATCTTACCAATGGTGGTAACCGGAAGTTCACGGATTTGTGTAAATATCTAGAACAGTGTTCTTTAAATCATTTGCTCTACATGAAAGTAAGTAAAATTGTGAAAGAGGCCCACTGACTTATTAGCAAACCTACTACTTTAAGATTATATCCTTATATTTTTAATATTACCCTATAAATCTGTGAATCAAATAAGAGTAAGACCAAATAACAGATGACAATTAATGTTTACCTAATAATGATTGAATCAGTAACCTATTTACCTGAGGATCTTTATTGTTTTGGTTAAAGGAAAGAGTTAAATGACCATATTCTATAATAGTTCCAAATAGGTGCATGGCAACAGTAACTGCAGAATTTAATATATATATATAAATTAAATATATATTAATATTTTATATATATATATAAATTAAATATATATACATATATATATATATGTAGCATCTATTCTTCAAAAGCATTTAGCCAAATTCTTAAATTTTCATATGTTCATTAGTTTATAGGTGAGTTTTCAGAATTCAGGCATTATTTGGAGACACAAAACTACATGTAAAACCCATAAAAAGATGGAAGATAGCAGGTTTTACAGAGAGAGCCAGTAGCATTTCCCATCTGACCAGTGGTTGCTGGGCTAGATTACACAGATGGCACAGACAAGTAGGTAGAATCATTCCTGACCAGATATTATCTCTACTCCTATTCTGACTGCTAATGTGAGTCAGGCTAAGACTAGTTAGATGTGGTCTTCAGGAGGGTCCAGGAGCAGCAGTTCTCAGCTTTGATGGGCATCAAAATCAGTGTGGCATTTCCTCGGGAAGATGAAAATTGATTTGCCTCAAAACACAGTTTTACAACTCTTGGGCATATACCTAAAGGATGCGTCATCCTACCACACAGACATTTACTCAGTCATGTTCATTGCTGCTTTATTCATAATAGCCAGAAACTGGAAACAACTTAGTTATTTTTGAACAGAAGAATCAGTGTTACTTTATCTTTGATGCAGTGGCTCTGCCTTAAACTATTGCTCTTCCAGCCAACAATTTTGACTCAGCAGTTACAGGCCTGCTTCTCTGACAGCAGCCAAGCAGCTGAGGCCTCAGACTGGCCAGAATTCTGTTCCCCCAGGCAATGGCTCTGTTGTAGCTTAAGGTGTCTTTAACTAAATCTCTATTGCTCTATTTATAAATGAGACTCGGGATTCAAAGGCTAGGGTGAAAACCTTGAAGTTCAGAGAGTGAGAGTAGAAACTAACTTTCTTTATTGGCCTACCTAAAAGAGCGTTATTCTGCTTCTCCTATACTAAGCTCAGTCCCTCCCTGCTACTTCCTGTGCATCTTTCTACAAGATACCCTCTCTTGTTCTGTGATTACTTTCTGTCAAATAGTTGCAAGTCAGCTTCTTTGAGTCAAGGTCAATTTTATTTAATTAACACAAACGTAAACCCAGGTTTCATAGTGTGATCAAATATCTCACTACAAATGGATGAAGAAAATGTGGTGTGTTTACAAAACAGAGTATTCCTCAGCCTATAAAAAAATGACAGCATGAAATTTGTAAATACGTGGAGGTAACTAGAAAAAAACAGCCTTAGTGGAATATCCCAGACACAGAAAGAAAAATATGGTATGTATTCTCTTAATTTCAGATATTGGTTGTTAAGTAAATGATATCTAAGTTACAATACATATAACCACAGAGGGTGCAGATAGATCTCATTAGGGAAGGAAAATAGAATAAATAGTTATGGACATATTGAGGTGGGCTGAAATAGGAGGATCAAGTGGTGAAGAGTAAGAAACAGAAGGACAAGGGGGAGAATATGGAGAGACAACAAAAATTAGGGACATATGATAGGTAGTATGGAAACCTAATATAGTAGAAGCTTCCATATATGTATATGTACTTATATAAAGGTGATCGAAATGTAATAGTCAAATAATGGGCAAGACAGAGTCCCAATTCATCATCCTGTGAACCAAATAAAGTTTCCAGTACTAAGATTGGTATATATCAAATTGAATTGTTGGCCAAAAGGATTCCATGAGAATCTTCTAACAACTCAGGCTACTGTCAAGATAAATAGGATGTTCTCCACAAACTGACAGCCAGGCCCAATTGTTGAAGAGAACACCTATACAATTCAATGAACATAGAGAAGTCCAACTGATGTCCGCATAAATCCTTTACCTATATGTTCTAGAATGCTTAGTATAGGAAAATCCTCTGCAAACAACCAAAGGAAAATCTAAAAACTAATCAGGTCACATATGTTTTGATCTACAATGGTGTTTGCCTGCATGATGTGCTAAAACAATGGTGGTCTAAAGCTTGAGGGAGCAACCAACCAATGTTTGATTTGACTTAAGTCTCACTCCATGAGACTGAACCCCTACCTGACCTAGAATAAAACCAAATACTAATGATCTTTAGATTAAAAAGAGTAGTGAAAAAATGACAACTCTGTGAGTTCCCACAAGCTCAGGTCAGCTGTCTCTGTGGATTTTTCCCATCATGGCCTTGACTCTCCTCCTTCCTCCCTCTCTTCAACTGGACTCCCCAAGCTGTTAATTGCTGCATCTGCTTCCATCATTTATTGCCTGAAGGTTCTATGATGACAGTTGGCTGGGGAACCAGGATGGGACTTAACTAGGCCTTCTACACGTGGGTGACAGTTGTGTAGATTGGTTTGTTTGAGGAGCCCCTGGCAGTGGGACCAGGGTCTATACTTGGTACATGACTATGGGGGCCCACAGATGTCAATCTGCTTCACATTGGCCAGAGAGTTTGAGCTTATTTTTAGCCTTTCAAAGTTGTTGACAACAGGTGTGGCTACAAACAAGAGATGCTGACCTAGGGTGTGGTTAATTAGTGCTGTAGGAAATTCTACAGCCAGTAGCCCTTAAGTTACCCGCCCACTGAGGTGTGGCCTCTTATTCTATTTATGCAAATATAAAGTCTGCTTCTGGCCTTTTTTCTGGCTGCTGGATTCAGTTGCTGTTCTCAGTTCCAGCAGAGGATATTGATATGCGAGTCTTCCCCTAAATAAATAACCATCTATTAGTCTCAATTCTGAGCTAGTGCGGGATTTCTTTTAAGTGTCCTTCTTCATCTTGTGCCCGTGTTGAGTTGAACTCCATACTTACCAGGTGGACGGGCTAATGGCCTAGCAGGTCCACAGCCCAGAAAGTCTCCCAAACCTGCCTGTTTGGCTTGCTTTTACCTAAGCTATTTTTTTTTTTTAGAACACCCAGCATAGCAGAGCTTACTGTGTGCAGCAACTTGGAAATTTCCTAAGGGCACGCATCACTGCCATGTTCCCTGGTGTGATTCCTTGCTGGTGACTTGTGCAGCTTCCTGTTTGTCCTCTCTGCCCATGAGTACTGGGTTTCTTGCTTTGTGTATGGAATTAATTTAATTGCTTTTAATTTGTTAAGCAAAGCATATTTCTCAGTATTTAACTAGTACCAAGGTGGAAAACTAAAGCAGCTCAGGACCATTCCTCTCACCACAGGTTGCATTGCTGTCACGACTCTGAAGTCATGACATCTGATGGACAATAAAGATTATTATACCTAAAACAATTTACAGGATCTCACAACAGGTAATTAATAAATCAATATATTGAAACTTTTAGTAACTTTTTTGCTAAGACTGTGGATTGTATTCTGAGAGGCTTATATGGTTATGGTGATAATTCAGTTTATTGGATACTGAGAATCAGTTTTTGTCTTCCTGTTATATCATTAAGAAAGAATGTGGCACTTTTAGGAATGATTCAGTCTTTACAGACTAATAATGAACAGCTAGTTGACAGGATTAACACCATCAAAAATCAAGTTACCTGAAAAAATTAATATTATTAAAAAGGGTAACATTAATTTGACAGACAAAATTGAATCCATATATAAGAGTACTGAGAAATTATCTGAAAGAATTCATAGTGTTGAATTTCACATTCAAAATTTGTTAAAAAGTTATGATAGGTTAGCAGATAGAGTATCTCTCCAGGATGGCAACCTGCATGTTATCCAAATAATGTTCAAGGATGAGATGTTATATTTAAAGGAGAAAATTTAGAACTTGAAATCACATGTGCAGAATGAAGACTAGAGACTAGGTGACTCAATGAAATCACTAGAATTATATACAGGCCAGGAGATTCAGGCTTTACAAAAGACAATAGTAAAAAGATTTGAAATGATTGAGAAAATTATTGAAGCTAGTGAACAGGGAATGAAGGTACAAGGACAGGATTCAACATTGCCAGTAGCTGTCAGAGATAACTTACCCAGGGTTTTAGCTTTCTAACCCATAATCTACTCTGATAAACATCAAATTATAAAGGCCCAAAAGGATCCAAAAATGGCTACCTATAGGAATGAATGACCCAAAAGAAATTAAACAAGTTGTTGTAACATATGACTTGCATTCCATGTTTGTTAGGGAGATGATAAAGACATGGGTTTCTAGCATCAAGACAACACCACATGTCTGGATTCAGTTAGTTTCACCAGTTCTAGATCATGGGCCCCCATTGATGCTTAAAGATTATTACAGGGAAGAGGCAAAAATTTTGGAACAACAGGGAAAAGCAAAAGGACTTGAGACTTCCCAAGATCAAATTCTTGGTAAGGGCACTTATGCTTACCCATAGGTTCAAGCTCTTTATAATGAACAAATCTTGTCCCTTTGTCACAAAACAGCTGTAAATGCTTTGGACAGGATTCAAGAACAAGGAAAATTAATTGAATCATATACCAGGGTTTAAAAAGGCCAGAAAGAACCATTTAATGACTTTTGACAAAGATTAATTAAGGCTATACAAATGGGAGTAACAGACCCAGATACTAGATGAGTACTTATTGAATCTCTGGCTTTTGAAAATGCCAACTTAGAATGCAAAAAGATACTTGGGCATTTAAAGGTTAGATAAGCACTGATGGATGAATGGAACCTGCATACAATGAACATTGAGACATTTGACAATAATACTGAATCTTAAGTAGGAGAAGTGATTTCCAAAGGAATGAGGAGATATCAAAATGCCAAATGTTTTAATTGTGGTAGAATAGAACATATAAAAGGGATTGTAGACAAGGAGTTTCTAGGAATAACATCTCCTCTGGGGAAGGCAAGTATAGGAAGACTCAGCTTTCAGGTATATGTAGAAGGTGTGGCAAAGGCCAACATTGGACCAAAGCATGCATATCAACAAAAGACAGAGAAGGCAACCTGATACCATTGGGAAGCTCCTTGAGGGGCCTCTTACATGCCACCAGGCCAAAAGTGGCCCAGTCATTCCCAGTCACTATGGAGGACATATCTCACAGGAAAAGTCTAAAAATCTAGAACCTATTGTAAAAAAAACCATACTGTTCTAGATGATGGTATAAACATGGAGGATAAGTCAAAAATTCCAATAGGAAATGCATATTATGGCAGACTTCTATACATGATCAAAGACCAAATCTAAATGTGCAGATAAATGGCATTGTAATTGTTGGTTTGATAGACACAGGTGCAGAAGTATCATTACTCAAGAATATTGGCATCCAAATTGGCCTATTCAAGAAGCAGATGTTCAATTACTATGGAATGGAACCATATCTCAAGTTAAACAAAGCACGAGATGGGTTAACTGCATTGGGCCAGAAGGTCAAAGAGGGAAGCTGAGGTCATATGCAGCTAATATTGCAGTAAATTTATGGAGTCATGACCTGCTGCAGCAATGAAATACCCAGATTAACATTTTTTCAGTCCCAGGAACTCATAATTCTGGGAAGGATATTATAAGGTACTATACACAAAGGTCACTATTCATTTGGGCTGTTCAAGAACATAAAGCAACAAGCAAACCTTTAGAGGTACCAACAGTCCTACATTTAAAATGGTTAACTGAGAAATGAATATGGGTTAAGCAATGTCCACTAACTGAAGAACAGCTGGTACAAGAGTTGCTGGATGTTCACCATATTGAAGAACCTACTAGTCCTTGGAATTCTTCTGTATTTGTTGTTAAGAAGAAATCTGGTAAATGGTGAATGGTGATAGATCTAAAAGCTGTCAATAAGGTATCAACCTATGGGCCCTCTATAATTTGGAATTCCTTTGCCTTTTATATTATCAAAAGGATGGCCTCTTACAGTTATTTATTTGAAATATTGCTTCTTCACTATACCTATACAAGAAAAGGATAGAGAAAATTTTCCTTCACAGTGCCTACTTATAATAATTCTGAGCCTACTAGGAGTTATCAACTGTCCTCCCACAAAGAATGCTTAATAACCCTACTCTGTGCCAATATTTTATAAGTCAGACATTGGAAATAATATGTAAGCAATTTCCTAAGTCTATAATTTACCATTACATGGATGGCATTTTGCTATCTGATTCAAATGCAGATACTTTAGAAAGAATGTTTGAAGAAGTAAAGAAAGTTTTGCCAAAATGAGGATTACAAATTACTCATGAAAAAATACAGAGGCCTCTTCCTAAGTAGGACCCCAGCAGCACAGACAATAAGAGAAACAATGAATAAATGGGATCTACTGAAACTGGGAAGCTTCTGTAAAGCAAAGGACACTGTCAGTAGGACAAAAAGGCTGCCTTCTGACTGGGAGAAGATCTTCACCAACCCCTCATCAGACAAAGGTCTGATCTCCAGAATATACAAAGAACTCAAGAAACTAGACACTAAAACTCTAATTAACCCAATTAAAAAATGGGGTACTGATCTGAACAGAGAATTCACAACAGATGAACTTCGAATGGCCAGAAGACACTTAAGGTCATGCTCAACCTCCTTAGCGATCAGGGAAATGCAAATCAAAACCACTTTGAGATACCATCTTACACCTGTCAGAATAGCTAAACTCAAAAACACCAATGATAGCCTATGCTGGAGAGAATGTGGAATGAGGGGAACACTCATCCATTGTTGGTGGGAATGCAAACTTGTGCAGCCACTTTGGAAATCAGTGTGGCGGTTTCTCAGGAAACTGGGAGTCAACCTCCCTCAGGACCCAGCAATTCCTCTCTTGGGAATATACCCTAGAGATTCCCAAACATACTACAAAAGTGTTTGTTCAACTATGTTCATAGCAGCACTATTTGTAATAGCCAGAACCTGGAAACAGCCTAGGTGCCCCTCAATAGAAGAATGGTTAAAAAAGGTGTGGAACATATACACATTAGAGTTTTACTCAGCGGTAAAAAATAATGACATCTTGAATTTTGCATGCAAATGGATGGACATAGAAAACGCTTTACTGAGTGAGGTAAGCCAGACCCAAAAAGAGGAACACGGTATGTATTCACTCATAAGTGGTTTCTAACCATAATTTAAGGTCTTTGAGCCTATTATTCGTGATCCTAGAGAAGCTAAATAAGAAGACGAACCTGATGAAGATTATTTAGCTATCCGCCAAGAGGTAGGAAATAGTCAAGAGTCCCAGGTAACCTTGGGTGCATGGGGGGGGTGGAGGGTTGTTGGAAGGGGAGAGGGTTAGAGAGAAAGGAGTAGGGGAGGAATGGAGAAAGCTCGGTTGACCAAGATGGGGGGAAGGGAGGAAGGATGAATGTGGGATCAGGGAAGAATATATTTCAACTAAGGGAGTCATTTTAGAGTTTACAGGAAACTTGATTATATATGGGATCCCAGGTCCAAGGAGAGATCCCCAGATTGTTCTCTGGACAGAGGAGGGGGTGCCTGAACCGGCCTTGGCCCGTGACCATACTGATGAATATTTTGCTTATTACCATAGATCCTTCATCTGGCGTTGGATGGCGATACAGATGGAGGCCCGCGTTGGAGCACCGAACTGAGCCCCCCAAGATCCAAATGAGGAGCAGAAGGAGGAAGAAAATGACGAAGGACTGCGAGGGATACTATCACCCACTGATACAAGGGGTCGGATCTAATGAGAGTTTACCAAGGCCAGATGGACCGTGACTGAACGAGCATGTGATCCAACCAGATTCTCTGAATGTGGCCGGATTTTCTGAATGTGGCTGGCCTGCAGTCTTTCTGAGAAGCCATTGACAATGACACTGGGACTGGTTTCTTCTGCATATACTGGATTTTTGGGATCCAGTCTGTTTGGATGCTCACCTTCCTGGACCTGGAGGGAGGGGGGAGGAACTTGGACTTCCCACAGGGCAGGAGACCCTGACTGCCCTTGGGGACAAAGAGGGAGGAGGAGAGGGAGGGGGGGAGTGGGAGGGCGTTGGGAGGAGGGGCGTAAATGGAAACTTTTTATAATTTAATAAAATTACTTTCAAAAAAAAAAAAGAAAAAATACAGAGAAGAGATACTGCCAAGTACCTAGGTTATAAAATAGGTTTTCAGAAATTTAAAATGTAAAAGAAACAAATTAGGAGAGACTTTTGCGGACTCTTAATGACTTTCAAAGATTGTGAAGAGACATTTTCAGCCTACGACCAGCCTTTGGAATAACACCTGATACAATAATTCATCTAAACAAAACCATAGATGGTGATAAAGACTTGAATAGTCCCAGAGAATTAACAGCTGAAGCAGAAAAGGAATTGACAATTGTTGAAAAGAAATTAAATGAGGAACATGTGGATAGGGTAAATCCAAATCTTAATTGTATTCTAATCATATTGCCTTCCAGAATTTCTCCTACAGGGAGAAATTTTAATGCAGAGGAATGATATTAACTTAGAATCGATCTTTTTACCACATAAACCAAGTAAAAAATTTAAAAACTTATGTGGAAAAGGTCTGTGAATTAATTATAAAAGATAAATTGAGACTTCGTCAACTAACAGGTACACACCCAGCAGAGATTATAGTGCCTTTCACTACTGATAATAAATAAATAAATAAATAAATAAATAAATAAATGAATAAATAAATAAATAAATAAGTTATGGGAAGACAATGAACCATGACAAAGAGCTTGTGCTACTTTTTAGGAGAAATTAATAGCAATTATCCCAAAAGTGATAGACAACCTTATAAAGAGAACTTCTTGGATTCTTCCCTGAATTGTATGTGATGCTATGTGATGCTCCAATAGCTGGAGCCTGTACATTTTATACTGATGTAAATAAATAAGGGAAGAGATGTTACAAATCAGAAGAATAAAGTAAAGTGGAACAGAGCCCTTATAATTATGTCTAAAGAGACAAAATTACATGCTATTCTCATGGCGCTAAGGGATTTTAAAGAACTTCGTAATAAGTTACTGATTTACAATATGCAGAAAGAGTGTCTTGCATAATAAAACCACTGAATTTATACCAGATGATACAGAATTGACTTCATTTTTTATCCAGGTGCAAGACAAAATCAGACAAAATGTATATAGGCTTTGTCCTATATACATAACTCATATCTGATCTCATACGAGTCTGTCAGGTAATACAGAAAATGATCTATTATTGATTGGAAGCATGTTACAGGCTTCAGAATTTCATAAAAGACATCATATCAATAGCAAAGGTTTAAAGATAGAGTTTTTATTACATGACAACAAGCTAAGGAGATTAATAGAGAGCTCCTACATGTTCTTTCTAAAACCAAATACTATTGCATGCAGGGAGTAACCCAAAGGGTACTCAAAGGAATGAAATCTGGCAGATGGATGTGTTCCACTTTGCAGAATTTGGAAAATTAAAATATGTAACCACACCATTAACATTTATTCAAGTTTTCAGTGGGCAACTGTTTTAAGTTCAGTAAAGGCTGATACCATAATCACACATTTATTAGAAGTTAAGTCCATCATGGGTATACCTGCACAAATAAAGCAGATACTGGTCTAACATATATCTCTAAGTACTTTGTTGCTTATTATAATATTAATCACATTACAGCTATAGCACATAATCCTACAGGTCATGCAGTAATAGAAAGATTAAATCGAACTACAAAGAAATGTTTAACAAACAGAAAGGGGGTGAAAAATACCTCCAGAAATAGATTACATAATGCTTTATTAACCTTGAATTTTCTTATCTCTCATGAGAAAAGTACAATAGCAGCAGAGAGACATTGGGTAATAGAAAACTATGCTGAGTTAAATCAGCCAGTTTATTTCAAGGATGTGTTGACCTCACAATGGAAGCCAGGAGATGTGCTATGTTGGGAAAGGGGTTTTGCTCTGGTTTCCACAGGAGAAGAAAAACTATGGATACTATCAAAACAAATAAAGATTCAGTTTGAAAAAAGAAACCTCTTGAAAAATAGAAATGACAGTTCATCCACAAAGGTGACATCCATACAACTGGTAAAGAAAGCAAATAAGGTTGGGACAGGTTTCCATTCTTGTCTTTGCAGGAAAATACTCATCTTCAAAAATTCAAGAGACCCTGAATGTTTGAATGCTGACCGATGGAAAAATAACTATCCACTAAGGATTATCGAGAAAAAGGAATGTGATCTATGAGGTCAGCAACTGATACACATATCATTTAAACACTATATATTTAAACAATATATATATATATATATATATATATATATATATATATAGAGAGAGAGAGAGAGAGAGAGAGAGAGAGAGAGAGAGAGAGATCTGAGATCTGGTTTTGAAGTTGGACAATGGCTCTGTCCTTCTCTACATCCAAGCATGTTGTTAAAAGAAAAAATCTGCTTCTGTCTCATATCAAGAGCCATCCGGTATGGGGCAGAAAGATGAAAGAATTCAGAAAAAAAAATTTACTTTTCTTTGTACCTATTTTTGCCTCTCTTATACCTTTCATTGAATATATATGGCTGTATAAATAATGTTTAAGTTTTGTGCAATGAACAAGGAATCTTCTTGTAGTACTCTTTGAAGATTCCAGGAAGAAGATGGGGCCCCCACAACAACTCCACCTGGTTAATATGATGTTATGATGCAGATAGTACTACTATAAGGTCTGTTTGGGGTACCAGCTACTCATGATGGTTCCAACTTGGTAAGCTAAAATGGTGCACTTTTCTACAATGTTCTGGCCAGAACTCTAAATAGAAATCTCAGAAAAACCTTACCGAATAATCAGAGACTATCTGCAATTATACCAGACAGTAATCTTGGAACTTAAACATCATTTTACTTTCACAGGATCCCATAGAAAGAACATTGCCTCCATGACAGCTGGAAGTAATTCTAGAAGACGATGTCCCCTCTCCCAACAAAGTTTGTCCTCAGGGTTAAAGACATCATTTAGGGGTTGATTATAATTGGTATATGGTTGAGGGTTGGAGGGGAAATTATGTAGGCTCAGGGATATCTTTGAAAAAAAGAGGGAATATTGGAAGGGATAATAGAATAGTGTGCTCACACTAATAATAATAATGAGTAAAAGAGTGAATACTTGTGAGCTATTATTTATAGACAATTTACATTGGCATAGATTCCTGTATGCTGATACAAACTTAAAGTATATTGAATGTCTTTCTATTTTAATCCATCCTATTTTTATACCTAGGCAAAGTTATTTTGTCATATTGTATGCATGCATGCTTCTACCTCTGCTTAAAACATTTTTTGTAAATTGATAAAATTCTAGGATATATTTATCATATTGCAATGTACATTTATACCTCTGATAAACTTATACATTGTTTACATTTTGAGATCATTGTCCTTATTTGTTGTTCAATTGTTTATTGTATAATATTCTAATATGAAGTCTTAGTCTTTAAGTTATATATGAATTAAGAATTATAGATCAATAGGCATCTATGTTTGTCATAGTTATAGTTAGACTAATCAGGTTCTTTAGATTCATAGAAATTGTATTCTGCATAAATAGGTAATCTTCAACCACTTGAAATAGTTGTAGAATATGGCATTTAAATGCTTTGGGTTTTGTATGATTGCTCTTTGCAGCACCGATCTATTCATGAGAGAATGTTGAGCACTGAAGACACTCCACTTGGAGCTTGCTTTCTTCTTGGCTGAACTGGCCTTTGGGCAAGGAACTGCCCATGCCTCAATCACTGACAAGATATATGGTATCCGGAAATGAAAAAGCAGGATATAAGAAAAAAGATTGTCAAATTTTGCCAAGACAGGATAAGATGGTTTCGAAAAATTTCTTGCCTCTGAAAATGGTCTGTCAGGTACTCTAGGCCTTAGCCAAAGTTGGTTGTTTCAACATTGCAAATGAGACTTTGGGTGATTGCTCAGGTTTGTTTGTCATTTGCTGTACATTTTAGAAGTTGCTTGATTGTACTTCCTGCTTACTCAAGTAATATTATTTCCCTTCTCAGATCTTCAATGGTGTTGAAGACTAGATAGTTGTTGTTACTTTCCTCTCATGACTTGGCCAAGTTATTTATTATATAAGACTTAAACTCATTAGGATAGGATAATTATTGTATATATTTGTCCTTATTGTATATAATTTTGTATTAGGCTTATAACTCTCTTATTTAAACAAGAAGGGGAGGTGTTGTAGGAAATCCTACATCCAGTAGCCCTTAAGTTACCCGCCCATTGATGCATGGCCTCCTATGCTATTTATGCCGATATAAAGTGTGTATCCGGCCTCTTTTTCTGGCTGTGGGATTCAGTCTCTGTTCTCTGTTCCAGCAGAAGATATTGATTTGTGAGTCTTCCCCCAAATGAATAACCATCTATCTATTATTCTCAATTCTGAGCTAGTGTGGGAATTCTTTTAAGTATTCTTCTTCAAGTTAGTATTTTGAGTATAGAGGTGGATTCACTCCACCTGAACCAAATGTCGGGGAATTCAAATCTACTCCTTATATCATATTAATAATGTCTGTTGCCTCCTCCTCCAAAATTTTTAGAGTGAAGCATGTGAAAAATAAACACGGGTGAATTCAGTATTCACTGAGTTTCCCTTCAAATGTTTTTTAATGTTTTTTTTTTAATTTCTCACATTATCTCTGTTCCTTTTTGAATAATAATTCCAATTCTCATGCTCCTATGCTGGATGTATGACTTTGGTTGAGACAGGACCCCAACACATGAGCTGACGTTTTGGAGCCCATTGCTCAACCATGATGCAGGGGAGAGGTGCTTGGTCCTGACTCAACTCACTGTGCTAAGATTTTGTTAATGCCCCATTGGTGCCTTTAACCCTTTTGAAGAGTGGATAGGGAGGGTGTGGGAGGAGGGGAGAGAAGGGAACTGAGGTCTGCATGAATAAAAAAAATTAAATATGACAATTCTTAATAACATTCTGCTGTATTTATAAATAAATGCCTTGTTCAACCATTATCGGGGAAGCATTCATAAATATAGGGACCAACAGGCAGATGTTCTAAAGAGCGGGAGAGACCTTGGGACACAAATCCATCAAATCCCTTTCTTTAGGACATGAGGAGCCCTGGGGTAGATAAATGTAAGGGCCTGAAGGAATGGAGGAAACAAAATATAAACAAAGCCAAAATCAAAACAAAACGAAAAACAATATATAGTCAAAGTTATATGAACTCACAGGGACTGAAGCAACATGCATAGGGCCTACATGGGTCTTCTACCATGTCTTCTGTATATATGCTATGACTTCCGGTTTACTTATCGGATTCCTGAGTGTGTAAATGAGTTGATCTCTGATTCTTATGCCTTCTCTGGGATCTTTTTCTTCTTCTGTTTGTCTTGTCTGGATCTGAATTAATAGATTTTATTTTGTCTTATTATATTTCAGTTTTTTATATTTTATTATTATTTTCCTTCAGAAATCTCTCCTTTTGTTTTCATGAGAGTCAAAAAGATAGTGAATTCACATGGAACAGAAGATGGGATGAACTGAAAGGAGCAGAAGGAGGAGAAGTGGTAATCAGGATATATTGTAAGAGAAAAGAATCAATTTTCAATGAGAGGGAAAAACTTTATATCCACAAAAATAAATAAGCATAAGAATTTAAGATGGACTTATATTGATGCACTTAGTGGCATGAGCATGAGAGCTTTCATAAGACTTTTGAAGTAATTATAACATCCTCAGAATAGCAACCACTCTGAATTTGTTTTGTGATTTGGGTATGCAATATCCCCTTATGGATTTATGTGATGAAAATCTAGTGTTCAAGTAATGAATGCAGTTGTTAAGGAGTGACTGGACCATGTGACTTCTTTCTTCATTAGTAGATTAATTTCATCTGTGGAATCATAATTTTATGTCACTATTGCAAAGGGATTGGTTCAAGGCAGTAAGTCCCTGGGGACATGTCCTTGGGGGTTGTTTCTTGTCCTGGTCCCACTCTGTGACTGTTTTGATTGCTTACTATCCTGAAGTAATGTGCTTTTCTATTTCACAAGCTATGATGTTCTCCTTCATTGTGTCCCAGAAACAATAACAATGGATACAGACAGCTACACACTGAAATTTTTGAAACAACTAACATTTATCATTTCACTCCTAATTTGTCTCTGCCAGCAATTCAAAGTCTGAATCATACCTAAAGTGACTTGTTGCAGTTAACTATAGCCTTAAGAAGGACAAGAACTAAGTATAATTTTGTTTTTAACTACGGCTCATGGAAATACACAATTTAAAAGTATAACTAGAGTAAGAAATTCATAAATCCTTCCTAGAGAATATAAAATATTTCCAAAATTCTCATGTCTCTATAACACAGAGATAATATACCATAGATTCCAGTAAAACCAAGCTAACTGACCAGTCTAGAATAATAAAAAGATAATATTTTTTGTCTTAACACTTATTATAAAATGCACTTTAAGTGGATGTGACTAAGTATATTTAATACTTGAAATTTTAGTTCAAAATAGAAGAACAATGCATTGATTTTTATATGAATATCACTTTTATTTGAGCCTATATGTCAGATTTTATAATAAAATAACTTCCACAAATTTGTGTCTATTTTCAGACATTTAATAGATGTTTTTACTTGATCATATTATTGCTTTGTACTTTTTCTTGTTTCTAAAAGTATTCCCTAACAAGTATCTTCACCTGATATTATATTAGGAAGGGCAATACTTTCGCAATAGTTAGTTCAATCAGATAATAAAATGCTGAGGATTTTTTTTTCCTTTTTCTTTCTTTTTTATTTATTTATTTATTTATTTTGGTGTTGTTGTTTTAGGTTTTCCAAGACAAGGTTTCTCTGTGTAACACTCCTGGCTGTCCTGGAACTCATTTTGTAGATCAACCTGTCCTTAAACTCACAGAGGCCCACTTGCTTTTGCCTGCTGAGTGCTGGGATTAACAGCATGGACAACCACTGCCAGTTTTAGAGGTTTTCAACACATGTCAGCAACTTCCCAGTTAATGGCATCATAGACACTTATACAAGAACAAGTTAACACAGAGAAGTCAGTGATAGATGTGAAGTACAGTATAGATATCCAGAATTTCATTTTAGATTTTGTTTTGTGTGTATAGGGGTGGGGGTGGCTGCATGTGGGAGCATGACATTTACAAGACAGCCATGGTTCCAACTTGTTCCAAGTCAGATAATAGGGAAGAGGTATCAGTTTAGTTTACAAGTAAAACATAGAGGTTACTGTTGTTGCTGCATAAAATATAATTGAAGGATAAAGACAGGAAGTGGTAAACAGCACCATTTGTTTATCATACAGGTTTATATAGGACTAGTTTTCCATTTGGATAAATAGCAAATCTCAGACTTCAAGAATAAATAATACTTTATACTGTTTTGGAAAGGTAAAGGAAAGTGAAGGCAAGACTCCTTACCAAATACAGTAGAGAAGACAAGGTTGATAGTTGGGGCAGACTGAGGGGCCAATGACAATAGCACTAGAATTTGTCTCTACTGCATGTACTGGATTTTTGGGATCCTATTCTCTTTGGATGTATACCTTGCTCAACCTGGATTAGTAGGGAGGGCCTTGAATTTTCCACAGGGCAGAGTGCCTTGCCCTCTCTTAAGATTGGAAGGGTATGGGGGAGGGTGTGTGGAGGGAGTGGAGAGGAAATGGGAGGAGGGGAGGAAGTGAGAATTTGTATTGGTATTTCTAGAGTAATAAAATAAAATAATAAAAAAGAAAATATTAAAGTTATTATCACTCTGTATGCTTGCCTCCTTGAATTATTACATAATAATTTTCAGTTAGTAGAAGATGTCTCATTAAATAGGAGTTAATTGATAGTGTTAAAAAAAGGGCAAGAGAACAGAAAATGTAAGATGAAGATTGATTAAGGAAAGGAGGAAGAGAGGAAAGATGGAAGGAAAAGGTATGTGAGAAGAAAAGCAAGAGACAGGGAGAGAAAAGTTTTCTAGTTTCTGTATGATTTGTAAGTTTCTGGGTTAGAGTATTTGGTAAAATGTGATTTAAAATTATGTTTGAGACAGTGTGTCTCATTGTGTAGTTTAGGCTGTGAATTCCTAACAAGCCTCTTGCTTTAGCCTCCTAAGTGTTGTGATTAAAGGTGTGAACCTTCTCACCTGGCCATGAAAAAGTTTTTTTAAATTTTCTAAACCCTTAGTCTAATGCTTTCTATGTTGACCCGTAATATAAGTAAAATGTCAAATAGTGAGGTAAAAATGACCGTATTCTCTTTAAGAAATTGCTATAGTTCTTATTTTAAATGTTTATCTTATATGTTGCTTTAGAGAAATTTTCTAGGTTCTTCTATTTTTGAAAATCTTCTCCAAGTACAGCAACAATAAACTAAGCAAGGTCTAGTCTAAATTTTTTATGGAGATTCTATAATCTTTCAGGAGTAATTCTTAGAGGAATCTAAGTGATTGATAGCACAATCTGAACTCTAAAGACATAAAATTTGACACTACCTCAGCTTTTCTAGAAATTTAACTTCATAGTTTGCAAATCTACCTAATTGGGGCATATTCTAACATTTGGGAGGGGAGTTGAAAATACTGATCATCCAAGTCAGAGAATGTATACATACCCACTGAGAAAGGTAAGTTTTAGTTACTACACTTTTTCTCAAGTTACATTTTCAGACTTGCAGTTAATCTTAACCCAATGAAAGCTAAGATTTTGAAAGAAATCAGGTTTGTTTTTAGGTCTTAGAAGACTCTTTAACTCTCATGATTTGAGGGGAAGGGACATAGCACCATTTCCAACTGAGGTAGTCCCTGAAAGAACAGAGACTACCCATGCTTTGTGTGTTGCTTCCTATTTCTCCATCTCAGTGTAGCTGAAGTTGTCAGCATCTGATGCACATGATATCATGTGTCTACTCACATTATAAGGCTAACTCACAGTATGCTAGGTGAAAGTTTGTCGAATAGGCATGCCTTTTCTCAAAGTCAACCTCTATACCCACGTGGAAGGGTGGATAGGTTAAGATGAACAGGAAATTTGGAAAAGGCTCAGCTGTAAAGTAAGTGCAAATCTTCTGATAATAGAGCAGGTATTAAATTCATGAGACACTGAAATTGAATTGCTGAGACAAGAGCCATTGTGACTAGAATAGCAAATGTCAGATCATGAATCTATTCACATGGCAAGGATCAAAAGATGATTAGCACGGATGACACTCCCTCAGCTTTGCCTGAAACACTGGGGTTCTGTTTTCTTTTGAGGAGACAAAGAAGGCTGCAAACACTTCTTACATGCGGTTGATGCTCCATGTTCCAAACTTCTTTTTAAGTTTTAAAGTTTGGGAGGTTAAAGTATAGCAAACTTGTCAATTACAATTCCATAATTTCTTACTAGTAGTATCTTAGATGATTTGAAAAATGCATAACTTGTCTTAGAGTAACTGTCTTGACAATGTTCAAAATATTGCTCATTTTCTTGGTGAATGAAAATAAAGTTTTTGGTGGTTTTTCACGGTGTCATATACATGATTATGCCTATATAAGATCTTATAGCAAGATGAGAGATTTTCAGCTTTTTGGTTAATCCTATATTGAAGTCTAATATTAAGGCTTAGATGTTGTATAAAGAAAATTTTTATATCTCTAGAATACTATATCCAAAGAATATGCAAAGACATTACCTAGAACATTGTTAGCCTCATTCATTCACACATGCATTAATTCATTCTAAGAAATATTTTAGGATACTACCACCAGTTATTATATATTTAGTAGAAGAAATATAATTGATGGAGGAGGGTTAACTGTCTGTGTTACTTTCATTGGTTAATAAGGAAACTGCCTTGGCCTTTTTGATAGGCCAGCTCTTAGGTGGATGGAATAGACAGAACAGAATTGTGGGAGAAAGAAAGCAGAGGCAGGCAGTCGCCATGACTCTCCTCTCCGAGACAGCCACAGGTTAGAATCTTCCCGGTAAGCCATCACCTCGTGGTGCTACACAGATTATTAGAAATGAGTTAATCAAGATGTGAGAGTTAGCCAATAAGAGGCTGAAACTAATGGACCAAGCAATGTTTAAAAAAATACAGTTTCCGTGTAATTATTTCGGATAAAGCTAGCCAGGCGGGCTGCGAGAAGAGGCCCGCTGTTCATTTTACAGAGTGACACCCAACGTGGTAATGAATATACTTCCTCCATTAATTTTTGTTTACGGTTCTTATTAAATCTGCTCTTTTTTGGTTTCATAAGTTGTCGCCTTGATTGGCAGAGTTACATTTGCCTATAGGAGATCTATGACTTTGCAAGTATGCTGTAGGAGACTCTGGGAACTACTAGGTCCAGAAACCAAACATTATGGAAGCCTAATGATGTCTCAGATTGTGGGTACATGACACTGGATAAATTGTGCTCACCCTCTCAGTCTTTTTCACATTCTGTATGTGACCATATATAAGTAAACTAACTTCTTCAGTTTCAGTTCTTCTATTTGTAAAATGATGACGTGGTACTAATACAATGAATTAAAGCAGCCTTTCCCAGTGTGCTCAATGTTGTCAGATTTGAGATCTGTTCAATCTCCGATAGTATTTATTTTCTTTATTTAAGATCATACCTTCTATACCATTCCCCTGTCACTCTTCTGCTATCCTGGTTACTCTTGCTCTCTGAATATATGTCTGGCTTGTTTAGTATATGGATCTTCAACCTGTGTTGGCCATGCAGGGCACTTTCCAACATTCCCCTCAGATTTATTACCTCTCATCTGTCTTCCATTTCTCTTCTTTCCTGATTAGCTTGCACAGACTCACTTTTGCATATTTATACCCATGAACTCTCTATGTGCCCTTTGCATTTGTCCTTCAGTTCAGTCATCTTTGGTTATCTCAGAGAACCAATGACACTCTCATGAATTTTTCATTCAATTTTGATGTCACCCCTGTAGCCAGTACCTCTGTTGATCATATTATTTGTGTATACAAACTTGTTCAGGGTCTAACAATGTGAAAAGTACTTGGCATATATTAATGTTGGTACTCAATTATTTTATTTATTCATATAAAGAAAAAGGATACAACATATAAAATTAATGAATTTTAATTGGAAAAAATCAGGATTCTAACCTGACAAAGTTTATAAAAGTATGACTAGATTACATATATGGACAAAATTAATGTCAGAAATTTTGGATTCTCTACTGTGAATTAATCATTGTCTTTAGGAATTTCTGTATTATTCATGTTTTATAAATGTATCTATATGTATAATTTACATTAACATGCGACTATGGATATACATATACATGTAAATATAATACATCACATCTCTTTATGGTACAAAATGAAATTTTTGCAAATTTAAAACATCTTAAAGCCACTCTAGTGCCAGAAAGTACAAATAAAAAAACAGCTAAAGTATGTCCCTCAAGCATGATGATAAGAACATGATTTGATAGCTCTCTTTAGAACTTTATGTGACATTGTGGTTGGGGAGATTCAGAAACTTAACTGAGCATGAAATAGTAAATAGTAATGTCTTCTCTGCAAAGTCCTAAGTCATTAGCAAGCCCTTAATTGGCCGATGTTCTTCTAGTCATTGCATGTACAGAGGTGAGATGTCAAGTTACTTATGACCACATCACTATCTGGTAACCTTAGTGTAAATGTAAAGGTTAAATAAAGCAAGCGAAGAACATGAATTCCATTCTATCATCAAAACTGATTGAGAGAAGATCTTCAATGTTCTTAGAACCATTCCAGAGGTAAACACATTCATATATTTCTGCTCACCTTGAGCAAACCCAGAACACCATCTGAGGTTCTGCATAAGAGTTTAGAGTACACACCACTAATAAACCTGTGTCTTTGCCTCTTCTTCACTTTTTGTCAGAACTATCTTACTTTATGGGGGATGCTTTATGTATACTCTTACTAGGCATGAGTATATAATTTGGTTTGACCAATAAATTGAGCAAAAGTTAATGTCTTTGAAGTTTAAGCCTATGTTTCAAGTACAGCCCTTGTCTTCTGACACTGTAAGACTATGTCTAGAATGTTGGAGTAAAGGGGACAAGGGTTATAGGACATGTTAGAAGGTTTTCGCTGATTGGTAGAGGTTGAAGTCTCCCCATGACCTGGCAACTTATCACAATAGCTTGGTAACATGGAACTCACTCCCTCTCCAGCAGAACTTCTTGCCTCTACCTATCCATATCTGTAGAGTGTCCCTGGGCCTGGAAGATTGACTTTTCTGAAAGCTGTCTCTCAATCAGATGCCTGCTAAAATGTGTGCTAGAAACTTTGCTATAGGAACCTACTGTTACATTCAAAGCTCTGTGATAGGAGTGTGCCACTTAATGAAAATTAAGGTTTGTTCACAGGCTCTCCAGTCCTATATATTTCTTAGACTCTGGAAGGTAAAATGCAACAAGGACCAAGGAACCTTTTCCTGTTTCCTTCTTTATTTCTGTGTCATTGCTATAGAATTTTTGTGGTTCCATGATGTCAAAGGCAAAGACATAGTGATGAGTCATGACCTGAATTTCTGGTGGAAAGTTTTTGGAAGTGTACTGTTAAGCTCTCCCAAGCAAATTAAGTGAATTTCTGTAAATATGAATTCTACAATGTCCATATTTTTTCTTCCTCACCTGATGCAAGAAGAAAAGCTTTGTATTTTAGTAGATTTTTTATTTTTTTTATTTTTTTACTAAAAGAGCTTTATTTCTGCAAATATTTAATCTGACTAACACTGGCATGGACTCTTGCCATTAAGAAGAATTTTTGCTATGGGGCAATTGCTCAAATTCTTCACATTTAATCTTTGTTAGGCAGAGATTGGTAGGTAGAATGGTCTTCTAGCACAGAACTCAGTGTATTTTTGCCTCTGTGGTTATATCATGTTGCACTAGAAAATGAATGCTAATATCCATGCTCTAACAGAGAATGAGTTATGCTTGCTCCTTGACCTCATTATTAAAAATGTGAAAAGATTACATGATCTACTGAACTTGAACAACAGATTAGTTTTTTTGAAAGTCATGATATAATCACAATAAAATTCTTAGGTAAGAACAATTCTAATTTGAAATATTTATTCATATAAAAACTAAAGTTGTTTTGTGGTGGCGGGGAGTTTGATACTGGGTTTCTCTGTAGCTTTTGGAGCCTGAAACTCTCCCTATAGACCAGGCTAGTCTCAAATTCAGAGATTTGCTTGTCTCTACCTCCTGAGTGCTGGGATTAAAGGTGTGTACCATCACAGTCTGGCTTAACACTAAAGATTTTTAATATTATAAAGAATGATTTCATCCTTAGATTGCTAAAAATTTCTTTTGTAATCTTTATTTCCACAGTATGCTGTTGTAGTTTTGAAACTGCACTAGAGAATCTTACAGATTCCATAAAATTTTACTATCTTGAAAATATAGCTCAGTTGCTATGTCATCACACAAACATCCTTTTGAAAGAGGATGTGGTGATTTATACACATAATTGTTTTTCTTAGAAGGCCGAGGCAGGCAGACCACTGTGTCTTCAAAGTCAATCTGGCTGCTGGGTGATATTTTATTTCAAAAACAAAGTGCGGTGGGTGGGAGAGATGGCTCAGTGGTTAAGAGCACTGCCAGCTGTAGGTGCTGGGTTTGATTCCTACACACATACTGTAGGAATTCCACAACCAACTCTAACTCCAGTTCCAAGGAATCTAACACCCTCTTCTTCCCTACAGACACACACACACATTTCACAGATAAATATATCTGCAGACAATTTGATTCTCCAGTAACCAGATTGGTGCCTAGCTCAATTGTCATCAGAGAGGCTTCATCTTGGAACTGATGGAAACAGATGGAGACCTACAGCCCAACAGTAGACAGAGTTTGGGTAATGCTACAGGAGAGGAGGAGAAGTAGCTGTAGATGCCAAAGAGGTCACAGATATCACAAGCACTCTCATCAACTAGCCTGGGCTTGTAGGGGTTTACAGAGGTTGAGTTAAAAACCAGGGAGGCTGCATGGGACTGAAGTAGGCACTCTGCACACATGTTACAGTTGTGTGTCGTGGTCTTCTTGTGGGACTCCTAAAAGTGGGAGTAGAGTCTGTCTCCACTTGCTTTACTGGGTTTTGTGACGCTACTCCTAGTATTGGGTCACCTTGCTCAGTCTTAATACATGGGGAGAAAAGTCTTATCAAAAATTGATATGCCATGTTTTATTAATACTAGTGGGAGACCTGGTCTTTAGAGAAGAGAAACAGAGGTAGAGCGGATTGGGGAGTGGGAACAGAGGGGAATGGGATGAGAGATTGGGAGGAGAGAAGAGGGGGAAATTGTAGCCAATATGTAAAACAACTAAGTAAGTATATCTATTAAAATAATATCTAGTATGTATATATATATATATTATACATATTCAGGTAAAACAATTATCTACATAGAAAATAACACACTTTTAAAAAAATCTCATAAAAACATTCATCATTTTGTACTGTATCTCGTATTATATCAATATGGCTAGCATTAACTGATGCTTAGTAAGAACTTTTGTACATACAAAAAACATGCTAATTCTAGACAACCATATGCAAGAGACAAAATTATGAAAGACTAATAGAAGTTGCAAAATTAGACAAAAGCTAAAGGTCACAATGAAAGTAGTACTAAAAGGAAGACCATAGCATTAACTGCCTTCCTTAAGAATTTAGAGAGATCCCACCCTTGTGATTTAGCAGCACACCTGAAAGTCCTAGATCCAAAAAAAATAGATACACCTAAGAGGAGTAGATGTCAGGAAATAATCAAACTGATGACTGAAATTAACCAAATAGAGACAAAGAGAACAATACAAAGAATCAATGAAACAAAGTTGATTCTCTGGGAATAGCAACAAAATAGATAAACACTTATCCAAAATAACTGAAAGACAGAGAGATGAATATCCAAATCAACAAATTCAGAAACAAAAAGGGGAACATAACAACAAACTCAGAAATACAGAGAATCATAAAGTCATTCTTGACAAACCTGTACTCTACAAAATTTGAAAATTTAGTAAACAGATAATTTTCTCTCTCTATATATATATAGATAGATATATAAATATATATTTACTTACCAACAAATCAAGATTAAATAAACAATTTAAATATACATATAACACCTAAGAAAATAGAAGCAGTCATTAAAAGTCCCCCAATCAAAAAAATTTACAGAGCCAGACAATTAGTTTTAGTACAGAATTCTACCAGGCTTTTAAAGTCTTCAAATTATTCCACAAAATAGAAAGAAAAGAACCATTTCCAAATTCTTTCTATGAAGTCACAATTACCCTGATATACAATCCATACAAAGGCTCAACAAAGAAAGAGAATTACAAATCAATTTCACTCATGAACATTGATGAAAAAATCTCAGTAAAATACTGGCAAACTGAATCCCTGAAAACATCAAAATGTTCATCCACCACGACCAAATAAGCTTCATCCCAGAGATGCAGGAATGGTAAAACATACTAAAATCAGCCAATGCAATCCACCACATGAACATATTGGAAAAAAATCCACATGATCATCTCATTAGATGCTGAAAAGGCCTTTGATAAAAATCCTACATCCCTTCATGTTAAAGCCTTGGAGATATCAGGGATACAAGGAACATAGCTAAATATGGTAAAAAGTAATATACAGTAAGCTAATTGCCAACATCAAACTAAAGGAAAGAAACTCAAAGCAATTCCACTAAAATTAAGAACAAGACAAGGCTGTCCACATCTATTCACTGTAATAGCCAAAGTTCTAGCTAAAGCAATAAGACAGCTAAAGGAAGACAAGGAAATGTAAGAAAGAAAGAGAGAGCGAGGGAGGGAGAGAGAGAGAGAGAGAGAGAGAGAGAGAGAGAGAGAGAGAGAGAGAAGTCAAAGTATCATTATTCTCAGATGATATGATAGTATACATAAGTGACCCCAAAAACTCTACTAGTGAACTCCTACAGTTGATAAACACTTTTAGTCAAATAATTGGATACAAGATTAACTCAAAAAAAAAAAAACTCTGTAGCCCCCTTATGAGCAAATGGGCTGAGAAAGAAATCAGAGCATCAACGCCCTTTAAACTAGATTCAAATAATACAAAATATCTTGGTATAACTCTATCCAGGAAAATGAAAGACCTGTATGACAAGAACTTCAAGTCTTTGAAGAAAGAAATTGTAGAAAATATCAGAAGATAGAAAGATCTCCCATGCTCATGGATAAGTAGGATTAATACAGTAAAAAAAAAAAAAAAAATGCCGTCTTACTGAAGCTCTCTACAGATTCCATGAAATCTCCATTAATTCTTTACCAACCTTGAAAAAACAACACTGGAGATTGAGACAGAGACCCACATTGGAGCACTGGACTGAGCCCCCAAGGTCCAAATGAGGAGCAGAAGCAGGGAGAACATGAACAAGGAAGGCAGGACCATGAGGAGTGCGTTCACCCACTGATACAAGGGGACCTATCTGATGAGAGTTCACCAATGCCAGCTGGACTGGGACTGAACGAGCACGTGATCAAACCAGATTCTCTGAATATGGCCGGATTCTCTGAATGTGGCTGGCACGGGGACTGTCTGAGAAGCCATTGATAATGGCACTGGGACTTGTTTCCTCTGCATGTACTGAATTTTTGGGATCCTAGTCTGTTTGGATGCTCACCTTCCTAGACCTGGAGGGAGGGAGGAAAAACTTGAACTTCCCACAGGGCAGGAAACCCTGACTGCTCTTAGGGCTGGAGAGGCAGGAGGAGAGGGAGTGGGGGGAGTGGGAGGGTATTGGAAGGAGGGGCAGAAGTGGAAACTTTTATAATTTAATAAAAAAAAGACTTCACGGTATTGATATAAAAATAGACACAAGGATCAATGGAATCGAATTAAACACCCAGATGTAAATCCACTCACCTATGATCATTCTACAAAAAGCCAAAATTATACTATGAAAAAAAAGGAAACATCTTCAACAAATGATTCTGGTCACTTGTTCAGCTATGTTCATAGAAATTTTATCTGTAGCAGCCAGAAAGTGGAAATAGCCTGTATGTCCCCACTACTGAGGAATGGACAATAAAAACATAGTGCATTTACACAATGAAGTACTACTCAACTGTTGAAAACAAAGGGCACCAGGAAACTTGAAGGCAAGTGGATGGAACTAGGAAAAAAAATCATCCTGAGTCAGGTAACCCAGACCAATAAAGGCAAGCATATCCACTCATAAGTGGGTATTAGCTGTGAAATGAAGGATAACTATTCGACAGTTCACAGACCAATAGAGACCAGGTAACAAGAGAGTTCATGGAGGGGTACTCATCTCCATGGGAAGGGCAAGTAGAAGAGATTTCATGAGTAGACTGAGGGAGTGTAGGGATGGGTCATGAGTGATAGTTAGGGAGAGTATGGAGTGAGAGAGTGCTGAGGGAGACTGATGGGGGCATTTAGTGGTCAGTGAAAACTTGGCACAGGGGAATCTCTCAGGAGTCTAACGGGAGGACCCCAGATTAGACTCCTAGCAATAGTGGATAAGTAGCCACTATTATAAGTAGCCACAGAGAACTGACCATCTCTTGTGACCAGATTGGAGTCTGGTCCAATTGTCATCAGAGAGCCTTCATCCAGCAACTGATTGAGGCAGCAGATGTAGAGACCCACAGACAGACATTAGGCAGAGTTAGGGAATACTCCTCTGCGGGGAAGGAGGAGAAAGTGTAAGAGCCAGAGGGCCCGAAGACACTACAAGAAGGCTAACAAAATCAACTAATCTGGGCTCATATGGGCTAACATAGCCAAAATTCACAACCAGGAAGCCTGCCTGAGCCTGATTTTGGCACTCTGTATATATGTTACAGTTGTGAAGAATGGTCCTCTTACGAGATACCTAACAGTGGGAACATGGGCTATTTCTGACTTTTACATGCCTTTGGAACCCCACTCATCATACTGGGTCACCTTTCCCAGCCTTAATACATGGGGAGGTACCTAGTCTTACTGCAACTCAATATGTCATGTCATGTTGATACTCATAGGAGATGTGCATTTACCTGGATTGAGACAGAAGAGGAAGGAATTGGTAGGCGAGGGAATGGGCAGGGAGCTCTTGAAAGAGGTTGCAGCTGGCATATCAAATAAACAGGTGAATGAATAAAAAAGTAGACAGATGCTGAAATATGAAATATGCCATAAACTATGAAAATGATCATTTCTAATTTCTTCCTTATCCTATATTGACAATGCATCTCTCACTGGCTCTGCCTCTCCTGTTCCTGAGAGGGATCTTAACAGCCTCATTTATTTCCTGTTTCTCAGTAGTTCAACCTACTGTTGCTTCTTTCGTTTATTACTATATTGGTCTGATCACTGATCTAAATCATGCCTCGTTCTAGGAGTCCCCGCTTGTATTATTAAGCAGAGAGACCTTTATCATAGCAACTCTTACTATATTACTCCCTTGTTTAAAATCTTCATGACTTTTCATTGCCCCTAAAACAAAATCTTCATATTATTTACCAGATTGGGGCCTATAACTGACTTATATATACTTTTTATTAGCTCTTAAGAATTTAATACCCATTTTGATCGCATTAACTCTCATTCAACTCTTTCTTTATGTGTCTTGTCTCCTCTTTCTCCTTTCCATCTAACTTTATATCCCCTTTTTCTCCATGAGGGTCTATTTGTGATGCAAAACTATTCTTGAATATATGACCTTCCACTGCAGCATGGTTGATTTATTACTAATCATGATTATAGTATAGAACTTGATAGTACCACTCAGTCATTGAAGAAGACACATACTTGAGTCATCCAGGTGCTACTGATGACTTCACCCCTTTTTGTCTAGCTTTCATAATGCTGGGAGGTGAGGATATGCAAGCTACTGGAGAACAAAAACAGACCAAGCTTTGTTTTACCAAGCTTTGAGCCCTCTTGTCCTGAGAAGTCATTGTCCTCTGCTGAAATAGTGGCATGAATATTACTGGAATAAGCAACCAACCACATTCTGGTTGGATTTAAGATCAACTTCACAAGAAGATACCCATACCTGGCACCATTAGGGGGTCCAAAACTGATGCCTAGATCATCATAGATCTTAACATTTTGACATCTTATTAATCTAGTGCTTTGATTCTTAATTATGTAGATGTTTCACATCCTCAGAAATATTGGAAAATATTTGTGGGTTGGTTAGATAGTTATAAATTATCAATAATATGCTAGCAATTCCTACTATTTAGGAGTGAGTAATATTGCGAAACATTCTAAAATATATGTCTCACTATGTCACAGAAGTGGATTATCTAAATTAAAATGTTAAAAGTGTTAAGACTTATAAGTGCTAAAATCATTTTATTGAAAACTATTTGTTTTAGCACAAAGTATTAGGAATGATAAGACATAAACATTGAAATGATTAATTTAAAGTGACTACTTTAAGTTCAGAACATTTAGGATGTTAAAGCTTACAAGTACTAAAATAATTTTATTTAATATTACTCATTTTTCTTTTTTAATTCTAGCCAGTATCTATATTTTTATTTGCATAAGTCTCCTATGTTTGTAAACACAACATTAGTCTTAAATATGATTTTGCTTATCCTGGGAATAACCTTTATTTTTTTCACTCATTGCAAGCATTTACAAACTGGTCTTCATACATATATTCTGGGCATGGTTGCCCATTCTCCAGCTGCTCAAAGATATTCCCTACCGTCCCACTTACCAACTCTATGTCCTTTCTCTACCATCTCTATCTTCAACCTCATTGTGTAGGTTATTAACTCTCTTAGAGAAGATTTCCTGCACTTTTATACTAAACATGATACATTTGCTTCTTTGCCAACACCTCTTCCAGAACTCAGTACCCTTCCTAATAACTACTCCTTTACTAACAGTTTCCCCAAATTAGTGTACATTTTCTGGAAATACGCCATTTCTATCTTTAAAAAAAACTTGAACTCCAGGACTTATTATAATTTTTCAATATATTCTTTAAAAATAATCAACATATGAATTACAGTTTAAACACAATAAATGAAATAAAATGCTTATCATCAAGACTATATGATTTAATTTTTAATTTTGAAAATCTGATATCACGTAACCTCAAAGTAAAAGGAATTCAGGCTTGAATCTTTTCTGATAAGCATTTAAAAAGGATAGAGTCTAGCTCGACATAACCAATCTTGTAGTAAACTCAACGAGAAGCAAACGAATCCCCAAATTCATTTGGTCAGTATAGGAATTTAAAGCAGGAATCAACTTTCATTCCCTACTTGTGTTAATTTGGATTTTATGTGTATGTTCTTATCATTATTTCTCTGAAACAGGCGAGTTAGGTACTTGTTTTCTTTGACGTAAAGAGCCTAGTCAGGATGAGATACAACATATGATTACATGGAAGGCATGGAGATTTGTAGAGATTCTCCTGCTACCATAAAGAATCAGTTTCCTCAAAATTTCCAGTCTAGACCAAGATGCATTTAAATATATTTTTCAACAAAAAAAAAGAATTCTGTACGTTTAAAATGATCAGGTGTCTTTCCTATAGATATTTTTGTAGACATACCTTTTTTCAGAAAAGTTATTCATTTATGCAACAGGGAATGATATAATCAGGTATTTTATATATGTCTCATAATTTTAACAATCTCGACATATTCTAACAGATTAGAATTGTGACTTTTAGTTTCTGTCTTTAAACAAACTTGAATTTGTTTTTTTGTATATGTGCATGTCACAGCAGATGTGTGTATGTCAGATGACAGCTTGTGGGAGCTGGTTATCATTTTTCTCCCTTTTGCCCTGGGGATCAAATTCAGATTCTCTATCTGTGCAGCAGTTACTGCTCTTCATTGAGCCACCTAGTTAAGTTGCCAGTTACTTTAAATAAGGAGGTCTTCAACTGAGCTTCCATGACTTGGCCCAATCTAAAACATAAATGTTATCATGGGCAGAAAGACTGTGTATAAAATAACAGGTTTACATTTGTTTTTGTTTTGTTGCTGTTGCTTTCTGCAGAGAGAAAGAAGGCAATCTACACAATAAGAACAAAGTGTCCAGAATAGATTTAGATTACTTAAATTTGACAGATGCAGGCTCAGTCCACTGCTTACTCTTCTGAAAGAGAAAGATTGTGAGAGTTCTTAACAGAATGTACCTTCCACGATTTGCAGTTACCTTCTAGGTATACAAATTTTAACTCAGGATTGCAACCAGAATGTAATTATAAATAAAAATATATACATGAAAAGATGTATCAACACATGGTGTTAGTTCTGTAATCTTAGCTATTGTGGAGACTGAGGCAAGAAGGTAGAGATATCAAAGCCAACTTGGGCAACTTAGTGACTTCCTCTTTCAAAATAAAGAGTCCTTTAAGGCTATCGTGAAAGGCATTCCTCTCAATTTATTTTCCTGTTGAATTGTCAGCTATATTTAGGAGCAAGTGAAGGACTTGAATGATAAAAGCTTTAAATACCGAAAAAAAGAAATTTTGAAGAAAATTTCAGAGGATTAAATTATCTCCTTTGTTCATGAACTGGTAGAATAAAGTAAAAATGGCTATCCTACCAAAGCAGTCTACAAATTCAATGCAATCTTTACCAAAATCCCAACACAATACTTCACAGAACTTGTAATGACAACTTTGCACTTTATGTGGAGACAAAAACTCTAGGATAGATAAAACAGTCCTGAATAATAAAAGAAGTACTAGAAGTATCTTTATCCAATCTCAAGCTATACTACAAAGCTACATTTGTTATAACACCATGGTATTGGCACAAAAACAAACACACTGATGAAAGGAATTGAACTGAATACTCAGGTTAAGTCAACACACCTACAGAAAACTGATTTATCACTAAAAATAAAGCCAGAAATACACACTGGAAAAAGAAGACAACATCTTCATCAAATAGTGCTGATCAAACTGGTTGACTGTATATGGAAGAGTGAAAATAGATCCATATTTGTCACCCTGTAAAAAGTTGAACTCCAAAGGGATCAAAGATGTCAATAGAAGGCAAGATATTGTAAATCTGACACAAGAGAAATTAAGGAATATCTTTGAACTCATTGGTACAGAAAAAGACTTTCTGAATAGAATAACAATAGTTGAGGCACTAAGAAGAATCAATAAGTGGGACCTTATGAAACTGAGAAACTTCTGTAGTCTATAGGTCACTATTATTCAAATAAAGTAAGAGGCTACAAAATGGGAAAATATTTTTTATCATCCAATAAAAACATAATATTCAAAATATGTAAAGAGCTCAAAAAAATGAGAAAAGAAAAGAAAAACCCTGTTATACTTAATGGAGTGAACATTGCTGAATTAATGAATGGTAAAACATGTGTCAGGAATACCCAACATATGCTTAAATATTTAATTCTTATAAGAGTACTAAGAAAACGGTACAATTATGTGATTTTATGCCTGAAAAAACAGAGTGTGGCAGGCCAAGTAGCTAGTACAAAGACAGTGAGTAAGGATCTGTGTCTCAATCTCACATAATAAAGTGCACTGTTAACAGGCACCTACGATTCTTCCCTAGTTTCTTCAGAATATTATTATTGACTATAATTCTAATACTCAGTCTCCCCTCCATAAGTCGTTTAATTTTTTGCTTCTTCAGTCTATAGCAAGTATAATGGTCAGGTAGATATTTTCAATAGAGTCTCCAGAAATGGTACATTGTCTTAGAATACTTGTTACTCCTCCAGAGGACCTGAGATAGTTCTCAACGTCCATGTCAGGTAGATCACTATCACTTGTAATTCCAACTCCAGAGGACCTAAGAATGGAAGTTTCTGTCCTGCCCAATTCTACAGCTGTTCAGTCCCAAAGAAACACACAGAGGCTTATATTAATTGTGAACTGTTAGGCCTATTAGCTCAGGCTTATTATTAACTACCCCTTTCAACTTAAATTAAGCCATAATTTGTGGCTATGTTTAGCCACGTGGCTTGGTATCTTTTCTCAGTAAGGCATTCTTACCTTGCTTACTCTGCATCTGACTAGTGAATGCCTTTGCCTTTCTTCTTCTCATAACCCACTGATTTGGGTGTCCTACCTGTACTTCCTGCCTGACTAATAGTCAATCAGCATTTTATTAAATCAAAGTGAGTGATAAATCTTCACAGTGCACAAGAGCATTATCCCACAGCAGACACTCTGCTCTTTCCTCTACCTGTACCTGTTCTTATGTGTCTATACCCCACACAGGTGCATACACATGCACATAATTAAGGCAAGTTTTCTTAAAATGTGAATAAATCATGCACATACATACACAAACATACACAGAGTAATGTACACATACATACATTTACATTCACGCTCAAAAGAATACCATTTCAAGAGCTGTAGTAAATCTGAAAGACATATGACCTACAACTTCCAGTGATGACCCAGAAAAAATCCCATATGCCCCCCTCAAGTAAAAAGATAGACCAAGTAATAGGAAAATAAAAAAAATCAATGTTTTCAAAGTAGCTACAATATTCCATTAACCACAGAGATACTATCAACACAGATAAATATCAAGGATTTTCCCTTGACAATCCTTATTTCAAAACAAGCCCTTCAACTTAGCCAACTATTACACACCGAAGCATTAAAGATTAATATCTATAATAGCTTTTTTTAAAAGAGGGAATTTGCCCCAGCCTGTCTTTTTCTCCCTCAAGGTCTAAATAGAGAAGAAAATGATATATCCTGCCAATATGCACCCAATCAAACTTAAATTTCTCATGACTACATTTCCACTAATATTTACAGATAAATCATGTCATTTTTTCTCTTGAGGCACCTAGGAACAACACTGTGACTGTCACTCGTAGAACCAGCAGTAAAGAAATGGCAGATATGGATTATGTAGACATGCTAATATATTTTGATGGATCGGGAAGACAGAAACAGTGGCTGGAAAGTGTAAAATACTTCATTTAGACATATATCAAGCTCATATTTTGCATAACCTAATCTTTCATTTATTCTCATAAAACATAGCCATTTTGCAAAAGTAGTCTCCTTGCAGAATTTGTAATGCATAAAAAGGGGAAAACACTCAATTCTGAAGACTTTCTTTTGCTCACATATAAACCAAATGAAGATACTTTCATCCATTTGTTTATCCACTCAGCAAACACGTGTTGTATTCTAAGATGATGAGGTAGACCAGTGCTTTGCACACTTTAATGTGCATTTGAATCACCTGTCATACCATAAAATGGAGATTAGATATGGGACTCATGATTTTGCATTTCTAGGAAGTGTAGAAACTGCAGACAGTGGGTCTCCCTTTGTCTAGATCAGAACTATGCATCTGAAATTTCTATATCAGTGTAAGCGTTCTCTACCAGCTCCAACCGACACAATAGCCTTTAGCCACTTATTGCTATTTAAATATGTAATATTGATGTGGACTGCTGAAGAAGTTTTAATGTTTTAGCATTTTAATATTTTAAATTTTAATGCACTCAACTTTATTATTTACAATTAAGTCTTCAGGTGATTTTGCATACCTATAATCCTTGCATTTGGGAGGTAGAAGCCTACATAATAGGCTTCAAGCTAGCCTGAGCTACAAAGACTCTGTATTAAAAGCAAGTCAAATTTAAATAATTGATTATGGCCTGTGACTCATATTAGCAAATACACTTCCACAAAGATGAACAAAGTTACCACATTATAGAAAAGAAAATGTGTTGTGTTTTAGATTATACTCTTTTGGCTTTTTGGGGTAGCACGACACCCAGCTACCAAATAAATCACACATGGGTCTTATTTTTAATTATCAATGCCCAGCCTTAGGTTGGCTTGTTTCTAGCCATCTTTTCTTTTTTTGTTTTTTTTTTTACTGTTAACTTATTTTTATTACTTTATAAATAATACCAATCAAAATTTTCACTTACTCCCCTCTTCCCACTTCCCTTCCATTCCCCCACTCCCCTTCCCCCACTCCCCCTCCAGTTCTAAGAGAGGGCAGGGAACCAGAAGTTCAAGGCCTCCCCCCTCCACCCATGCTTAGGAAGGTATGCATCCAAATAGAATAGGATCCAAAAAAACCAGTACATGCAGTAGAGACAAATCCCAGTACCATTATCATTGACTTCTCAGTCTGCCCCAATTGTCAGCCACATTCAGAGGGTCCAGTTTAATCCAATGCTCCTTCAGTCCCAGTCCAGCTGGATTTGGTGAGTTCCCATTAGCTCAAGCACACTGTCTTCGTGGGTGGACCAACCCCTCGTGGTCCTGACTTCCTTGCTCATCTTCTCCCTCCTTTAGTTCTTCAACTGGAACTTGGAAGCTCAGTCCAGAAAATGTAGCACATCTACACATTAGAGTACTATTCAGCAATAAAAAACAATGACATCCTAAATTTTGTGTGCAAATGGATGGAAATAGAAAATACTATCCTGAGTGAGATAACCCAAACCCAAAAATATGAATATGGTATATACTCACTCATTAATGGATTCTGGCCATAAACAAAGGACATTGAGCCTATAGTTTGCTATCCTAGAGAAGTTAAGTAATAAGGTGAAACCAAAGAAAAGCATACATAGATTCTCCTGGAAATTGGAAGCAGACAAGATCACCAGGAAAAAGTTAGGAGCATGAGGGTGAGGATGGGATGGGGAGAAGGGGAGAGGGGGAGTGAAGGGAGAAAGGGAGGGTTGAGGAGAGCTTGGGGGAGTGGGATGGTTCAGATGGAGGAAGGACTGATATGGAAGCAGGGAAGGAGACAACTTTATTGAGGGAGCTGTTTTGGGGTTAGCAAGAGGCTTGGCTCTAGAGGGGTGCCTAGGAGTCCACGGAGATGTCCCCAGCTAGGACCCTGGGCAGTGGAGGAGAGGGTGCCTGAACTGGCCTTATCCCATAGTCAGACTGATGACTAATTTGAATATCGCCATAGAACTTTCTATGGTTTATCTGGCTACAGATGGAGATAGAGACAGAGACCCACATAGGAGCACTGAACGAGGCAGCTTTTCTAACCTTAACCTGCTACCTTTTGCTTCTGGGCTTTTTCCTTTCTTACTTCTATATATCTTAACCGCACTCTTACTGTGTGCCTGGCTGTAGAGCTGGGTGGCTGGCCCCTAGCATCCTCCTCTCTTTGTTCTCTTGCTCCTTCTGCTTTTTCCAGATTTCTACTGCAATTTATACACTCTTTCTTTTATCCCTCCCTAATTTTCACCTGTCTCACTGTCAGCCATTGAGCTCTTTAGTAGACCATCAGGTGTTTTACACAGGCGACGAATCATAACTTCAGAGTTAAACCTAAACAAAAATAAATAAACAGCATAAACAAAAGTAATACATCTTAAAGGAATTTTCTACAGTAAGAATGCCCAATAATACAATTGTAAAATTGTTATGATCAGGCTTGTACTATTATTATTATTATTGTTATTATTATTGCTGTTGTTGTTATTTTATTACTTTAAAAAATACCAATCCAAATTCCCACTTCTTCCCCTCCTCCCACTCTCTCCATATACCCTTCCCCTACTTTCCTCCAATCTTAAGAGAGATCAAGCACCCTGCCCTGTGGAAAGTCCAAGGCTCTCCCCACTACATCCAGGTTAAGCAAGGTATACATCCAAAGAGAATAAGATCCCCAAAAGTACATGCAGTAGAGAAAAATTCCAGTGCCATTGTCATCGGCGCCTCAGTCAGCCCCAACTGTCAACTACATTCAGGGGGACTAGTTTGATCGCATGCTTGTTCATTCCCTGTCCAGTTGGAGTTGGTGAGCTCCCATTAGCTCAGGCAAACTGTCTCAGTGGGTGGACCCCTCATGGTCTTGACTTCCTTGCTCATACTCTCCTCTTCTTCCACTCTTCTACAGGACTTTGGGAGCTCAGTCCAGTGCTCCAATGTGGTTCTCTGTCTCTGTTTCCATCTGTTGTTGGACAAAGGTTCTATGGTGATATTTAAGATAATCATCAGAATAACTACAGAGCAAGGCCAGTTCAGGCACCTTCTCTCTTGCTTAGGGTCTTAGCTGGGGTTTTCCTTGTGGATTCCTGAAAATTTTTCTAGAGCCAGGTTTCTTGCTAACCCCAAAATGGCTTCCTCAATCAAGATATCTCTTTTCTTGCTCTCATATCTGTCCTTCCTCCATCTCAACTATCCCATTCCCTCAAGCTGTCTCCAACCTTCCCCTTCTCCCCTTCCTTCTACCCCCACCCAAATTTTGTCAGGCGATCTTGATACCTTCCAATTTCCAGGTGGGTATATATGTTTTTCTTTAGGTTCACCTTATTACTTGGCTTCTTTGGAATCATGAACTATAGGCTCAATGTCCTTTGTTAATGGCTAGAATCCAATAGTGAGTGAGTACTTACCATATTCATATCTTTGGGTCTGGGTTATTTCATTCAGGATAGTGTTTTCTAATTCCATCTATTTGCATGAAAATTCAAGTTGTCATTTTTTTTTTACCACTGAGTAGTACTCTAATGTGTAGATGTGCCACACTTTCTTTATCTATTCTTCCATTGACGGGCATCTAGGTTGTTTCCAGGTTCTTGCTATTACAAATAATGCTGCTATGAACATAGTTGAACAAATGCTTTTATAGTATCTTTTGGGTATATTCCCAAGAGTGGTATTGCTGGATCTTGGGGTAAGTTGACTCCTAATTTTCTGAGAAACCACTACACTGATTTCCAAAGTGGTTGTACAAGTTCACATTTCCACCAGCAATGGATGAGTGTTCCCCTCTGACAGGGGTAAGATGGTATCTCAAAGTTGTTTTGATTTGCATTTCCCTGATAGCTAAGGAAGTTGAACAAATCCTTAAGTATCTTTTGATCATTTGAAATTTTTCTGTTGAAAATTATAAGTTTAGTTCAGTACCCCCATTTTCCAATTGGGTTATTTAGAATTTTACTGTCTAATTTCTTGAGTTCTTTATATATTTTGGAGATCAGTCCTTTTTCTGATGCAGGGTTAGTGAAGCTCTTCTCCCAAGTGACAGCTAGCATTAAATTAAGAGGAAAACTCAAAACAATTCCACTAAAATCAGGAATAAGACAAGGCTGTCCACTCTCTCCATATCTCTTCAACATAGTGCTTGAAGTTCTAGCAATAGCAATAAGACAACATAAGGAGATTAAGGGATTTCAAATTGGAAAGAAAGAAGTCAAACTTTTGTTATTTGCAGATGATATGATAGTGTACATAAGTGACTCCAAAAACTCTACCAAAGAACTTCTACAGCTAATAAATACCTTCAGTGATATTGTAGGATACAAGAAACACACACACACACACACATACACACAGAGACACATACACACACACATGTAAACAGAGAAAGAAAAAAGGCTTGTTGGAGAGTACACTACAAATTTGAATTTTGTGTTTTTCAGATCTAGATTATCTACAGTCTGCCCTAAATAATGAAAAAGACTTTGTGTGCAATGTTGTATTGCTGCAACTTTTCTTAGATAACCGATTTAACTACTCTACCATAACAAAATTTGCTAGGGAAACCGAACCACCTTTGCTTATGGGCATTGCTATAGCGCTTCCCTGCTCTGAGGAGGAAATGATAATATAATAGCTGCAAACAAAATCAGGCATAAAGAACCATATCCAGTTGTTGTAAAACCTGAGTCGGTATAATCTGAAAACCAGTCACCTAATCTCCTTGATGCTCATTAATGGAACCTCACTTGTGTCCTGATTGCAGACAAAGGGAGCAAAATGATAAGGAGGAGAAGCTAAAGGACTGTGTGTCTTGTTCATCTCTCTCACTATTCGCTCCTATTTGCTTGAAAACAATAAAATTTCAGGTGATCCCTATTATCTTTTGAACTCCATTTTCTTCTCCTTCTATACATTTTGGAAAGAATAAACCACTCATTAACATTCATGCGAATGAAAAACTATTGCTTTTCTTTTCTCTAAGGTATTGCTGACTAGAAAAAGATAAATTTAACTTTGTTTTTGTTATGTTATTTCTGATGGTGGAAGAAAGTAACAATTGTAACTATGGGAACAATCCTATGATTTCTTTTTTCTTTCTTCTAATTTTTAAATTTCTTACTTTTTCTCTACTTTTTATAGAGATTTAGAATTAGAATGAAATATATATGAGAAGAATATTTTTGTCATGTGTGATAACTACAAAAGAGTATATATATATACTTATAATATATACAGAGGATTAATGAAATACTTGAATTGACTCATATATTCTATGGACTCTATTTGGAGGCTTTCATTCTAGAACTTGGACTCATCTCCATATTATTCCTACTCTCGAAAACCAGAAATTGTTCAGAAGCTCTCTGATGCTCATCAACTCAGGTACAAAAAGCTTAACCTTCTCTTCTTATAAAAGAACCTAGAATTCTGTTATTAATTCTGAGTGTGTATTAGTGATCATCAATACCTGCTCTATTATTGCTTATCTTTGTGTTTTTTTTCCTATGTAGACCTTGTCCTGTTTTCCTCAGAGTATTCTCTCTCTCTCACCCCTCTCTCTGTCTCCCCATATCTCCCACCCTGCTCCTCTTTGAACCTAGCTCAAACATCATTTCCTGTCCTTTAGTACTCCTCAGATGGCCCTACCTTTAGCATTCCACTTGACTTCACTGTTGGCTTTGGATTCTCCTCATATATTTTACACTCTCTACTCTAATTAGCTTTTACACAATAGGCTTGGAACACAAATAGTTATAGTATCTGCAACTGTGAATTTCGTACTCTGTTCCAAAGCCTACAAGCAGAGAAAATAACAAGTTGTTCTCATATCATAGGACCACCATGAGCATCTAGTTAGTAATTAATCAGCAGCCCGAATTTAGCCTTCCCGTGTATATTGGTCCACTCATTTTCCTATCTTCCCACACACATTTAGTGAGAAAAGAAGATGAAGAAAAGCCTGTGATTATTCAAAATTGTTCTTGGATGAGTCCTTCCTTGTAGAAGCATAAACATCCTCTGTAGTATAAAATTAGATAATTTTTTTATTTTGTAGCATAAAATAGGAGGTTTTTACTATAACATGGTTGTTTTATGACTATAAAACCTTCTCACATAACTTTATGTTCTATCTTTGTTACTTTATTTAGTTTGTTCATTTGTTTCTTCACTTATGATAAACACATAGAAAGTATCTTTTATATACTAGTTGAAAGATTAACAATAGATTATATAATGTAGTTCTTGCCTTAAAATGATTCTGTCCAACAGGAAAAAAAAAACAAAAAGTAAGTGGTTAAAAATTAGTTGAGGAAGGAAAGTGTTATGGAAACTAAGAACAAGATGTTCTCAATATCCTGTAAAATGGAGTGCCTGACCTAATATAAGAATATACATAAACTATAAAGGACATTTGGAGTAGCTGATAGGCATATGGATTAGATGACATTACTATGTCAATATTAAATTTCTTCACACTGATAACTATATATATAGGTGTCAAGGAATGAAAGAACATAATGTAAGTAACATTCTCTACAAGGATTACTAAATAAGCCTTCTGTACTTTTTACAAAATCTGACTGTATATGCCAGTGTGACTGTTCATGAACACTGAGGTTGTAAAACTCTTGTCATGAAATAAATAAAGCTGATACATTTGGTTAAGTCTTCTAGATAGTATTTGAAGCATTGCTCTACATCACTAATTATTTCAAAATATAAATGTAGATAATGTTTACATTGCTCAGAAAAAAGCATATGATTTAGGGTACACTGGATATATGGATTGAAGAAAATACAGTTATGTTTAGGAGTACAGATAAATAAAAAATTGTAAAGAAATACCTACCGATTATTTCAATAGGTCACAAATTTAGAAATAAAAGAAATGGAAATAAGATTGCAGAAAGGTGATGAAATTATATAATAGGAAATTATTTTATTACTTATTAATTTAATAAATGCACCTGTGTATATTTGGCTTAAAATCAATAAGACAATGATAGAACTACAGTTTAGATACTGTCTTCTTCATTATCTTTAAGGCAAAGATACTTTGAAGCAAAAGCAACCCAATCTATCTAGATATGTGATAACACACATTTACAATGGTATGCATTGTTGAGCAAAATAAAATAAAACCTGGTTGAAAATGCACCTATTTTTTTAAATTTGTCATAATGTAGATACCATGGAATATATTTGCGGAGACATAGCTAGCATCTCTAAGTATATACCTAGACTACACATCATACATGTCTCAATGTCTATAGTTTATGCTCATAATGAACAAAAGAGCACGGGACAAAATTAAGTCATGAGAAAATGATGAATTCAAAATATCTTACAAATAAAATATGCTGCAGGTATAACACAATTCTGTTTCAATATAAACAATTTTAATAATGTAAAAGGTATACACTAAAATAACTACAAAATTATAGCATAGGAGTTGTATAAACTAAAAATATAAGTATTATCAAAGTCAATTACTATATACCATACATAATTACATGTGATTTGTAATGGTATATGTCTAAATTCTTATGATACATAAGTAAATTGTTATGTGTTGGGAAGCCCCTGGGGAACAGAAAATGTTCAGCTCTGTTGCAATCTTATGAAATTGCCATTCATCATCATTTAGTCCGTCACTGACCAAGACATTGTATTGTAGTAGCTGGCTGAGCATATGTGTTTATTTGTAGACAAGTGTCTTCATAAAACGTATAAATAATGTGTTATTTAATCTGTGAAATATAAAAATGATTAGAAAGAGAAAACTGTGGAGCTGTCAAAAACACTTGTGATACGAAGAAGGGGCTGATAGCAGCCTCCAGGTGTGTGGATGAGTAAGATTGAGACTGGCTGCACTGATAGACCTCTGCTTCTCTGGATCTCTGCCAGTACTTTCTTTTCTTTTTCTTTTTCTTTTCCTTTCTCATGTTTAAACAAATTTAATGATGTTTGGAATGTGATATTGTTTTAATTTTCTTTTGATTTATTCTTTGTGTTTTACATCATGCCTCCCTGTCCCACCCATCTCCCTCCTCAACAGACTAAAACAAAATAAAATATAAGAGAAAAAAGTGATAAAAGGAAAAATCTTGTCACATAAATTGCAGTGTGACACAATGAGTCACACGGTAAACCCTTTTATTATTACATTTTTATGTGCGGGAAGGCGTTCATCACAAAAAAAGTTCACAGGTCTGGTTTGAGACTCCCTGGTTCACTACACCCTGTATTCTGGGCCCTCACTGGGACTCTTTCTGGACATCTTGTTGCTGCCCTCTCTGGTGAACTTCCTGAAGTCCTGGGTTAATAGGATTACTCCACTGTAATGTCCCTCAGTACCACCCCCTACTCCCATGCTCCAGTAGATCACAGATGGAGTGGATGTTGGAGTTTGCTGTAAGGCAACCCTAGTTCTGGGCATTTGTGGCTGCAGAGTGGGTCAGCCCTCCAGCTGTCCCCAGTCCTCGCCACCAAGATGAGCTCTCCTACACTGCCCTGGCTAGTTCACCCTTTGTAGCAATGTTCAGGGGACCAGGCCATTTCTCCCACAACTATATTTTCTGGCCCAGCTCTACTGTATTGCCCAGGCAAGGTATAGGGGCCACTCTCCAGAGTGCTGAGGCTGATGAGGAAAGGGACAGCTCTTCAGTTCTACTCCACTGCCTCTGCCAGGATCAGGGCCCACTTTCCTGAGTGTTGCAACTGGTAAGCAGGAGGGTCAGCTCGCTCCTCTGTCACAGGTGATAAGGGGCGAGGGATAGGGAAAGTATGTTTCGTACAATGCCACACATCTCACGATAACCTTCCCGATTAGTAAACCTTACTATGTTGGCACTAACTGAACCAATAGATTAGGGAAAGTGCAGGAACCCTGCCTCTTAGGCCATGGATGTAATCTAAGAGAGAAGTGGGGTTCTTGCTCCACAACTGCTGACAAAATTCACCACACTTCATCATGCTCCTGTATAGAATGCGGGAGCTCAGTCCCGGGGTAAGCACAAAGGTGTAAGCCTCTTTCTGGAAGACAAATATTTAAATATCAAACACCTACAAAGGAATAGTATGGCTGTAATACAGATGAGAGGACCACAACCAAGTTTATTATGTTACCTTACGCAAAGTTGTGAGCTATTATTTATTCCCATATGTCTGGTTTGAAATCTTATTGCAATTTATTGGTTTACTTTCTCTTTTCCAGGTTTGCTGTTTTTCAGAAATCCTTACTCTTCAAATGGTATTCTGAATTTAGAATTCTAATGTCACCCAGGGGTTTTCGAATTGAGTCTGACCTCAGAATTATCATATTGCATTAATGGCTAGTCTCTGGCACTGCGAAGACTCAGTGGGCATAGGTAGGTAATCAGTGTCTTCTCGCATAGATGTTTTCTTAAATTCTGTTAAAAAGAAGAATGTGAACTCTTATGCTGAACTTGGTTCAAAAGCAAAAATATGCACATATCATTATTTCCAAAACTTGCCCTTGAAACATATGAGAGTTCAAAGACAACTGACAAATGGCGTCATGTTGTTCTCTTTTCTTTTAATGATGTCTCGATTGAATTTCCTTGACAAGCAAATTAAAAGGATATTTGGTAAGTGCCAATGCCACTGACTCCTGTGGGATTAAAAAGAGAAAAAGAAAAACCCAGATGAACTCTCCTTCCTTTCTCTGTGAAGATCAATGCTCAGAAGATTTTGCTACGGCAACTAACCTGCAAACCTTTTGGTACAATGCCAGGTGGTTCACCATTGATATGTTGTCCCCTGATGTGCTGGCTCACAGGAGCAAAGCATTCAGAAACCAAAACCTGAAGTTAGCAGCAGTGACTCAAGGATCTCCAGCAGCAAATCTGCTGAGGGAGACGGTGATTTTTTTCAATCGTCATTTTTAATCACACCCCTTCCCACTCATCCTCATGTTATCAGCTTCACAGTGAACTCAAGAACCCTGAGTGTGGGTTGTAAAAGTTATTAGCAGAAGGAGAATGCTCCTTTCTCCTGTGATAATAAGACCAGTTTCTTTAAGTTATTTCCATTATCAAGTTCTTATGAAAGAAGGCTGACAATGCTATACTATTTGCCAAGCATCTAAATTTTAGTCTAGAAGTCATTTCCTTCCTAATATTGAGAGGGTATGAAATAAACCCACCAGTGGTCAGTAAAAGTCAATTCTCATTCCTCTGACCTTAGATGCTTCTTATAAACATGTCTGTAGATATACTGAGCTCACAATACACATTGTCCATAACCCCTGTGATCCTTCAGTGAATATTAATACAGACTTAAGATTCAGTACTGACCAGCATGTGTTATCTTGGTCTGAATCCATGACTTCCTGAAAACTGAATAGTTGGACTATATTATATCACTTCCGGCTCTCTTATATCTGATATGAAACTATGAAATCTATGCTCAATAACAACAATTTCAAGCCATTCTTACTTTTTTTCAACTTTCAGAGTCTCATACTACACACAAAAATTTAACCTATCTTTGAAATCCCAAGTCTAGGATATTTTTCTGAAAACATTAAGGATAAAACCAGTCTTACCCACTACGCATGTTAAATTTTGCCAAATATATTTTATTTATGACAAGTTAATTAAGAGAACTTTAAATATTTATTCTATGTCACATACTGTTTCAAGAATATTGCAAGCATAAATCCTTATATGTGTTTCATGAGTTAAATTCTAAAGTTATAATATTTTAAATGAAGAGGCAGCCATTCACTGCTGTAAAATAAAGCCATATTCGCATTATCTTAGCTATTTTCTCCTCGCTGTCTAACAACAGCTTGAGAAAAGTAAGTGAAGAAAGAAAGAGATGGTTTAAGCTCACAGGATTAGATTACAGTCCATCAGTATGGAGAAGTCTTGGTAGCAGGACCTTGCTAGAACTGGCCACATGGCATCCATATTCAAGAAGCAGAGAGCATGAAATGACTATGCCCAGACCCTTCTCTGCTTTCATTCAGTTCCTTACATAGCCGAAGAAATGGCCACACTCCCAAATGAGATGGGTCTTTTTATATTGGTTGATATACTCAAGAAAATCTCCTATAGGCATGTCCAAAGGCCCACCTGGAGTTTCTAGATCCTTTCACATTGTGACACAGGAAATAAACTGGATTCAAATCCAGGCACTGGATTGCACGGTCCAGGCACTGGATTAGGTTGCACGGTCCCCCAAATGATCTGGGTGTCTTACTGTGAAGTTAAAAGCAAAACATAGTACGTACCTAGATGTTTATAAGGACAGATTTATATACAGCATTGGGATGATAAGGGGTAGGTTTAGGTTCAAGTGTACATATTACTTATGTACTCTCTATACTTACTGATTATTGGGGTTATTTACTCTTCACCCATGGATTTATCAATTTCTGAAGCTACATTTTAACTTTTACGCTTTCTGCAATTTTCGAAGTTAGAAATAATCAGAGAGACAGGTAATTCATTCTAATTTAAATTTGCACTAAATCACACAGTCTGACTCCTTTCTACAAGCTAGAACAACTGAACTCCTGTCACTAACATTGAAGAATATATTAACATATCAAAGTATGTTAATATGATTGAGGGCAAGTCAGATACTTTATTCTTCATATATCCAAAGCTATTGAATGTGATAAATTTCATGCCACTACCTTACAGATGAAGACATAATCTTTTATTCCTTACATAACTTGCCCAAGTTTATGCTCTGTGTACATACCAGACCTGATGTGGCTTGGACACTCTGAAGGATTCTATAAAGTTCACATTTTGTTAACAAAAATACTAAAAAATTCTTTGCCTTTTTATCATGATGTCCTTCTCACTGATGCTTTAGTGTGCTTGGCCTGTTCCTGTCAATCAAGGCAGTAGTCAAAGCTAACATTCATAGTATTCCAGGATCACATGCTGGCTGTCTCAGAAATTCTCTTTCAGGAAAGAATAACCTTGGAAAAAGAATATAAAGTATTATTTTTGCCCTTTGAGTCCATATGTTTTTGTTTTTTTTAATGATGAGATGTGAATTGTGAAGGAATGAATAAAACACAAGTATGAATGAGGTGTGATGAACTAGTTTCTTTATTCACAAAACATCATTTTTATGTAAAAAATCACTGTTGTATAAGCTGCATTCTTTTGGATAATGCTACTGAAGAAACATTTCTAAAAAAGAAAAATAAATATGAAGTGAGTTTGTCTCGCTAAAGAAAAACAAACAAAAACAACTGACACTATTTGAGATCAATGATAAAATTTAGTATTTCAAACAAACAAATAAGAAACCAGAATTTGAGTAGACATATATACAACACAGTAAAGTTGGAACCTTCCAAACACTTAGTGAGTCTTCTGATTTCACAAAGAATAAAATTTATTAGCAGAATTTTTTAGTGACGTATGTTGATATTTGGAAAGTCTGCATAGCTGATTGAACTAATCTATTACAAATTCCTAATGTATATGATGTTACAAAGTCAAGTGGGAAGAAAAGATGAGTCTGCAGGGTGGGCCACTACCTTGTGATACAGCATATGAGATGTACACTGGTATGCTTTCAGATTCTATATTGCAATTAACTTTCAGGAAATGTTTACTTATTGGTTTCCACATACCTACAATTAACTAACAATTTAATACATCAAGAAGTTGTATTCAAACTGTGTATTTGTTGTGACTGGTAGAATTTATGTATTACCTCAAGTAGAACAATGTATCTGAACAGAACAAAAGAGAAGTTAGAAAAGAACAGTTCTTATATAAAACAATACTGTTTTCATTACTATATTTTATTGAAATTAGATATTTCATGATTCTATGTAATGTATAATATAATAGTTTTATTATGGCTATTTAAAATGAGTTGAAACTTCTAAATGGTTCTTATTCTCAATTCCCAATAGACAATACACAAAAAATTAATTTTTAAGAATTGAATCATTTGATTTCTTAGCTGCATCCTTTTTATTTTTTCATAATGAAAATAGTTTTTTCATATAATATATTCAGATTACACTTTCCCTTTCCCTCCTCTCAGTTCCTCCTCAGTTCCTCTCCACCTCTCTTAATATCTGGATCAATTCCCTTTATGTCTCTTAAAAAACCAATAGGCATCCAAGAAATAATAATAAAATAAAGCAAACAAATAAAAGAAAAAATCAAAGATAAAACCAAAGAAACACATATGGCAGCAGAGATATCCACTTTTAGGTACAACAAATTCCATAAAACCACAAAAACTCAGAAATCTATAATATATACACAAAGGACCTATGTTGCTGATTTTTAATGCCCTGGCACAACTTTAAGAGAGAATGAATCATCAAAAATGCCATTGAGCTTTTTTTGTCTTGATCATCTACTGCTGGATGTGGTACCTATCCTTAAAGAGTGTTTTGTTCTCCCAGATAGTCTCTTTGATTTGAATAACTTACTTTCTTAGCATTATCATTTTATTTTAAAGTATGTTTTGATAATAAAAATTTCAAGACTGGGCTAGATTCTCAAAACATCATTCAGAAGTATTTTTTATTTATTAATATGTTTATTACTTTTTAAAATTTTTTTTGAACTATATATTTTTCTCTGCTAATCTTCCTCCAATGCCCCTCCCCTCCTCCCCTTTCCCATGATCCCCATGCTCCCAATTTACTCAGGAGATCTTTTCTTTTTCTACTTCCCATGTAAATTAGATACATGCATGCCTCCCTTAGGGTACTTTTTGATGTCTAGCTTCTCTGGGATTGTGAACTGCAGACTGTTTTTTTCTTTGCTCTATGTATAAAAGCCACTTATGAGGGAGTTTATATTATATTTGTCTTTATACAAATTATCTCACTCAATATGATGTTTTGAGGTCCATTCATTTGCCCACAAATTTCAAGATATCATTATTTTTTCCACTCTGTAGTACTCCATTGTATAAATGTACCACGTTTCCCTTATCCACTCTTCAGTTGAGGGTCATTTAGGTTGGTTCCAGGTTCTGGCTATGACAAATAATGTGACTATGAACATAGTTGAGCACATGTTCTTGTTGTATGACTGAGCATCCTTTGGGTATGTACCAAAAAGTGGTATTTCTGGGTCTTGAGAAAGATTGTTTCCTCATTTTCTGAGAAATTGCCATACTGATATCCAAAGTGGCTGTACCAGTTTGCATTCCCACCAGCAATGCAAGAGTGTTCCTTTTACCCCACATCCTCTCTAGCATAAGATGTCATAAGTGTTTTTAATGTTGGCCATTTTTACAGGTGTAAGTTAGAGTCTCAGAGTTGTTTTGATTTGATCTGATGCCTAAGAATATTGAACATTTTCTTAAGTATCTTTCATTGATTTTAGATTCATCTGTCGAAAGTTTTCTGTTGATAAATATGTCTAATGATTAAAGATTTATTATTTCTTACGAAAGTGAAGTGAAATTTAAAATCAAGCATACTATATCATTTCTCTTGAAATATATTATCTGATAGACGCTCATGAACCAAACAAAAGAACATAAATCCCTCTTCTTTCCCAGACATGAAAAGCTGTAAGATAACTTAGTATTATTTGTAAATTAAATCATGAATATGATTAGTACTTTTTTATGAAGTTCTTAATTAATAAGGTATTTTAATACATTGAACCATAAGTTTCTTAGTACTTCTGTACATTTGTATTAAGGAAATCGAGATATTTTTGTCAAGTATCTTTCTGAAATTCAAAGACAACAAAGCCCCTTTGACCTAAACTTTAGTGAAAAGATCACAGAGTAAAATTACACCATGAAATAATGCTGCCGGTGTTCTCTCTTAGAGCACTGCCATTGGTTGTTGGGATTGAAAAGTCCTATCTAGGACGTCACAAATGATAACTGCACAACTTGAATGAGATCTAGTAGACTTGTGAAAGGATTATGGAATCTAATACTGAGCATTGCTTAGGTTTGTCAAGTCGTTGTACCCTCATGATGCATTTTGTGTATTAATTTGCACAATATTTCTGTTTTTGTGTAATGTATTTATGTTTTGGATTATGTTGTTGAGGGAAATATTGATTTGAAGGTAAGTCACTCCTCTTTTGCCATCACTGTGCATGTATTTTGAATAATTTCTCCATGATTTTAAGTTCCCTGAATCACCACATGAATAACTGCTATACGGCGATCTTGGAAGTAACTATAAGTCTTGTACTTCAGTCTAGTCATGTGTTATATTACCAATTTAATTATTATGAAGAATTCTTCTTGGGGTACAGCCTTACTTATTTTTAAAGCTCCCATTAAAATACTTTTGTCGGGTTATGTCTAAAATATAAACATTCAAACATTATTAATACAAAAGGACGCTGAGCTAAAATTTCTTACCAGTTCTATTGTTGTTGTTGTTGTTGTTGTTGTTGTTGTTTTTGGTTCTTTCCTTTATGGACAGGGGATACAGTAATGATATTCAGGCCTGAATATCTCATCCGTTTCAGTCCTGTTCCTATTTCTCTTTTTCCCTTGACATATAATATCTCGTTGCAAATATCAAACAGAAAGAAAAAAAAACCACTGCTGTACAAGTCAATGGAGACCAAAAGGCAGAAAGAAATGACTTTGTATTTTGGTTCATTTAACTGTAAAATCACATCAAGAAATCTGGTAGGAGGAATTTAGAGAGCAGAAGTAAGATAGTCTGAGGGCCTCAGATGAACACGACCATCTGAGGATGACAAGGGCAGGAAGTCTGTGACCGGGACAGAGAATGAAGCTCAAAGTGATCCCAAGAGCAGCAAGCAGTGACCCTTCGGCATTTATAAAAGCTATTATTGTGCCTCTTCTCTAGATAACAGGATGTGGATAGAGCATACTACTGTCAACTTTTGCTCCTCTTTGCTCTGAACACTATTGGAATGCAATTTTTAAAAGTTCAGTGTATAGTAGTGTTATTTAGTTTTCCTGGAACCTTCTGATTTGCCACTCACATGCTCTGGCATAATTTTTAGACTTCAGAATAATGAGATCTTATCGTTATCGGAGTGGGGATTATTTACCAAATTCCTAAATGCAACACACAGTATTAATCCTTCCCAAAGAGAATTCTTCCCTTAGCAGATTCATCAAGAAGAATGACTATTTCTCTAGCAACTGCAGCAGACTGATGTTACAGCATATTATTTTAAGCTGTGTTACTTTGGTTTATGCTGTATTTGTTTAACTCTGTGAAGCTCTAATTTGGTACCTGTCTAAAATACCTGATGGCCTAATAAACAACTGAATGGCCAATAGCGAGGCATGAGCAAGAATAGAGACCGAGATTATAAATAGAAGGATAATCGACTAAGCAAAAAAGAACAACAAGAGAACAAGAGGAGGAGGACATCAGGTGCCAGCTACTCAGCCACCTAGCCACCAAGCTAGCCACTAAGAGAAAAGATAAGATATACACAAATAAGAAAAGGGAGAAGTCCAGGAAAAAGGGTAGTGGAAAATTAGTTAAGAAAAACTGGCAAGAAACAAGTCAAGCTAAAAACGGGCATTTAGAAGCAACCATAAACCTCTACATAGAGTTTCTCTACATATGTTTTCTTTGGGAGTTGGGAGGTGAGCCCTCCCACTCCTCCCAAAAATCAAAATGGTAAAACATCACACAACAGACTTAAGTGGCCAAGTTTTGCATAGGCAGAGTCACTGACTATGCTCAAGGAAAGATATTAAGAAAATGGGATTTTCCCTTTGCTAGATATATATAGCAATTACCAAAGGGAGAGGGTAATCCTTTCTGAATTTGTCTCTTGTAGCTTTCTAATTTAGACTTGGATACTATTCCTATCTACATTTCAAAATTTTGGCAATATATGTAATATAGTCCTCCACTGCTGCCAAAAGTTTATCCAAAATGAATTTTCCCCAGATATGCAGCTTTCCATATCCTCACTCCATAGGAAACAATAATTAAACTCCACAGCAATTGAATTTACTGGCCAATAGTTTCTTAGATTCATCAGAGTTCAAAATCTTGAATCTTTTATTCCTACTTGGATATACGTTCCTACTTGTGTTCCTTATTCTTTGAGGGTTCCAACTCAGTTCCTTCACAATCTCATCAATTGTGCCTCTACTGACTTCTAACATTCTTTTCCTTCTCCTCTCTTCTTCCTTTTAGATTCCTATCGTACTCACAGGAATGGAAAGCAGATTCCGTCTTCACAGAAGCAAGCAGCACAAAATGGCCAGGAGCTAAATCCAGAGAGGGCAAACAGAACACCTGTGAATTGAGAAACTATTGATCCCTTTTTAACACTTTCCAACCAAAACATCCTTCCATAAATCCCAAGGAATAGATTATTTTCTCCTCTGTCAATGGATTGCCAAAATGGAGTCAAAATAAAGGAAGACAGCTCCGAGTGCCCTGCAAGTATTCAGGAAGAATCAGTCTGAACTGTAATTCATAATACAGTACTGGATTTGGACATGGTGTCTTAAAGTAAGCATGAGCCAGAGAGAGTGGGGTGGCTCTAAACAGGATAGACCATAAATGTTAGCTATTACTGAAATTTCAGCTGTGGGTGAACTCCTGCTGACTCCATTGTTTTCGGGAGGTACGCCAAACTCATGTGAGTAAATCAGAACTCAATCCTTTTCCATACGGTTTCTTCTCAGTGCTTTGATTTTTCATCTCACAGAAGCTCTATTTTTAGGGAGTAGGTTCATGGCTGAGGTAGTGCTTGTGCCTGCTTTCTTTCCTTTGTGATGGGGTTTTCTCTGACATGAGATTGTACAAGTCTTGTGCACGTTGTCATAGTCTACAAACCTATGTGCATCTGCTCTGTGACGTCTAGGAAAAGCAGTCTCCTTAAGATTGCCCACTATCTCTGTCTCTTACAACATTTATGGACACTCTCCCACATAGATCCCTGAAAGGATAACCTAAAGACATTCAATTTAGGGCTGAGTACTCCAATGTCTCCCACTTTCTGCACATTGTCAAGTTGTGGGTCTCTGTATTAATCATCAGCAACCACAAATGTATTCTCTGCTGAGGTCTGAGTGACAGACTGATCTATGAATACAGTAGTATGTCATTAGGATTTATTTTATTGCCCTGTTGATTTAGTAGAAGAGTACTAATAAGTTTTCCACACCACCATGACTTATTTAGATTCAGGTTCTTTGCCTCAATAACACTATCAGCCATGGGTTCCAGATCATAGAATAAGCCTTATATACAATCAAATAGTGCTTAGTTACTCAAAAAACATTCACATCACTATTTCAGCAATGGGTGTTACTAGCAGGGAGGTCTTTATTATGGTTCCTATTGTTCTTATCAGAGCTATTGTAGAGCTCTATAAAAAAAGAACTGCATTTCAACTGGTTAAGAAATAACAGGAAACTAATTTAGAAAACTTAGGGATGGAAGGTCATTTCATAGATTATATCTAGGAGTAGACAATGGCTCAATGAAGATAACCTTCTAAAAATAACTTTGTTTTGAAAACAACACGAAGAATCAACATGACAAAGAGTACTTTCTTTGAGAAAAATCAAAAAAACAGACAAACCTTTATCCAAACTAACCAAAAGTCAGAGAAACAAACATGGAAAAAAGTCCAGAGAATCATCAGGTCATATTTCAAAAACCTGTACTCCACAAAATTGGAAAACTTAAACGAAATGGACAACTTTCTGAATAAATATCACTTACCAAAATTAAATCTAGAGCAGACAAGCAAATTAAATAGACTACTAAAGAAATAGAAACAGTCATAAAAAGTCTCCAACCAAAAAACACCCAGGACCAGATGGTTTCAGCTCAGAATTCTACAAGATTTTTAAAGGAGAACTAATACCAATACTCTCCAAATTGCTCCACACAATGGAAACAGAAGGAATAATGCCAAACTCTTTTTATGAGGTTTGCAATTACCCTAATACCCAAACCATATAAAGACATTACTAAGAAAGAGAATTACAGACTGATCACACTTGTGAACATTGATGTAAAAATACTCAATAAAATACGGGTAAATCAAATCCAAGAACACATCAGAAAAATCATGTACCATGATCAAGTCGGTTTCATACTAGAGATTCAGGGATGGTTCAACATATGAAAATCTGTCAATTCAATCCACCGTATAAACTAACTTAAAAATAAAAACCACATGATCATCTCATTAGATACTGAAAAAGCCTTTGACAAAAGATGATATCCCTTAATGATAAAGGTCTTAGAGATAGCAGGGATACAAGGAACATACCTAAACATAATAAAGGCAATATTCAACAAACCAAGAGCAAAAATCAAATTAAATAGAGAGAAACTCAAAGCTATCCCCCTGAAATCAGGAACAAACAAGGCTGCCCACTCTTTCCACATCTATTCAATATAGTTCTTAAAGTTCTAGCTAGAGCAATAAGACAACAAAAGGAGATCAAGGGGATACAAATCCTAAAAGAAGTCAAACTCTCATTACTTGCTGATGATATAATAGCTTACATAAGTGACCCCTAAAATTCTACCAATGAACTTCAACAACTCATAAACACCTTCAGTAATGTAGCAGGATACAAGATTAACTCAAAAAAAATCAGTAGCCCTACTTTTCAAAGATGATAAATGGTCTGAGAAAGAAATCAAAGAAATATCACCCTTCACAATAGCTACAAATAGCATATTTTATCTTGGAGTAGCTCTAACCAAACAAGTGAAAGCCTTGTATGACAAGAACTTTAAATCTTTGAAGAAAAAAATTGAAGAGGACACCAGAAAATGGAAAGATCTCCCATGTTTTTGGGTAGTTAAAATTACTGTAATAAAAATGGCAATCTTACTAAAAAGAATCTACAGATTCAATGCAATGCCCATCAAAATTGCAGAAAAATTCTTACCAGACCTCAAAAGGATAGTACTCAATTTCAAATGGGAGGGCAAAAAATCCAGGATAGCAGAAACAATCCTGTACAATAAAAGAACATCTGGAGGGATCACAATCCCTGACTTCAAACTCTACTACAGAGCTATGGTACTGAAAACAACCTGGTATTGGCATAAAAACAGACAGGAGGACCAATGGAACAGAATAGAAGACCCGGATCTTAATCCACACACCTTCGACACCTGCTTTTTGACAAAGAAGCAAAAAATACCAAATGGAAAAAGAAAGCATATTTAATAAATGGTGCTGGCATAACTTGATAGCAACATGTAGAAGAATGAAAATACCCCATATCTATCACCATGCACAAAATCCAAGTCCAAATGGATCAAAGACCTCAACATAAAGCCAACCACACTGAACCTTATAGAAGAGAATGTGGAAGGTACACTTAAAAGCATTGGTACAGGATACCACTTCCTAAATATAGTCCCAGTAGCACAGATGTTGAGAGAAACAACTAAAAAATGGAGCCTCCTGAAACTGAGAAGCTTCTGTAAAAGAAAGGACACGGTCAGCAAGACAAAATGGCAGCATACAGAATGGGAAAAGATCTTCAGCTATTGATGCGGGAGAATTGTCTGTATTCTGTCCATCATATTTTAATAAAACGCTGATTGGCCAGGCAGACAGTATAGGCAGGAAAACCAGACAGGAAGTAGAGGTGATGCAATGAGAACAGGAGAATTCTGGGAAGCAGGGAGGTTCCTCTGCCACTCCTGCACAGATCACCGAAGCAGCAACATGTAAGCTGACAGCTGAAAAAGGTACCAAGCCATATGGCTAACATAGACAAGAATTATGGGTTACTGTAAGGTGTAAGAATTAGTTAATAAGTAGCCAGAGCTAAGGGCCAATCAGTTTATAACCTTATGGAGTCCTGTGTGTGATTTTCTTTGGGCTTGCCGGTTGTGGGGTACTGGGCAGGACAAAAACCCAAACAAACCAGCCCCTTCATGTTACATATGGCGCCCAGACGTGGATAACTGAATCCACAGAGAGCTTGAGGAAGCTTGGGAAAGAATAGAGTAAATCATGTTTTCTTGGTAGCAGCAATTTCTCGGGTCTACTCTGTTTGCTAGAGGCAAGCAAGCGCTCTCATCTAAGAGAGGCTTCCTGACTCAGCTTTAGCTGCAAAACCTTGCAGCTCTTTAAAGAGGTCCTGCCACGAAACACTTAAATGGTGTTGATGAAAAGCTGAGCGCATACTTTTCAGTTTTCAGCCATTGCAGGAAAAAAGCTGCGCTTTTTTAAAATGTCGGCTTTCTGAGCTGTCCTGCCAAGGCAATCTCTGACTCTTTCAGGCAGGCAGTCCAACTGAGTGTGGTCTGTGAGCAGAATGCTGCAGCTTGCTTGCTAGCAAGGACCTTGAAACGCCATAGAGTTGTGGCAGTGAACACAGCTCTGGCTGGTACCTAAGCCATGAGGATTGAAAGCTAAGGAATGAGCTAATTCCAGCCTTAAAAGCCACAGTTTTAGTCCTCTCCTTAAAGGCTCATGTAGTCAGAAAAAGAGAGATACAGTAAAGAGAGATTCAAATAGGAAAAAACCTCTAAATGGTTTACTATGTGTTAAAAATACATGCAGGTTAAAAGTTAAAGTTCTTAGGGTAAAAAGGGAAGAAAGAGAGTAGTTGGGTGTGGTAGAACACACCTTTAATCTCAATGCCTCTGAGGCAGAGGTACTTTGACCTCTGAGACTTTAAGGGACAGAGGTAGTTGACCTCTGTGAATTCAAGGTGTGGTAGCACACACCTTTAATCCTAGCACTGGGAAAGCAGAGACACGTGGATCTCTGTGAGTTCAAGGTATGGTAGCAAACACCTTTGAGCCCAGTATTGGGGAGGCAGAGACAGAAGGATCTCTGTGAGTTCAAGGACAGCCTGGTCTACAGTGTTATTCCAGGACAAAGATATACAGAGAACCTGTCTCAAAAAGTAAAAGTAAAAATAAAAAAAAATAGAGGTTAAAGTAAAGCCACACAAAGATGGAAAATACAAAGAGAATCTTGATAGTGTATGTTATTATGCTCTCTTTGAATTGTTTGATTGTTGAGGAAGGAGCAACAGCTGCTAAGAGACTTTTGTTTATAAATGCTGCTGAACTAACCCAAGATAGGTATTTTGAAAATACCTTGGCTTCAAAACTGAAGTCAAAAGGTATGTTACTTTGGAGAAGAGATTTTGCTTTTGTTTCCACAGAAAATGAGAAGCTGTGGATTTATTCTGAGTTAAGAAAAATCAGGTTCCATCAAGGGAGGTCACCTGAGAAATCTCCAACAGGAACAGATGGCCCAGATGTTTGAGTGTTTCATTCAGAACAGGTTCAAGACTGCTGCCTGAGATGATCAAGACTCACAGGATACTCCAGTCAGGACTTGATGATAATTCTAAATTTTCTTTAGGTCCCCATAAGATCATCAGCGCCCCAAACCAGCAGGAAGTAACCTGAAATACTACGCCCACATTCCCAACAAATGGACTACGGGTATTTTCCTTTGTTTAAAAAAAAAAAAAAAGAGGGAAATGATGCGGGAGAATTGTCTGTATTCTGTCAATCATATTTTAATAAAACGCTGATTGGCCAGGCAGACAGTATAGGCGGGAAAACCAGACAGGAAGTAGAGGTGATGCAATGAGAACAGGAGAATTCTGGGAAGCAGGGAGGTTCCTCTGCGACTCCTGCGCAGACAACTGAAGAGGCAGCGTGTAACTTGCCCAGCTGAGAAAGGTACGGAGACATTATGGCTAACATAGATGAGAATAATGGGTTAATATAAGTTATAAGAGTTAACAAGAAGTCTGACCTAATGGGCCAATCAGTTTATAACCTTATGAAGTCTTGTGTGTGATTTTCTTTGTTGCTTGCCGGCTGTTGGGGTACTGGGAGGGACAGAAACCCCAACAAGCCGGCCCTCATGTTACAACCTATCTCACATCACACAGAGGTCTGATCTCCAAAATATACAGACTCAAGAAATTGATCATCAAAAGAACAAATAATCCAGTTTAAAAATAAAATGGGTTACAGACCTAAACAGAGAACTCTCACCAGAGGAATCTAAAATCGCTGAAAAACACTTAAGGAAATGTTAAACATCTTCAGCCATCAGAAAAATGCAAATCAAGCAATTCTGAGCTTCCATCTTACACCTGTAAGAAAGGCCAAGATCAAAAACAATGATGACAGCTTCCTGCTGGAGAGGATGTGGGGTAAAAAAAAAAAATACTCCTGCATTGCTGGTGGGGGTGCAAGCTGGTACATCACTTTGGATATTAGTATGACAATTTTTCAGATTAGGAAAAAACTTTCCTCAAGGCCCATTAATACCACTTTTGGGTATATATTCAAAAGATGCTTAATCACACCACAAGGGCATGTGCTCAACTATGTTCATAGCTGCATTGTTTGTGATAACCAGTACCTGGAAGCAACCTAATTGTCCCTCAACCAAAGAATGGTTAAGGAAAATGTGGTATATTTACTCAATGGAGTACTACACAGTAGAAAAAAAATGACAATTTGAAATTTGTAAGCAAGTGGATGGATCTTGAAAACACCATATTAAATGAGGTAACTAACACCCAGAAAGACAAACATCATATGTATTCACTCTCAGGTGGCTATTATACATGAAGCAAAGAAAACCAGCCTACAAGTCACAATTTCAGAGAACCTAGGCAATCATGAGGACCCTAAGAGAGATATGCATGGGATCTAATCTACATGAGAGGTTAAAAAAAGACAAGATCTTCTGAGTAAATTTGGAGCATGGAAACCATGGGAGAGGAGAGAAGGGGAGGACAGAAGAAGGGAGGAGAGCAGAGAAAAATGTATAGCTCAATAAAATCAATTAAAAAAGCTTTAAAAATAAAACACAAAATTGCTTTGTTTCATTTTGTGATGTGGGTACTAGGAAGTGAATGCAGGACCTCTGTAAGAACAGTGCTTCTTTTCCAGTAAGTATATCTAGCTCATGCTTATTTATTTATTGTTATATTTTGGGTATATAAAAATTTAACCTGTTTATTCCATGTTGTGTTACATATATGTATATGTACATAAATAAATATTCCTAAGTGAAACCAACACAGACCTTGTCTGCACGTATATGCGTGTTTGTTTGTTTTAAGCTAAATATAAATCATTATAATCACTTACTTTCAAGAAGCCGTCACTAAAGCGTCCTGTATTCCCACTGATTCTAACCGAGTGTGGGCTCCTCTCAGCCCTCTGAGTACTATGAGTAAGGATGTCCTCACTTGAAAATCCTCGGTTAGTACTGCACTATCGGTTTTATGGTATTATTTTTGATGCTGGCTGATAACTGATCATAACGTGTACTATAGAAGAAAGAAATCAGAAACTAAATATAGGAAATGAGGACTTCTAGAAATATAATTTTCATGAGAAATAAATTATGAAGGTTACGGTGAATTTTTGTTTGAGGGGAGTGGTTTAAAGGAGAGTTTCTCTGTGTAATAACCCTCTTTGTCCTGTAACAGGCTGTGTAGACTATACTGATCTCAAACTCACATAGATCCACCTGCCAGTGCCCTCTGTGTGGGGGCATTAAAGGCATGCGTTGCTCCCACCCAGCAAAATGTTTTAAATTAATAAATATTATCAATAAATATTTTTCAAATTTAATATATTATCAATACTGAATACCCTACTATTCTAAAGTTTACTGAAGATTTTTCCACTTATAACATGAGTATTTTCTTATTTTGCTGACAGAAAAACCAATTTTATAGTCTTTCATAGTTCTCCTTAGGGTTGTGATCCATGATCTACTGGTTTGCCCTAGTGTGATTTCTCTGTGAATATATCGAGTCTCTAACTAGACATGTATTAAAGTTCTATCAGCCTTGTGTAGTGCCTGCTTACTCGACAGTTTGGTTTCACTAACTAGTTCCCTAGGTCACTATTTATCACCTGCAGTATAAAAGGACTTCAGTCACAAAGGAGATCAGGGCCATCATTAGAGCAGGCAAACAAAATGCACGGTGGGTGGCTTTTCCAATATCCCTCCTGGGTTTCTGGGGTCTTATAATTTTCCCTAGAAACCCAAACCAAGTGATTTGATAAGATACTCAGTATCTGTCCATTCTCACACTATCTATGTAAGCATTAAATTCTTGAGTGAGACTGCCAATACCACATGAAAAATAAATGTGGTGAGTCCAATTCTCCTCTCATCTGGCAGGAGCTGCATCAATAAAACCACTCAAGACGTTCAGAAATATGTGGAGTTTTCCATGGAGGGCTGCAGATCGATGAGCACACAGAACTTGTCCTTGTCACCCCTGCTGCGGAGCCCTCTCTTCTCAGTCTGATGACACATCAATAATGGTGTCTGAGTCTCAAGCTGCTGCTACAGACTCTAAATGTCTCCCGGTATTAATCCTGCAGAACAGGATTCCTGATTCGCCTCCTTCACACTTGGTCTAGCCCCTCACTCTTTGACTAGTTCCTAAGTGTGAAGAAATTCGTATTATAAACAAAAACCAAATAAATAAATAGAGACACAAAAATGAGCTTGCTGTGACTTATAATATTTTCAAAATTGTGTCTTTATATTGAATGCAGTATTTTGAAAAGTTGTTTGTAAAGTAAATAGCCTGCTTCTGCTTTTGTTTAAATATTAATGTACAAAACCATGATTTAAAACATTGCCCTGTAAGACCCTAATGGACCTCTTCTGGTTTTTTCATCCTTCTCTACAGAACACTACCCTAAAGGGCTGATAAAATGAGAAATTAGTAAAAAACACATCATATTTGCTAAATTTTTTATGGTTTATTCAAATGAGGTTTTGCAGTTTTCTCATCAAGTATTTTCTTGAAATGAACCATATGCTGAACATTGTGCAAGATGATGCACAGTCATAAATAATGTGAATGTGTCATGTCAAGTGTCACTAATGCAGGTAAGTCAACATGGTTCCAATCGCAAGCTAAAGAAAGCCTGGGTTTTCACAGCATAACACAGGAGGCACTGTGAGGGGGAAACTTAGGAAATGAATCAACGAAGAAGACTCACTGTGGGAGCCTTAAATGTAGCAGGGTGTAAAATTCATGACAGTACAGCAGTTAGCTTTGACCTAAGTGAGGCTGAAAGCCAGGAAGTAATGACAGGCAAGAGAAATCTGTAAAGAATCTTGGGTACTGTAACCATCTCTAACTTTTTGGACCAGTGGTTCCTATGCCTGAGTTATCATCAGATTCCCAGGAATAGAATTTTAAGCATACAAACTCTATGATACCTGACTAAAGATTCTAACTGAAGGTAAGGAGTGGGATTCATTGATATTATTTTTTCAAAATATCTTTACATGATTATTAAAAATTTGACCACTTCAAGTGGAAAAAGATAAAAACAAAAACATCCTGAAGAGCTTGGATGCAATCTGCTACATTCCTCTAATTTTAATAATTTTTTATTTTGAAGGAATATAAAAGAATAGAATATCTCTTAGCAGAGGGGTCACAATACATGAACACATAGACTGACTTTACTGGTTATATACAAAATCCAAAATCTCTCTCTCTCTCTCTCTCTCTCTCTCTCTCTCTCTCTCTCTCTCTCTCTCTCTCTCACATACACACACACACACACACACACACACAAACATGCACATTATGAGTGTGTATGTTGTAAATTCGTGTATTTAGGGTTGTTCATTAATTAGTTGCCTTTACATCATAATGCAAATATTTAATTTAACAAATATGGTTTTCTCGTTTATTTGGATACAAAGGGGAGAGGACAATACTGGAACCAGTTTCTAACTTGATGATAATTAGCTGAGAGACTCCTGAGGTTGAACTTGCATCCTCCAGGTGATGCAGACTTTAACTGCCATTGTTTTCTTTTTGCTTCAGCCTGAGTCAGATCTGACCTCTCTGGCTATCGAGAATACACATAAGACTTTATAACCAAGAATTAGAGATGATTAGGCTTGAAAAGGAAGGTGTAAATATTGCTTGTAGTTTCAAATTCCTATGTATAATAAAGATTAAGTAATTGTGCGCCAAAGAACCACTTGCTTGCTTTATGGTGTTAATGTGTGAATTTTGAGAACAAACAGAAAGCAAGTGATAATTTTAAGAAATATTAAAAAAATTTCTAATCATGTAGTACAAGGTTAGTTGGGAAATTTAAGTGCCCTTTTAGTGTTGTTTAATGAGCTTAATAACAGTAAAAGTATCAGGAGATAAACTCTGTGAAGAACAGGGATCTTTACTGATTAATTCACAGCAGATGAAATTATGCTGAGTAATAAGGAGAGGTCCAGTAAATAGTTTCAAATAGTTAAATAACAAATAAGTCACAATTACTAAAACTGACATTCTGAGGTGCCAACCAAAGTCATATATGTCTTAAATGTTTTAATTAGAATTGAATCACTATGTTGGTTTTAAAATTTAGGAGGCTCCACTGCCTAATATGGGCTTCTATATTTCAGTGAAGTGAGTCCTCAGACATATGTGCCATTTCTTGCATGAGAGAAGAAGGGAGTCCATTGCCATATGTCAATTCAAATGGTGCCAAAAATCCTTCTGTGCAATGTCTTGCTCCTGTTTGATTCTCTTCACTTAGACAAACATCTTACACTATTTAGATATGCAAATAACTGTGTTGGTGACAGTGAACTTAATAGAAGAGCATGATATGGTTTCAGACTCTCCGGAGCCTCCTAGGACTGCATTTAAAATCACCCAGTGCACCATACCCTTCCTGGCTCGCCTTAAATCTGTTCTAATGTTTTGTCTGACAAGCTACAAAGACTCTACATAATTACAAAATGCACCCACAATGCAAATATCTACTGAATTTTAATGCAACCCTTACTTGACCCAAGATATTAATCAAATAAAATTAGATTTCTAGAATATTTTATCGATGAGATGAGTTAGCTTAGCTTAGCTTGGCTCCTTTCTGCCATCAACATGTATTAAGCAAGCTCCTATTTGAATCTTATTGTGACCTTTACCAACATCACATCTTTGTGCAGATCAATAGTCTCAGCTCATTCCTGATGTTCTGACATTCTTTTGAACATTGGGAATTTATAAATAGACTATCGATATTTATTACCCTGAAATAAATTATGTTTATTAAGCATATGCTTATATTAAGAAGGAGAATGGGACAATTATCTAAATATATTAGATTTCTCCTCTCTTTATTTTATTCTTTTTCTCCCATACTAAGACACTTGCAAGTAATATTAAAAATTTATCAAAGCACAATGGGAATTCATTTAATTCTTCCTAAAACCACTTTCCTTTGTACATTTTTGAGTGAATATTGCTGATAAACAAATGCAGAAATGTTTTCTAATTTAAAAAAGTTCAAGTAGAAGCCCTTGGTAGCCAGAGTTCCACAGTGCAATGAGGTATATGGACAGAAGCAGTGCCTTGGCAAACATATAGATGTGACTGGTTTGTCGAACTGCGTCGCTAGCTCAGACTCACCTCTTTTGTGCAAGGACTCTGTCTGAAGACTGCCAAAGATGTCCTCAAGTGTTCTTCTCAGATTGTGCATCATCTATCTTGCTGTTGGATCTCACTGCCTTTGCTGAACAGCACATATTAAAATTAGAAAAACTTTCAAGGGAAGCCAGGTTCCAAACATGAGCCTGTGAGTCGGGCCAGTCACTAGACAGCAACATGCCTCCCAGATTCGTGCCTTTTTTCATGCTGCCAACTTGCTCAAGAGCTTCTCATTACATGGTAGACAGTGAAAGAAACTGTAAACCAGCAAATTAAGCCCAGAATTACAAGTGATGACATTTCATTTTTTTTCAGACTGAAGACTAAGTTGTTTGGAATTGTAGTGTGACTTTGTAACTTAGGATATAGATAAGACATGGTTATTTATACAGAAAGTAAATCTCATAAACATTTACTATTTTACTCACGAGTAAGAAATCTTCTCAATGCTTATGGTAAGTACATAATAATATGAAGAAATAATCTAGATATGAGCAAAGCATAAAAACAATATGCCTTTAATATTTACTACTTTAAATTATGCATAAGAAAACATTAAAAAGCACATTAAAATATTATTTGATACATTACATTTTGTTTATGGAGTTAAGAGTAATTTATTTCTTGCAAATGTTTGCAGATTATTTTGATGCTGAAATATTGAGAAGTGACAAATATAAAACAAAATGCTGTACAAAAGAAGATTAGTTTGTCAATGAAACAGTACAGATTTTGACATGGGTAATTTACTTAAATAAATACAAATACTGCTACAACAGTTTGAAAAAGGTGGTCTCCAGTTTCTCAGCATACTTTCTCCAGTTATTTTCAAACACTACTATTTCAAATGTAGTGATCACAATTGAATATGATGAAAGTAAATAAGTCTAGGCAAGCATTAAGGCAAGTTTTTCATTGGAAGAAGATGAGAAAATACAGGAGTAGCTTGTGTAAGATAGGATTGTATTTCAAGCGGCATGTTAAATGCTTTCTATTAAGTGAAAGACAAGAGTTATTCAGGATCTGTCTCATTTTAAAATGCCACACTCAGAGACACCTTGGGGAACCAAATATGAGGCAACAAAAAGATTATTTGAGATCCATTTGAGATTATGTCAACAGAACTGAGGGACTGGCAAGATAAAGCCACATTTTTTTATTCTTATTCAATGCTTCTTATATGCTCCATTAAGCTCATTAAAAAAAAAACAGAGAGACAAAGCACAATATATTTTGGTATATTTTAAGGTTCCTGACTAGTTTCAAGGGAGCTAAGGGCATCAAGGTGATATCTGGTATGCATCCTGGAATCCTTTGCAACGTTATTCATTGTAAAAAGTTTGCACTGCCTTTCACAGTCAAAACATACTTTCTTTTCCTGAAAATCAAATAAGTTTGCCGGGCTCTGAGGGACACTTTTTTATTGGGGGTATTTTGTGTATGTTTTCCAACTTGAATGGGCCAACAGTAACATCTTCCCCAAGACAATGGAAAAGCGGCAACTAGACTGATGGTGTTTCAAAGTTTGTTAGACATAGAAATGTGCTGGTAAAATTTCTAAACTGAGGTAACGTGTCAGGAGGACAAGAAGACATGAGACAGGTAGGCAGCAACTAAGAGGTTGTGCAGGAATGAGTGTGGTTGTAAAGAGCCATAGAAACTGCACTGTTACTGACTTCTATAGTCAATAACTCTGTGACAGACTGACACATAAGACATGCAGATCAAGGATATTTTAAATATAGAAATGTCTTTCCTTTGGTATCCTTAAGATTTTCTCTCAATCTTGGAGATACAAAATCCAGTAGCAAATAAAAGATGTAGGAGTGTCTCCTGGCTAACCTTGAGTGTTGTTCCAGCTCCCGGACAGCTTACCTAGCATATTACTGAAAACATCTATAACTAACATCTTTGTGTGTGCAATGGGGTCTCAATACCATTGGTTATCCTGGCACTTGCTATGTGGACCAGGTTCAGCAGGAGCACGTAAAGACCTACCTACCTGTACCTCTAGAGTATTGAGATTAAAGACATTTACCACCATTCCAAGTTGCTTTTTCTGCTTGTTTATTTTCTATTAATTAGGTAAGAGTTACCTGAAGATTTTTGGTAGCCTGTCCTTTATCTTATATCAATTCACATCACAATAACAAAAATAATAAAACATGACTAAGATTCCAATTAAACATAATGATTTCCTAAAATGGCCTAAAACAATATAAATGTTTTAAATAGTCAACAGAGTAGAATAATCAACTCAAAGAAAAAAATACATATGTGTATCTATATATTTTCTTTAATTTTTTGTTAGGAAGATGAAGTTTTAGGTAATGGACCACGTTTAGTTCTGTGACATATCGTCACAACTCTCTAAGTTCACATGTTCATTTATCATAGGCAAAAAAATGAATGGATGAGCATATAGTTTCATTACTCATTAATATAATTACTTCATGGACTTCCTGTCAAATGCATTCAGTGACTTCAGTTTTTGAGGTTGAAATTCTGGAGTTCCTTATACTAGGACCTATCAACTTAGTCAAACCATGCGATGTTTAACCATGTCATCCTTAGGATCACTGATGTCAAAACAAAGAAGATTAAAAACAAGAGGAGTTCTAGATCTTAATATTTCAAATCTTATTATCATTTGGTAAAATTTTTTCTTTTTTTTCTGCTTACTTAAGGGTTCGGCAAAAATGATAAACAACAATTTTACTTTCTCCCCTCCATGTTGTGATGTCTGGATCTAGAGTTTCATGTGAATATAACAGATAAATCATCTGGTGTAAAGGTAAAGGAGATATAATTAATATTTCTTGGTCCATTAAGTTGTAAGAGAGAAACTAGAACATTAATTAGTTTCTCTACTTCTCTTTTTTCTTCCTCCTTTCTTCCCTTCTTCTGGCTTGCCCTTTCGGCTGCTATTTATAACAAAATAGTCATGTTGTTTATTGAAACTAAAACAAAGAAAAGGCCATTCAGGTAAAATATAGGATCACTGTGTTCCTCAAAGATACTTCAAGGCTTACATAAAATTTGCTGGTGGTGTTTTATCCCCTGGTTTTTTTTTTCCTTCTTTCTCCTCTCCTTCTTCCTCGCCATTTCTCCTGATGTTTATATCTGTGCCATTTATAGAGTCCAAAACAAAGAAAAAAACATTCAAAAAATTATAATCAATGTGTTCCACAAATGTACTTCAGTGATTCTACAAAATTTGCTGGTGTTGCCTTTATCTCTTTATATACATGGAAAGGCTGTAACTTAGACGGTCATTTACAATCCTAATTGTTAACTCGCTTCTTTCCACTGACTCAAGTATATAGTCTTCTAGTTCTCTTATTTTTTTTTAAATAAAGGAATGATATGAGTTTTATTTTATAGGGGGAAAAAAAAGAAGCTCTAAATCTCTACAACAAGAACCTGAACTGTCTTTTAGTTACCTGACTGGTGGACGGTGTTCTTGCCAGTTTATAATCTGTTTGCTTCACAAACTATGAGTACTTTGTTCCTCTTTCATTATCTCTAGGTGACTTCCCAGAAACAGTTGAATCACTGAATGAAGTTTTAAAGACATATGTACACTATCACGGTGTGTAACTTGAGCACCTTAGTGATCACCAAGCCCATATTTGCTCTATGATCTTGCATACATCTCCAAACTGTGCGTGCTCAACAAGAGGAACAGTAAGAAAAAATTATGATCACATGTAATAGGGAAAAGGGTTGAATGTAAACAAGGTGACATTAAAGGAGAAGTAGACAAATAAAAAGATTCAAATAAGAAGAACTCAGTATTAAATAACACAGTGAAAAAGTGTAGTATTGTATGATGTTTTGGTTGAGTATTCTTTGCATTCATAAGTTCGTATTTTTATAATCCCAAAGAGAGATATTGTATTAACAGACATTTATTCATAAATGAATCTTGAAGATAATGTTGATATTGTGATTTCCCGCTTGGAAGACCACTGAAGAATATGATTTTGATACTCTCCCTGTTACTGAGCAGAGCCGCTTGTTGTGTGGGAAGTGAGCTACATCAGTCTGACCACTTCCGGACCTTTACTACAGCTGTCATTCTGATTATATGACTCTGGGTGGGTAAGCCACAAATTTCTGCTAAAAAAGAAATCTTGTTTTAAAAGTACTGCTGTCTAAATAACAATACACTCAAAAGTCTCACAGCTCATAACCATAGAAACATTGTTTCTAAAACGTGGGGGAAATGTTACAGAAAGGACAACAGCCCAATAGATAAATGAGAAAGTAAGTAAGCAGTTTAATTCACAAAAAAAGAGAAAGATTGATGTAACTTAAAACCATATGGGTAGATGTTCAACCTAATTATTCTGTAAAATGCAAATTAAATAACAAAATTCATCTGTTTTTTAAAACTTATCAAGTTTGCCAAAGATTATAAAAATTGGCAGGAGTGTGAGGAAACAGACATTTTTATATATTGTTGTTGAGAGTACTTGGCAAAATGCAGCAAAAATTTAGATGCACATATGCTTGTAAGCAGAAATCTCTCTTCTAGGAATATCCTCTCTAGTTGAATACCTACCTGTACAGAAATAATTATTGCCGATAACTAGACATCCATCAGTAGTGTGTAATACCAAGGCGTTATGAGTGAGCCTAAACGTCATGTGGCTAAAAAGAGCTTTCCAAACAAGTTATACTTATAAAAACAAAATGGACTACATAGTTTCGCTATTGTTTCTTTGTGTGTGTGAAATTAACTTAGTCCTTAGTATAAGATTAGAGCCAGCTGTGGTCAGAAACTCTTTTATGACTTCCCTCATAATTAATTACCAACCCTTTACTAGGATTCCAATGCATTTTGGATATAGTTAGTATTTTTTAAAATAATATGAGTCATGAAAATGTTTTTTGTTACATTGTGTTTCAAACAAGAAATTTTATTCAAAAGAGCAATTTTTAATTTTTGCAACATAAATATTGAAGTGACAGAGAAATGACAAAATGACATGAAAAGGAATACATAAAATGTTTTTGTTTAATATAGATACATGCTAGTTTTCTTTCAACATATATATATATATAATAAATGTAATAATACATATATTTGGAAGCCATATGTAATTTTAAAATACTGATAAATGCAAACTACTAAAATTCTGGAAGAATAATGAAAATTAAGGAAAGAGTTATCTAAAAAGGTAGAACAATATAGTAAGTGAATGCTGGGAACCTATTTGTTTGTTAAAATATCGATGTTCTGTATTAGGAAGACAAAATTGGGGCTCTGCTCCCACAGGTGATACTGATGTCTTAGATATCATAAGCAAGTAGACAGATTTAGACACTGAGAGTAAACGAGCATGCAAAAATGGCTCAAGTGGACAAGGAATTGTGCTTAGCTCAGCTACTATAAAGCTAAGAGAGTGAATGATTTTCCACACAAACAAGCAGCTTTCTAAAAACTGGAAACCTAACAAAAGGCTTAGGGTTAATATCGCAGATCAGGGGGTGAATGTCTGATACCCTTTCTAAGGTGGCACTTCCCTTCTAATTCATCTCTAATACTGAGTTACTTGGGTCTCTTGAAAGATGTGTTTGCGTCTTAATTCCTAGGCTCTCAGAATGACTCATTTTTTGTAGAAAGAATTTTTTTAAAAAAGGAAATCAGATATAAGCATATGGTAAAAACTGGTTTTTTTTCCACATGCACTCATAAATGTAAAGAGTGTAGTGGTTACCCAGAGACAACACTATGAAGAAGGACATCAATATGAAGGTAGAATAACCATGTGACTCAAGACAAGAGAAGCCAAAATATGAAGAACAGATAGATTCAGACAAAGAACTTACTTCATGGGTATAAAGGAGCCTGGCATTATTCACCCACTCCCATCACCCTAGCACTTTGTACAAATTGCTATATTTTAAGTCATCTCATGTTTGGTCCTCTTCTACACTAAGGGACAGAAGCAATCCTCTAAAAAGATTGGTTTTGCTTGGGCACTGCTGTAGACTTGCTAGCCCCAGGGGCCCTTTGAATACTTTGCTCTTTAGATAAGACAAAATTTCTGACCTCCTCTTGCTTTTACATATATATGATTTTTCTCACCTAAATTCCATATATATACATACATACATATATGGAATTTAGGTGAGAAAAATCACTTTGAAATATGGCGTTGTAAAAAAAGTAGTGAAAAAAATACCAGGCATCCAGATACTTAACTAGGAGATTTTTCTTAAGGAGCAGCCTGTAGATACATTTGAACATCTCTAGCAGGAGCTGAAGTTGCCTTGGCAATGAAGGGTATACCAGAAGGATAACTTGGTAGCAAAGACTGCTTTGCTAGAGAAGTTGCGCAAGGAGGCCTGACTATTGTGATTGTACAATACTTTTTCAGTCCTGTTCCAGTGAAGTCTACACTAAGCATGCGAAGTTGTATTTTTGAGAAGGAATCAGAAGGCAGAGAAGCTGTGGCAGGATCCTTAAGTGCTTCTTCCTTTCCTAGAATGAAAACCCCATTTGTTGTTTGTTCCTATTGCTGTCAGGGTATCACTTATTTGGAAAGATAGTGAATAAGTGATAAATTCAACAACCACTTGATGATTGGGAATGAATGGTAAGGATGTCAAACAAGTCTCAGATGGTCCCATTTCAATAGATAGAAAAATAGCAAAGTGCTAAATGAGGCTTGGCACCATAGACATACCATGAAACAAGAGTTATGTACATAGAGTTTCAGGCACCTCTGTAGCTGATCCAAAATTTTGCAAAGGAGTTGATCTCATGGGGTCTCTGATCTCTGCCTGCACAAGCTACACTCAGAATTGTATTTCATAGGTGTGCAATCAGAGGTAGTATTTGAAGCTGTTTTGTTGTTATATAATCTTTTCGTACTCTGTCAAGATGTGTCATTGCCAAAGTGTCTTATGATTGACTTAATAAACATCTGAATGGCCAATAATCTGGGCCGGAAGAAGTTAGGCGGTACTTCTGGGCAGAGAGAGAGAAGAAGAGACGATAAATCCAGTCACAAGAGAGATGTTAGAGGACATGGAAAGGAAATGGGAGGTACAATATGGAAGAGAGGTAAAACGCCATGAGGCAATAATATAAACTTGTTTATGTTACAAGAACTAGTGGGACAAACCTAAGTTATAGGCCTAGCTTTCATAGTTAATAATGTTTCCATGTCATTTTTTGTAAGGTGCCGGCCTAAAGAAAAGTGCCTTGCACTGATTTGTAAGGACAGATATGTAGGGAGATAGAAAACTAGAGGTCATGGTGGACGCATATTTTGTTGGTTTGGCTGTTTCCTTGTCATCATGATCATCACTGCTGCTCCACTGCAATGTGTCTTGTGCAGTAATGTCCTCCTTAGTAAAGGAAATGCTAGTTATCAATGCAGTAGATGCTGCCAAACTAAGCCTTCTTATTCTTTAAATTGCTAAGGAAAAAAAAAGCCTTATTAAGTAGAAAGTACATATTTTGCTCATGACCAGCTGTGTTGGCTAGTTTTATGTCAATTTGACGCAAGCAAGTATCATTTAGAAGGGTGCAATACCAACTGAAAAAAAAAAGTCTTCCATAACCAAACCTGTAGGATATTTTCTTATTTAGTGATTAAAAGTGGAGGCCAAGGCCATTGTGAGTGGATATCCATGACCTAGTGGACCTAGGTTTTATAAGAAAGCAGGCTGAACAAAGCACAAGGTGCAAGTCGGTATACAGCACTTCTCCATTATCCCTGCATCAGTTCCAGCCTCATAGCCCCTTCCCACGATGCGTTCCTGTATTGGTTTCCCTCAGTAGACCTTGATTTATAATATAAAAACCAAATAATGCCATTCCAAGTTGCTTTTTTTTTTGAAAGTAATTTTATTAAATTATAAAGAGTTTCTCCAAGTTGCTTTTGATCATAGTTATTCGTTGCTGCAATGCTACCCATAAGTTATATAGCAGCTAATATAAATGTCTCAGTGTGCCGTAGCTTGTTGAGTCATTCAGTTATTTACATTATTAAGCTGATTCTGTGACTTCTGTTTCCTTTCTACGTTTTGGGTTGAGCAGTTAAATACAGAGACTATGTTATAGTAAGATAATGTTTTTAACCTGCTAAATGTGCTGGGAGTCGTGTCGTGGGTCTATAGTATCAAACAGCAAGGTGCTGTGAGGAGCTCACTAGAATGAGACAAACAATGAGGAGGCAAGTTACAATGTGGCAAATCCTAGGTTTTCATACCTGCTCTAGCATTTGCAAAGGGTGTCACCTTAGAGACACATTAATCTTCAAGAGTTTTATGTTTGAACTTGAGAGTAATGCATTATTCACAAGATTGGGTTGCGATCAAGTAAGACAACGCAGGTGAAAATAAGTTTTGCAGGTGCCGACTCTGATAGTTCCTTTGGGGGACAAAATTCCCATAAGATTGCCCAGTGGAATTCAGCTGAGGAAGTAAGCAAACTGCTCAGAGTCTAGCAATTTAGCTCTCCAACTCAGGTGAATTCACGACTTATTTTTAACATGTACTTATTCATGGTATGCATTCCACTTTCAAGACACTTCCTAATTTGGTTTTGAAGCTGTGCTTATTTTCAATATTTATCTTTGTATTATTTTGTCTGTGACTTGACTTCTCTAGGTTGCAAGTTGAACTGTTTAACTACTATTAATATCACATAATAAAATAATTTACGCCTCTCAAAATGGTAATTATAATTACTGTAAACATTTATTAATAAAAATAACCTGTGAGAATAGACCTTGCTAACTACTTAATTTACAGGCTTAAAGTTTGAAAATAACCCTGAATTTTGTAAACATGCTACCTTAATTTAGACTGTAGGAATGACAAAAATGATCATAAAGTTTATGGCAAAGAATCCATTGTTTCCCTAAGAATTTAAAATACTTGGTTTTTCTTTACTATTAAACTGTAAAACAGTGACTGGAGAGTTGACTCAGGAGTTAAGCACATTGGTAACTTTTTTTATAGGACCCATCTTCAATTCTCAGCACCTGCATGGTGACTGAATGATTGGTAAATAGTTCCACAGGATATGATTTCCTCTTCTGCTCTCTCCAGGCATAGCATGCATATGGTACTCAGATATACATGCAGACAAAACATCTCTACACATAAAATAAAAAATCACTGCCAATAAAAATGATATTGCAACCATAACTGATAGTAAAAGAAATTTTTAATAAAGTCTGTGGGTGCCTGTGTCAGTAAGAGCATGCAGATATATGTTACAGGATGAGGGTCAGAGAAGTTATTGGTTTTATTTGTAGTTGGGATATCTGATATCAAATGAGGAAATGACATTTGAGTGTAATTCTTCCTGCAGGTCTAAAACTGAGAGTACAACTAAGCATATTACAAGAATTGGCCACTCAAATAATCAATCAAGAAAGTGATAATTATTTTCCATCACCAAATTTGCATCTCTAATATACATTAAGGAAGAAAACAGGAAAATCAACATGGCTTACTCCATTTCACTGAGAGTCACTGATTCCAATAGAACTGCATGAGTTGCCTCAAATATTCATATATGTTTTTAAAAATTCAAGTGACAATGAAAATGTTTATATATTTGTGGTGAACAATATGTGTTTCTATAGTAACATACACTAGAAGGCGATCTTTATAGTCAAATCAATGTAGTTATCTGACTGTAGTGTATGTGTGTGTGTGTGGGTACATGTATCGGAGAAGGAGGAATATTTAAAACATGCCCTATTAACATATTTCAAGTGAACATATCATATCTTCATCATACTATTTACTAGAGCTGATTCACTCACTCTTTTTCATCTTATAACTAAAAGTGTGATTCCTTTTCTCTACTTTATCCTCGTTCCCTTATTCTATGTCAAGAAAAGATTGGATTGTTGACTTGAGTCAGTTCCTCCCTGTTAGTTGATACATTCTCATAGTAATTAAATATGTTATCTAAGTGCTCAAATGTCAGTGAGAAGAAAAGATTTCAAATACATTAATGTTGTTTAATCAGAAAGTTTTTTTTTCTAATAAACAAATGAAGACTTTTCACTTCTGTCTCTCTAAAGATAATCTTGTTCCTACAGCGTCCTGCCTGCATGCTCACATCCTCCCACTCTATCCCCATTACCTCAAGCCCTCACTTCTTGATGGAGATACCAGGTTCCCTTAACTTTTTCCTGATGTTTTCTCAGCTTTCCCTTCTAGCCCATATTCCTATTCCTTTGTAATAGTTACCAGGGACACATACAAGTGGTCATACTTGGTTGGGACAAAGGAAGTGATTTTTCCTATCTTTTCTCTCATCCATTCTAGCCTCTCAAAAACTACTCTTAGTCTTGTAGGAGCCTGCTTACAGGAGCCCTTCCTTGCACTCTACAAATCCTTCCTGTGAACTCTGCCTCTTGGTGGGTGCAAATCCAAGTCTCCTAAATTATTTCCTACATGCCCTCAGACTTTCCTCCTAGCCCCTTTCTTCCTTTGAGCCACTCAACAAACTGCAGAAGCATTCCCTACCAAGGACTCCACAGCGATCACACTTTTCAAGGATCCACAATATGAAACAGCAACCAAAGAACAGAAAATGCACCCAAGAAAAAACTGAAACGAGATTTTATACCATAAAACACTTCAAACTTAGTTAATCCAGATGTGTAAATACAAGCATAAAAACACAAACATGAAAGCCAAGACAACATGTGTCTTTCTGAAATCAGTAATATATGAAAATAGGACCTGTGAAATACAGCTTAGATGAGGCCCAAGATAAGCAATTAGGAATATGTTCAAGGGCCTTAAAGAGGCTATGAATAAATGCCTTGATTAAGACCATGATAACACAAATAAACAGTGGAATGAAATAATGAAAACATTTAAGAACATGAACGTAAAAACTAAATAGCTGAAGAAAACCCAAACTGAAGTAAAACTTGAAATGAGAAACTTAGAAGGTAAAATAAAAATCTCTGAAGTGAGGTTCATCAATAAATTATATGGCATGGAAGAGAGAATTTGCACTATTGAAGACAAGTTAGGAGAAATGGATAGCTCAGTCAAAAAACGCTAGGTATAAAAATATCCAGACATATAACATCCAAGAAATCTGGGACAATATGTAAAAAACTATGAATAAGATTAATAGCGAAGGAGAAGAAACCCAGGTCAAAAGCACAGGGAACTTTTTTTAGCAGAATCAAGAAAAATGTTCTGCAACCTAAAGAAAAAAGTGCTTATCTAGGTACAAAAAGCATTCCTTTTTAAGAAATTTCTATTCTTTTGATAGCTGCCACAAAATACCAAATAGACAAGACTAGAAAAGAAATTCCTAACATCAAATAATCAAAGCAGTAAATGTACAGAAAAAACAGTGTATAAAATTATAAGGGTAAAAAAAAAACAGAATAGCATTAAAAGGAGGCCAATAAATAGCAACTGACTACTGAGGGGAAGCTCCTAGAACCAGAAGGGCCCGCACAGATGTTGTCCAAACTGTGAGAGACAATAGATGCCACATCAGACATCTTTACCCAGCAAAATATCAATCACAATCTACACAGAAAAAAAAAAACATCCCATAATGAAAGAAAAATTCTGCAATTTCTATCTACTCACCCTGCCCTCCAGAAGGCACTAAATGGAAAACTTCAGTCTGAAGAAGTTAACTACACTAAAAGAGACATAAGAAATAAATGATCCAAGAATATTAATCAAAGAAGGGAGAAAAACCCACATTATAAAACAGAATAATGGGAATCAGTAAACAGTACACATGGATAGTCCTCAATTCATTCATAAAAATATACAAACTAGCAGAATGTTTCGGGAGCAGAGACCAGTATTTGGTTATAGTCAAGCCGTCTTAGCTCACAAGTTAAGAAAGCTATCCAGGAGCCTCTGTAGGGCAAGTTCTGAGTCCAGGAAATAACCCAGTATCTTCTTATCTCTCCCTGTGAGTTAAGAGTGCCTGTAGACCTGCAGGTCCCAGGCCCCAGAAGTAATTAGCATCCCCCTGTCAAATAGCATTTTCAGACCCTCAGGATTTCCTTATACCTTCCTGTCAGCTAGGGATGTCTCCAGACCTGACATTCCAGTTAGAACAATTGCATAGCAACCTACAGCACACTCCCTTACTCTTTTGCTATATAATGCTCCTGAGAAAAAAAATAAAATTTGCAGCTTGATCATAGTATAGACTTGCTGTCTGTTTTCTTGTGTCTCTCTTCCCTCCATTTCTCTCCTCCAGGGTCTGGGTACCCGATTTGTGTACCAGCAAGAATGGATACAAAAATGGATCCATCTTTCTGCTGAATCTAAGAAACAAATTTACCATCAAGGATAGACATCACCTCAGGGTTAAAGGACAGAAGAAGCTATTCTAAAAAAAACCAACTCAGAAGGAGCAAATCTGTCCATTTAATAATGGAAAAAATAGACCTCAAACCAAAACAAATTTTAAAAGACAGGGGAAAATACTAAATGCTCACTAAAAGAAAAATCCAACAAGAGGATACTATAATACTTAACGTCTATGCACCAAATATAAGGGTATGTAAGTTCATAAAAGAAACACCACTAAAGCTAAAACCACATGTTACTTCCACATATTAGTAATAGGCAATATCAGTACTCTACTTCCAACATTACACAGACTATCTAGACAAAAGCGAAACAAATAGATGTTGGAGATGCCTAACATCATAGACCAAATAGACCTAGCTGACATCTACAGAATATTATACCCAAATATTAATGAATACACTTTCTTCCCAAAGATTTTGGAACTTTTTTCAAAATGGTCCATGTACTATGACATGTATAAAAATTGAAATAACACACTGTGTCATATCTGATCACTATGAATTAAAGCTGGATATCAAAAATAATTGAAACAACAGAAAACTTGCAAATTCATGGAAGCAACTGTCTATTGAATGAAGAAAAATGGTCAAAACAGATTAAGAAGGCAATTCAAAACGTCTTTATAACTGAATGAAAATGAAATACAAATACCAAAATCAAGGAAGTTCTAAGAGACAAGTTCACAATGGCACTACATTAAAAAGTAAACAAACAAAACAAAAGCTGAAGAGCTATCATTTAAGTAAATTAGTGACATAATTTAAAGCTCTAGAAAAATAAGAAATAATACCCAAATAGAGTAGATGCTATGAAATGATAGGAAGAAATAAAAGCAATGAAATATATATATATATATATATATATATATATATATATATATATATATATATCCAATACAGTGAAGTTCTTTGATAATATGAACTTGGTTGACACACCCATAACCATATTAAATAAAAGACAGAGAAAATCCAAATTAATAAAACTAGAGACAACAAAAGGAGATATGGCAGCAGATTCCAAGGCAATCTAGAAATTGTAAGGACATACTTTAAAATCTATATTCCACCAAATTAGAAAGCTTAAAGAAAAAATGTATACATTTTTGATAAATACTTTCTAGCAAAGTAAAATCATGTTTGGACAGCAAATTAAAGAGACCTAGAAGCAGTAATTAAAAGCCTATCAATCCCCCATGCATGTGCACATGCACACGCACACACACACACACACACACACATGCACATCCACACGCTCACATACACACACACACACACACACACACACACAGCCAGATGTGAGAGGAATTCAATATAGAATTCTACCAGACTGTCAAAAATGAATTAATGCCAATACTCTTCAAATTATTCTACAAAATAGAAACACAAGAAACATTGCCTATTTGGTTTTATGAGACCATTATTGTCCTGATACCTGAGCCACAAAAAGATCCAACAAAAAAAAAAAGAAAAGAAAATTACAGACCCACTTTTCTTATTAACGTAGATGCAAAAATCCTCAAAGAAATACTTGCAAACCAAATAAAGAACACATAAAAAATATCACTCATCATTATTATGCTGCATTCATCCCAAAGATCCAGGAAAGTTTTAGCATATGCAAACCAATAAGCTTAATCCACAAAAGAAACAAACAGAAAGAAAACAGAACACACAAAAGCAAATAAGCAAACAAACAAAAACACATAATCATCCCATTAGATGCAAAAAATCCTTTTGACAATTCAACATCCCTTCAGGAAAAAAAAAAATCCTCGGAAGACCAGGGGTACAAGGGAAATACCTCTATGTAATGGAAATTCATAGCAAACTCACAGCCAACATCAATCTAAACAGAGAAACCTCAAGCATTTCTGCTAAAACCATGAAGAAGAGAAGGATGTACACCCTTTCTAAAAAAACTCAATGTGGAATTTGAAGTCTTTTCTAGAGTGTAGCATGAATTTTAATTGTTCTTCATAAAAACCCAGAGTCAGATTTTAGGGTGTGGAAGCTGAGAGATCAGACAAACAGTGCAGCCAATCACTAGAGGGACCTTTTACATCCACCAAATCTTCAGACCAAAAGGGTGATCCAGTCCTCAGACTGATTGCTTCAGATTGCACTTCAGCCGTATCTCTTCCTCTCTTCACCTCCCTAGTGCTGCAATTAGAGGCGTGGAACTCCCAAGTACTGGGATTAAAGGTGTGTGCCACCACTGCCTGACCTCTAGTGACTAAGCTCTGCACACTGATATTCAGGCAAGCTTTATTTGTTAAAACACAAACAAAACGTCAATACACTAGAGCAATAAAACAATGGAAGAAAATCAAGGAATTACAAATGGAAAAGGAAGAAGCCAAAGTATTTATTTGCATATGGTATTAAATTGCATAAAAAGACCCTAACTCCACCAGTAAACTTGTTTTGCTAATAAACACTGTCAACAACATAGCAAGATTTAAAAATAACACACACAAAATCTGTAGCTTTCCTATAAACAAGTGAGAAAGAGACTCAGAAACAAATCAGGAAAATAGTACCTTTCACAATAACATAAAATATTCCAGAATAACTCTAACCAAGAAAGTAAAAGTCTTATTGAATGAAAACCTTATAACCCTAAAAACCAACATTAAAGAAGGCACAAGAAGATGGAAAGATCTCACATGCTCATGAATCAGCAGGATTAATATTGTGAAAATAGCCATCCCAATATGAGAAATTTACATCAATGCAATACCCATCAAGATTTAATCACAATTCTTCATAGAATTGAAAAATCAATCTTCTTTGGAAACACAGAAAAACCTAGGGTAGCTAAAATAATTATGAATTATAAAAGAACTGCTAGAGGTATCGCCATCTGTGATTTAAAATTGCAGGAAACAGCTATAGTAATAAAAGTGGAATAGTATTTGCATGAAAGAAAAGATGCTGATCAATGGATCAGATTGAAAACAAAGACAGAAATCCACACAACTATGGGCATCTGATTTTCGACAAAGAACTAAAAAATGTACACTGGAGAAAATTCAGCATCTTCAACAAATAGTGGTAGCAAACTAGATGGCTACACATAGAAGAATGAAAATATACACATATCTATAAGCTAGCACAAAAATGCAACCCTAAATGGTTCAAGGACCTCAATAAAAAAACTCGATATCCTGACCCGATATGGAGAGAAAGGGGAGAATAGTCTTAAACTCTTTGACACAGAAAGTCTTTCTGACAGGACACCAACAGCACAAAGACAGTATTTAATAAATGGGGCCTCATCAAACTGAAAAGTTTCTGTAGGACAGAGGACACCATTATTCTGGCAAAGCAGCAGTTTACAAAATGGGAAACGATCTTTACCAATTATAAAGAGTTGCTATCTAAAATACATTTGCAAAACTAAATAAAAACACTGAACATCAAGAAAATAAATAACCCAATAAAAATGGTTTGCAGAGCTAATGAATGAGTTATCAACAGATAAAACTCAAATGGCTGAGAAACACTTATCAATGTCTTTAGTTATCAATGTATATCAAGATGATTATCAAAAAGAAAGGTATATCATTTGTATTTGCACCAGAAAGAATGACAAATATCAATAAGACACATGTCACCTCATGCAGGCCAGTTAAGAAAGGAAAATATATACTTACTTATTCATCATGGAAGGAAGTGCAAACATGTAAGTCAATGTGGGAGATTCAGCTATACCACTATAGGGCATATGCCCAAAATATTGTGTATTCTAGTATAAAGATAGTTGTTCATCCATGTTCATTGCTGCTCTACTCATAATATTCAGAAAACAGCTTAGAGGCCTACCAATTTATGAATGAATAAGGGAAGTGGTACATTTTGTATAGTGGAATATTATATAACTGTTAAGAAAAATGAAATTGTGAGATTATAGGGTAAATGGATAGATCTAAGAAAAATCACTCAGAGTGAGAAAACAACATATAACAACAAAACACAAAATACTGTGTTTTGTCTTACTTGTGGATATTAGCTATTAAATATTTAAAAAGCAAGTTACAAGTCATATATATGTATGTGTGTGTGTGTGTGTGTGTGTGTGTATGTGTGTGTGTTGATATAGAGTAAGGGATTGGTAGGGTAGGATGGATCTCTCTCGCTAGACAGGGAAAACAGAACATAGTGCTATGGCTAGACAAAGGGAAAAATAGAAAAGGAAGATTAAATAAGAAAGGACGGGAGAGAAAGGCAAAGAATGGAATATAGAAAAGTACAACTAACTCTAAGGCCCATTTGCATAGCCCCATGGAAACTTACTACTGTGAAAACTTACATGTCTATATCTATATAATATATATTATAAATCCATGGAAACTTATGACTATAAAAACTTATATGTCTCTATATTTGTAATATATATTACATATCCATGGAAACTTATGACTGTGAAAATGCATATATCTAGAGCTATATACAGATATGGATATATGAAAGAAATCTAAATTGAGTCACCAAACAAAGGGGGAGAAAATGTCTAAACTATAGATGTTATGCCACTAAGTAAAACCTCCAATGTCAGGAATAGGTTTATCTTCTTGACTCGTTGGCCAAAGGCACCCGTGGAAACCTTCCAAAGATCGTTGGCTATTGTCAAGGCTATTGATTACTGCCTGCAGTATGATGGTAAGGCCCTATTACAGAAGACAACACATATTTATGTTATCAAAGACAGAGAAATAAAGCTGGACCTAACTAGAAACTTCATCCCTAGTAAATCTCATAGTACATAGCATGCTACCAGAGGAGAAATGTAATCATCAATAACATCCTTGTATATGCTGTGACTTAGAGCAGTGGAATGACTACAAGATATACTCGTGTAACAGTGGCACATATGTTATGACATTAACCAACCATTTGCTGGTTGAATTCGAGGTCAACTCTATGAGATGGAACTCATGCCTGACACTGCTAAAGGGGCCATTAACCTGAGACTAGATTGGTCACCGACCTAAAGGACAATCTACTACTATGTTTCTGGTAAAGTAACATAGCAATAAAATGACTCCTAGTGGTCTTCTCCTACACTAGAGCAGTTCCCCACTCAACTCACTCAGAGACAGTTATTCTTCCAGTAGATGAGAATTAATACAGAGACCCATAACAGGACCATGTGCAGAGAGTGAAAGATTTTAAGGCACTTAGTTCTAAATGTGATGTTTTTATCAGCCTTCTCCCCTCGGCCCATAGATTTGCATAGGGAACTATGCAGAAGAGGAAATGGAGAGACTGAGGAATCCGTGATGGATGACTCGAGCAAAACAATGCTTTCCAAACAAAACAGGAATGTTGTACACGTAAGCTCACGGGAACTGTGGTGGAATTCACAAGACCTGCATAGTCAGGTTCCACCACCGAAAGGGGAAGTTGACATAAGATCTTCACATTAACCAAGAAGTTAACTGTAATTAATACCTACCAGCAAAAGGAAAATTAACTTTTTCTAGTGGACTATCACTGGGTAGGTCAGCCACACTTCAGGGCAGGCACTTGTTCAGAAGTAGTTGGCCAAAATGAAATGAAATCAGTGTTATTTCCCCGGAATTTTGCTTCGTTTTGGCAATCTTTGTCCTATTGCTTTTTGTTTGTTTGCTTGTTTTATTTTTGCTTATTTGTTTGCTTTTGTGAGTATCTTTGTGTTTCATGGGTTTGAGATGCTTATTTTTATCTTTTTGATGAAAGAGAGAAAGAAGAACATATAACTGGTTAGACATGGAGGTGTGAAGGACATGTGAGGAAGTGGAAAATGGGAAACATGGTCAAACTCTATTGCATGGCAAATTTTCAATAAAAAAATCAAGAATATATATTTAGAATTAAAGTTGTATATTAATTGTATTTATTTTATTAATTGTACTATTTTATTTTATATTTCTTGAATATGAAAGTGTTCCTATCCATGAAAAGTGATCTCAGAATTCAAAATCGAGACTTTCACTCAGCATTATGTGAAGAACAATTCTTCTTGGTTAGCAATAAGAAAAATAGTTCTCTCACAAGTCGTTCCATTATTCACAAATATCTCTATGTTCAGAAAAGTGAAGGTAGTCAGACAAACATCTGGTCTGGATACTCTGAGAGCCTGTGCTCCCTCTTACCGGTTGCAAACACCCTGGTTTTCCATTATTTTTTCCTCATTGGACTGGTGCAGAGTTCTCATTCAATTTAAGGTTGTGAAGTCTTTATTTTCACTTATAACTAAGGCAAAGCCTATGACTGTGTACAGGGAAAAATAAAACCAGTTATGGGAGAAACTCCTTTTTAACTTAAATGCTGTTGTTCAAAAAAAGAGAATGGTATTCTCACTGCTCTTCATTTTCATTTCATTAACTGAGCAATCATTACTGAATGCCCTTTGCCAGGCACTGGTGCCATCACTGAGTTACAGCAGCAAATCAAATAACTCCTTTCATACTCTCCTCAAGTTTTGTGACCAGACAAGTAAACTATAATGTTTGCTATATGTGACTGCAGCAGAGAATAGCAAAAAGGAGTGGCAGTCAATATAAAGATATTATTGTGAGTCTATATACAATAATCTCAATATTGAAATCATTATGGATGATATATGTAGTTACTGCATATGATAGATTTCTTAGTTATACTGACTTGTACAATATTACTTAATCATTCGTTCTCAGAGCTAGATCAAACACTGGGCTTTTATTAAGCCAAATTTGAGGGTTAGCTCAGATTAATCATATATCTTCAATATGTTTTTTCATGGTTTAAAAGATCTCAAAATAAAATTCCATCCACTGAGTTCAGTTTTGTCTTTATTATTCACCAAAGCTTAGCCTCATCCATAGACCCATGGTCAAAATAAAAATGGATTTAAATGCATTATTTCTTTCTTAAAAAATTTATTAAAATAAATTAGAAACATGTATGTCCTTCAAATCATCATAATATGAGGAAAAATGACTTTCACTGCTTAAGTTAACTTCCATTACCAACAAACCTTGCTTTTGGTACTTACTGTTGCCTCCTGCTCCAGGGCTACCAACAGCTCTCAGGATTTCTAGTTCTGAAACCCAGTGCACAGAGTCTCCTGCAGTAAGAAATGGACCCTGGCTTTCCTGGCTTATGTTGCTCTATGAGCTCTTGCTCTATAAGTGAAACCTGCAAGTCCTCCTGCACCCACCTTCCCCTGCGTAGGCACACCTATACTTTAACGGGACCACACTCCGGATACTGCCACCCTCGTCCTACCTAGAGAAATATAGCTCATAGTTCCCCAGAATGTTTATCCAGGAACGCAGTCGCCAGAGTCTCTTGAAGTAAATAGAAAACCCCTGTTTACTTTGTTTATACCAGCCTTTGCTGCTCCAGATTTTCCTGCAATCTCTCCTAGAGAAAAACAGGCATCTCAATGCTACTAAGAATTACTTTACTTCTGAAAATTGTAAATATTTCCACAAAAAGAAATTGTGAAGAATTAAAACCACAGAAGAAAAATTTCCAGACCCGAAGAACGAAATGGCTACACAAGTACAAGAGGCCTACAAAAAACCCAAACCAAAGAGATCAGAAGAGAAAAATGCCCATTATGTATTAAAGTTAAAAATTAAAAACAGAATGAAGAAAGGGTATTGAAAACTATAAGCAGGAAAACTCAAGTCATCTATAAAAGCAGCCTAATTTGTTTAATATCTGATTACTTCACAGTTGAAGTAAAAGTCAGAAGTGACTGGAAGAATGAACTCCAAGTTTTGAAAGACCACAATTGTCACCCAAGAGTATTATACCAAGCAAAATTATATATTAAAAGCAAAAATAAAAATGCTTCTTTATAACAGCTTAAAAGAATTTATGATCACTAATTCAGCTCTGCAGAGGATACTGGGAACAACATTTGACTCGGAGGAGAAGGATAAACACATCCAAGGTAGAACAAAGAAGCAACAGAAAGTACTAGAGAAGGTATAAGAAAGTACTGCAAAGATATATGCAGAAAAATTAATGCACATCTTTCAATATTAATATTTAACAGCGATAATCTCCATTCTACAATCAAGAGACCTGAGCTGGCTCCGTGGGCCAGAAAACAAGATCTATTTTTGGTGCCTCCAAAACACATACCTCAATATCAGTAAGAGACATAACATTAAGAGTAAAAAGATGACAAAAGTTATTCCAACTAACTAGAACTAAAGAAGTCATCAAGGGTAGTAATCAGAGTGGAGAATTGGAAGGGTAAGCCTTCTTTGTTTTTTCTAGATGTTGTTTTTATAAAGAAAATTTAAAGACTCCAAATAAAATTTTCTTGATCATATAAACACATTCTCCCACACACAGTGAAACAAACAGACAGTGACAAACACACACTGGGAAGAAAACTAAATTGACCCAGTCATCACAGTTTGCTTTGCTTGAGGAACAATTTGTAAATAAAAATACGACAGGTATTTAATTATTCATGAAAATGAACGCTATAAAGGCAAGATCTGATATTCCGGCAAACCAGTCTAATTTGTTAAGTCTTAGAAAAGACATTTCATTTGAACACAGAGAGGTGCACAAATTTTAATCATGCAATAAAGAAAGAATGTTATGGAACAGGAAGCAGCTCCTGTTGAATACTTGAATGAAGTATTCAAGCATTTCCATGAACTTGGGCTGTTTACAAAGACCCAAACAATGGAAAGCCTGCAGAAAAGAAAGTTTTGGCTGAGATGACCTTTGAAAGATAGTAGGGTTGATCACATTCCTGCTTCTTTGATAACACAGGATTTTATTCTCAAAGCAGAAATCTGTTCCATATTTCTGGAGACCAATGGTGAAATTATGACATTAGTAGGACTGTGCTTAATGAGTAATCACTCTCTTTTTCCCTCTTTCTCATGCTAGTGGCTACTGATAAAGGGTTAGTATATTGGCATAGTAGTAACTGGAGTTGCAAGTCCAGCACATCAGTCTGTGCTACATCTAGCTCCCCAAATATTTGTCTTAATGTGGCCTTTGCTATCTGTGTCTACCTATGACTTCTCTGGTGAATACAGGGACACTAGGAATATTAAACTAACCCCCTTTCTTGGTACTATTTTACTTTAATTTTCATTTTAGGAACACATCGAAATAGCCTATTTCTCGATATTTGGTTGCTATAGATTTTGGATTGCTAATATCTCATGAAGTTGTAATAGGGATACTGATGTTCACCTAGGAGCAGTCTGAGCTCCTTCTCTAGGACATACAGCCACTTGAACATCCCTGAAAGTAAAAGACCTTGTCACAGAGAAAGTGAAAACTATAGCTTTATACCTTTGAAGGGGGAGGGACTCTAAGGCTGGGATTTCACAAAGACTCTTGGTGGGGTGCTTTATTGTGTCCCTGGCTGTATCTGTTTCCCCAATTTGTCTTGTTTAGTTAACCACCCAGGGCCTTTCTGCCTTTTCTCCTTGAAATGTCTTCTAGAAACAAAAAGCTGACATCTCAAGGAGCTAGTTTTCTTGTTTCCATCTATTGATTTACCACTAATTCTCTCTAGAAATTACCTTCCTGTTTTAGGTTGCAGTTTGGTTAATATTTTGTCAGATATTAGAATAACTACTCTGAGTCTAGAGTAGTCTTAATTCCCCCTGTAGGCCTAAGTACATACAAAAGAAAACAAATAAAAACCTTATCCATATTACTGCAACACTGGTGGAACTAAGTGGAACAATTCAAACAAACTCTAGGAGAATATGTGATTTTATCTTCTGAGAATGGGTTAATAGGTAATTGATACATACAAAAACTAGAGGCATATATTCTGCATATAAAGATATATATTCTGTATTATAAAAATGCATCCTGTAACCACTTTACCAGATGCTATTATTTTATGATACACACCACCCACAGTGGCTCTTTATGGATATAATGATAATACTGTGGTTTAAAGGCAGAATCAAAACTTCCCACATAATATCTGCCAGGGTCAATCTTTTAAAGGCCTTGCTTTCTGTCAAAGAAACAGAGTTTGTTTTTAGGTGAGTCATTTCAGCAATAAAAATTCTTTCACAAAAGATGCCCTCCCTGTACTCTTTTCTGCATGCCTAAAAGTTCTGTGACTCTGTATCTAGTGAATTGTGAGTCACAGCATGGAATAAAGAGAGGATCTTTTAAACAAAAATCTTTTGTGCTCATTCTTAAGGATTATTTTTTGTATCAATACTTTCTCTTGGAAATTTTGAAATAAAATAAATTCCCTCATTTTTATGCCTCCACAGTGCTGATGTAATGTTAAGCACACAGCATATACCAAGACAGTCCTGGCTGCCCTGAGTCAATAGTAACCTTAGGTAATCTTAGTTCTTCATAGGTGTGCTTTCCTCAGTGCTTAGTTAGGTAAGTTCTTTGCTGTAAATTTTACAGACTTAGAATTTTACAATATATACCTATCTGTGCTGAGGGTGGTTTACCTTTTAAATATACACTGGTGGATAATTAAAGCTATGTAGATTGAAACAATTAAGAAAGAACTTGGTTTTTATTAAATTTTTATCCTTAAAGAAAGTAAGTTGTTTTGAGAAATCTGCCAGGGTGCTCACATTGCTTGAACACAATGCAGCATGAATCCTTTCTATAGAACTTGGAACTGGCTGGACAAATGAGTCCCTCCGGAAGGAATTTACCTTGTGATCTTTATCCAATCACTGATTGGAATGTGGGTACTGCTTCACTATGGGAAGGAAGTAGACCTATATCAGATGATTAATGGTGTGTGACCACAATGACAAAAGAGTGCCAAAATGATTCGTATCTATCACCATGCATAAAAGTCCAAATGTATCAAAGACCTTAACATAATGCCAGCAACACTAAACCTCATGGAAGAGAAAGTGGGAAGTATACTTGGACATATTGGCACAGGAGACCACTTACTAAATATAACCCTGGTAGCACAGACACTGAGAGAAACAATTAATAAATGGAACCTCCTGAAACTGAAAAGCTTCTATAAAGCAAAGGACACTGTCAACAAGACAAAACTACAGCATACAGAATGCGAAAAGATCTTCACTAACCCCACATCACACAGAAGTCTGATCTCCAAAATATACAAAGAACTCAAGAAATTGGTCATCAAAAGAGCAAATAATTCAATTAAAAAAAAGGAGTAAGACCTAAACAGAGAACTCTCTGGTGCGGGAGAATTGTCTGTATTCTGTCAATCATGTTTTAAATAAAACGCTGATTGGCCAGGCAGGAGATGTAGGTGGGAAAACCAGACAGGGAGTGGAAATGATGCAAGGAGAGCAGGAGAATTCTGGGGAGGAGGAAGTTGATTCCTCCCACTCCTGCCCAGACCACCAAAGTAGCAGGATGTAAGCTGCCCCACTGAAAAAGGTACTGAGCCACATGGCTAAAATAGATCAGAACAATGAGCTAATCAAGATGTGAGAGTTAGCCAGTAAGGAGCCTGACATAATGGGCCAATCAGCATTTATAACTTATAGAGATCTCGTGAGTGATTTTTCTGTGGGACTAAACAGCTGGGGGACAGGGCAGGAAAGAAGCCCCAACAAGAAAGCCCCCACTCATGTTACAACTCTCAACAGAGGAATCTAAAATGGCTGAAAGACATTTATGGAAATGTTCAATATCCTTAGTCATCAGAGAAAAGCAAATCAAAACAACTCTGAGAATCCATCTTACATCTGTAAGAATGGCCAAGATCAAAAACACTGATGACAACTTATGCTGGAGAGATTGTGGAAAAAGGGAACACTTCTGCATTGCTGTTGGGAATACAAGTTGGTACAACCCCTCTGGATGTCAGTGTGGCAATATCTCAGAAAATTAGGAAACAACCTTTCTCAAGACCCAGTAATACCACTTTTGCGTATATATCCAAATGATTCTCAATCATGCCACAAGGACATGTGCCCAACTATGTTCATAGCAGGATTGTTTTTCATAGCCAGAACCTGGAAACAACCTAAATGCCTCTCAGTTGAAGAATGGGTAAGAAAAAAATGTGGTACATTTACACAATGGAGTACAACAAAGCAGAAAAAAATAATAACATCTTGATTTTTGCAGGCAAATAGATGGAGCTAGAAAACATCATTTTGCGTTAGGTAACACAGACCTAGAAAGACAATTATCACATATACTCACTCATAAATGGTTTTTAAACATAAAGCGAAGAAAACCAGCCTAAAAATCAGAATCTCAAAGAACCTTGACAACGATGAGGACTCTAAGAGAGACATATATGGATCTAATCTACATGGGAAGTAGAGAAATACAAGATATCCTGAGTAAATTTGGAGCATGGGAACCTTGGAAGAGGGTTAAATGGGAGGGGAGAGGCAGGGAGGGAAGCAGAAAAAATGTAGAGTGCAATATAAATCAATAAAAAGAAGGGGCTGGAGAGATGCCTCATAGGTTAAGAGCATTGCCTTCTCTTCCAAAAAGGTCTTGCGTTCAATTCCCAGCAACTACATGGTGGCTCACAACCATCTGTAATGAGGTCTGGTGCCCTCTTCTGGCCTTCAGGCATACACACAGAAAAAATATTGTATACATACTAAATAAATAAATAAATATATTTAAATAAATAAATAAATTTTCTTTTCATCAAAGATCAAAATGGTTTTAAATCATATTTGCAAACTGTCAATGTGATGCCAAACTATACCAGTGGTTCTTAGCCTTCTTAGTGTTGTGACCCTTTAATATTAATTAATATTAATAATAATCATGTTCTAGTAACCCCTAACTACAATATTATTTTATTGCTATTTCATAACTTTAATTATACTTCTGTTATGAATTGTTATGTAAACATCTGACCTACAGGATATGGAATATGTGACCCCTGTGAAAGGTTAGTTTGATCTTCAGTAGGGTCACAACCCACAGATTGAGAAGCACTGCACTAGACTGATTTAGTTTCAAATAAATCAGTCATTTAAAAAGACTGACAGATAATCACAAAACAACTGTGTTACTTGAAAATAGAAATGTTAATTTTTTTTATTCTGATCACTAGATTAGTGATCTAAGAAAATACATTTTTGAAGCTATTAGAAGAGAAAAATGCCTGATCACTTTTAAGCAACAAATATTCTGCCATAATTCTTTTTGTTCATCTGTGGACTTCAAGCTGGGATAATTTTCTATTCTTTAAGAAAGAAACATAATAAAATCTTTTGTTAAAATTTTAAAATCAAGGATAGTCTTAAGAACTTCACAAATTATTTTATTTAATTTTTCTAATCTTTAAAGGGCCAACATTTTATCCCCATATATTTCACCAAGGACACTATATGGGACAATCCCACAGTGAATGAGTAATAACCAGACTATTTACACCCAACTAGTTATGTGTGGCCACTGCAATATGTGGTCTTTTTCACAGAATTCATGTGTTAGGTACAGTCTTAATTTGGGTAAAAACTGTTTTATTGAGATTGAAATGACTTCCAATTTAAGCTAAGGAAATATTTTATTTTTTGACAATTAAAACATTTATTCTGGTTCTGTTTGTCTGGTGCTGGTGAGATGGGTGCTACCCAGCAAGAACTTTATAAACGGTGGTGTAAATCATCTCTAAATCTCTGGGACAGAAGAAATTCAATGTCCATCCAGCAGATTGCATAGTTAAAACATTAGGTGTTTGATTTAACTTCACATTGATCATCAGAAGCAGAGTACAGGTCATTTACACAATTCTTTTCATTGAAAAAATATCAAGTACTGTTTTTGTTTTTTCATGATAAACCAAGGATTCAGCGAATAAAGCTGAAGGCAAACATGCCACTTTCTCAGACGTGCTCCTCCAGCATTTCTGTATCATGTGTCTAGAAGTTAAACAATGAAAACAGTAAGCTGCTGCTAATGCTTCAGGAGGCACTTGACCTTGGGAACCATAGTATTGATAGGTTCCAAAGGGATTAGTGAATACTCCCTTTTCTGTCTTCGGTTACCCTGATGAGCAATTAAAATGCTAATTAAAAACAATCCAAAACTTAAGCAGTCAGAAGGTTATGAAATAATGTACTCATACGTCTTATTATACAGACAGCTAATAAGGTCAGCAAGCAAAGAGTGTTTAGCAAGAAGAATTAAATCATCACCGAAATTTACTGTTAAGATTTATGGTGTCAATGACCATAATCCTCCATGAATAAATATAAATTTCTAGTTTTTATTGTAATTTCATCTTAAGACATCTATTTTCAAAAGCATGAGACAATCATAGGAGTCTGAACAATTTCTTAACTATTGGATAAAATTTTAGTCTTCCAAGTCCAGTGTGGTTAACTGAAATATAGATAACTCAATTAGCATATTTTTATGGACTATAGAGGTTTCAGATTTGTTCTTCTACTATCCTGTCATTGAGTTCTTCATCATCTGTCCACAATTAGGCTCGTGAATGATTTAGAACATGTTTGCCTTTGCTTGCTGTACCTTCTTATTTAATAACTAGCAGCATGATATCTTTGTTTACAGCACATAGATAAAAATTAAATTATTTGCGTTAATCCTAAAATAGCAGGGTTTTTTGTTTTGTTTTGTTTTTGTTTTACAAGCCAGGTTTTCTTTGTGTGACAACCCTATCTGCCCTGAAACTAGCTCTGTAGACAGGCTGGCCTTGAACTCACAAAGATCTACCTGCCTCTGACTCCTGAGTGCTGGGATTAAAAGCAAGTGCCATCCACTACCCAGCAAGATAGCAGTTTTTAAATTCAAAATAGAAATAATTGTCTGAAGATAAGCCATGTGAGGGAAGGGGTGTCAGTGTTCAGTGTTGATATGTTTGTGTCCAGATCTAGTTAAAAAAAAAATGTGCCATTTGTTTGTAAAATTCATATTAAAAATTAATCTTAAAAATTATTGTTAGAAGCACCATTTGAAATAAAATGATTGTTTTTCTCAATAACTTATATTCTGTATCTGAAACATAAATATTTAAATATTTTCTAAGTGACATGATAGTTAACTCCATCAAATATCGACTGATTATTTTCATTCTACAAACATTGTCAAGCAGACAGTGCCAAGCTCCCAAAAGAGTTTTCTTTCAGAGAAAACTTCTGGAACACACTTTATGTCTAGTCTTTTTATTGCCTTATCAGTGAAGAAAGGGTCTCTGAAATTCTTTTTTTTTTTTTTAAAAATTTATTTATTTATTATGTATACAATATTCTGTCTGTGTGTATGCCTGCAGACCAGAAGAGGGCACTAGACTTCATTACAGATGGTTGTGAGCCACCATGTGGTTGCTGGGAATTGAACTCAGGACCTTTGGAAGAGCAGGCAATGCTCTTAACCACTGAGCCACCTCTCCAGCCCTGAAATTCTTTTTGTTCTGTTTCTACTGCCAGTGTTTGTGTTTGCCCTCTGGCAATATCACTGCTTCCTTCTCACTATTTTACTTCTTTCTTTTTCCTTAATTTTATTCTCCATAGTGTTACTCTCTCCCTTCCAAAGACAGGAAAAAGTTTCTGTGTGTAAGACAAATATACAAAAATTCTTGAAAAAGTACACAATGAATACGTTGTACAGTATATGTTTCCATATACACATATTTACATCCAAAGAATTAGAGTTGAATCGCACTATAATAGGGCAACAATTCCCCTTTTGACATCAGAGGCTGAAATAAGAATTCCAGCACCAAGAATCAGTTAATATTTTGGAATTGGTGAACAGTGAGTTCCCTAGTTTCCTGAACAATATAACCTATTGCCAATGCTCTTGGTTGCATTTCAAATTTTGACACTAAGACCCTACTGCTGAAGACACCACATTCTTGAGTTATACAATACAATAAAATCATAATGATATGGATCTGAAAGTTTCATCTATACTGGTGTGAGTCCAAGCTACTGAAAGATATTATGTAAGCTATCAGAGGGGAGAAAAATTATCATCAGTCATACCCGGTGAGCTACAGTCATAACTGGCTCGATAAGACATGCATATTGGTACAATAGTAGAATGAACATAAGAAGCACCAACCATAACCTGATTGGATTTAAGTCCTGCTCCACAACATGAATTTCTAACCTCACACTGTTATCAGGCTAAGTACCTATGCCTAGACAGATCAAAAGCGGTAGGATTGAACCCATACCAGTAAGTTGCTAAATGAACATAGTATTAGCTTGATTCCTAATGACTCATCGTTATAACCATAGATCATTGCATACCCAACTTTCATCTGAGATGCTTTTATTTGCATACATGGTGACTAAATTAGTGACCCTTAACTAGCCAAAGCACAGAGAATAAAAGACTATAGAATATTCAGCCCCTAAAGAAAACATGTACTGTATGTCTCCTCCTGAAGCTCAGGGAATATTGTGGGAAAAGAAGAGGAAAGAGCATAAAATCTAGAGGTGATGGATGACTGCAAGAAAATATAATCCTATACACACATCAGGACATACAGGGCAGATGCACATATGAAATGACGGTAATTGAACCTGCATGTAGAAAAGCATGTGCAAGTCCAAGCGAGACCATAATCTAACGTGGAGAGAGAAATTAGGTTCACATCCCCACCCATGAACATAGAGCTATGGAGAACTGTAAGCTACTGTGGGGGGGAAGAGGATATTTTCTCTGAACTTGTAACCCCTGGTTAAGTTGACAACACTCCAGTGAAAAACCACATATACAAGAATATTTGTGTAATATAACCTGAACTTGAAGGATTTTTTTAAAAAAAGAAAGACAGCAGTGGAAGGGTAGAGTAGAAGAAATGGAACTGGGAAGAGTTGTTCGTGCGGGAAGGGTGAATATGTTCAAAACACTTTGTATAGAAATATAAAATGCAGTACAGAACTAATAAAATACAGAGAGAGAGAGAGACAGAGAGACAGACAGAGAGAGAGAGAGAGAGAGAGAGAGAGAAAGAGAGAGAGAGAGATTATTATCAGTAAGACCAAGTCCAAATACCACTATATTATCATTTTAAAACAGCTTGACTAGACCAGCTCATTAATATCCAATATATTACTTGTTAATTAGAAAAAAGTTTTGATCCATTTATACAGAGGTGTAAAATTTGGTTTTGTTTGGATTTTTTTCTTTTGCCGAGTACACATACATATTATGTCATTTTTTAACTCTATCCAGATGCTATTTTTGAATAAACTGATGTAATTCATAACATGAAGAAATTCTCATCTTATGCAAATGTAAATTTACACTAGACTTAAGGTTCTGAGAGAAATTAAATTACTAGATTAAGCACTACAAAACTATAGATACATGTACATTCATGTAATTCTGTATATACTTAGAGAATCATGGATAATAAATATTAAATAAGTAAAATCGTAAAAAATAAAAGGGAGCAGGTGATAGATATTGCCTCAATAGGTGGAGGACATTACATTCCTGGCATGCAGAAAATCCTGGATTTGAACTTAGGCATTCTATAAGTGTGTAAGTATGCTCACATAACCCCAGAACTTGGAGGATTAGAGGATCAAGTTCATCTTTGGCCACAAACAATGAAAGATTTTACTCTATCATTTATCATACTTTTAAGAATATATTTAATTAAAATAGAATTATATCACCTCCCCCTTCATTTCCTTCTTTTCTCCACCCCCTTGGATGATTCCCCACTTCAAGTTAATCATTTCTCTCCCTCCTTTTTTCTCTCTATGTCTCTCTGTCTCCCTAAGATTACCACAGCTACATCCCTCTGTGTGTATGTGTGTGTGTGTGTGTGTGTGTGTGTGTGCAACTAAGAAATACTTTATAACATGGATAAGAATGTCCATGCTTAGTAGTTCTAAATCAGATGTTACCCAAAGCAAATAGTCACACCACAGTTTAGTAGACAAACAAGGTCGTTGGATTTACACAGAGCAACAATAAACCATAGTTATTTGGTACCTCTCTCATCCTAGCAAAGTGTAAGCTCAAAGTCTGCACAGCCACAGAAAGAAGTTTTCATGTTTCTTAGCTTTCATGTCCTTTAAAATTTTACGTGAACTAATAAAATGATTAAGCAAAAATATTGTTCAAGTGCTGTTGAGTTCAGTCCTCTGACTTTAGCACTTTATTTTGTGTAGGTTATAGTTTCAACTCTCTTCCTATGGCAACAATGTTCCTAATTGAAAAACAACACAGGGAAATTTTGAATGAAGCTATGTTTGTTAATCATGGCAACCCGCTGACCTAACAGGAACCCAGAGAACATTGTCTCATTTATGCTATAATCAGATTTGCATTGGAAAGACTATCTCATAGCATCCATTAGTGAACCATGACAACAAATATTTAGATATCTACTCTTTTTAAACACAGCCAGTACCTGGGAAACAGAAGACATCAGAACTTGTCTCTGTGTTTAAGATAATTCTAAAATAGGTCAGAAGACACTGTAAGTTAGCCACTGCTATGTATTGTATTGTGCCTTGTAAGCAGCCAGCATAAGTTTATAGAAGGAAACTGTGAGTGAACAAGCAATGCATATGCAGACGGGGTGATCAAGTATCCCTAAGTAAGACAGGCAAACAAGGATGAAACGTGCTTCAGAAAGGGAGGAGTATGAGCAGAATGTGGCGAAAAGTGGAAGTTTGCAGAGAGCTGAGACTGCAAGGCAAAGGGAAGAAAGTTCAAATTAGCAGCACCATCAGACTATGAAACTTGTCAAGAATTATTTTTGCTTATTAATGTTAAGTATTAATTCAAAATACCGAAAACATCAGTGAAAACAGCAGAACTGTGGAAAAACAATAGGAAATACTTTCTATAGATTCCCAAGTCATTATTTTTTCATTCTGAGATATGCAAGGTGTGCAGCTATTTTTCAGAGACCTAAGTTAAAATATTGAACCTAAGGGAGAAAATAGAAGAGTCATTCAGTCCAGGTAGCCTTAAAAGTAATACAAAATTCTTCTGACATGTGTTTGATCACGCTCAGGCCCATATCATAACCCTCAATGATACCCTGTGGGACCAGTTTTCTTTCAGTGTATCAGAAGCATTGACAGATTTGCAGGGGGAAAGTTTCCCTGGCACTAGAGACAGCGTGTAAATCTCCTGAGCAAAAGTCATAGAACATGCTAGAGTGACAATCATAACTCTTTTCTTGCCATCAGACAGCACCACAAAACCCAAGATGACATGGATTGAGTAGCTAAAGCGTTTGTCCCTTGAGAAAGCCTTGCAAATAGTCCTTGTTTTCTAGGACCACGTGAGTACAAGATAAACTTTTCCCATGAATTATACATGAGAATATGCATAAAAAGACAGGTGTCAGAGTATAAGAGAATGAACTATATTTGTCCATATGTATGTGTCTTTGGGTTCCTATTGATCACACATCTATACACACTAACACCCTCCACATATACACAGAGTTATATATTTTTATTATTAAATACAAAGCTTGCTACTAGGTTTAAACCAACATAAAATACTTTTTCACCCTTAAAATCTTTCCTAGCTTTGAAAACCCTAAGCCTTTTTTGTTACCTTTCCTTTTTCTTATATCACTTAATTTAGACTTGCTAAAGAAAACTTGAGAGTCATGGGCATAAATTACCACAACAGAACTTTGCCCAATATATTGTTTATATCAAGCATTCCTTTTTGCCCCCGATACATCATGTTACTACTTGTCTCAAAAATCTTTAAGGCAGAAAACTCTCTACCTGGACTGATACTACTGAAGATGATTAGTAGGTGTTTCCATGGGGTAAAAAGTAAGCTAAGGTTAAGCCATGGCTCCCAGTTACTACTACAACAGCTATCACCAAGGGGTTTTAATAAAACTGCTGCTGTACTTCCCTTTGGACTACAGCCTCACAGACTGTGATTATGCCACTTCATCTCTGTACTGCAAGCAGCTCAGTGGGTAACTAGCTTCAGAAATGTATCAACTAATATAGTGCATACCTAACATGACAAGCTGGGGCCTCTGAATCTAGTACTTTATCTACCACACTGCTTGCCCAAAATGAAAGAATTATAGATCCATACTGATGTATGTGCATTATACATACACAAAAATATCTTAATGAAACCTGTTGCTTTGTACAAATATGTCTTTAAAAAAAGAAGTATGCCCATTTAAGCACCAATTGAAGAGAAAAAAATCTATAGTTACAGAAAACAGAAATCTCTTTTTGGACAAAATGGTTAAGTAGGTTTTCAAATCCTTCATTGAGAATAAATTCAAGTGGTCAGCAAGGGGCTCCACAATTTAAAAAATAAATCTAGAAAATTGAAACATACAATGGCAACTTTATGGGGATCTGCAGTTGTATGTACCTCTTAGAACCTAGGAGTTCACACCTTCCTCAGTCCCAAGCTTTCTACTATAGATGGATTCCAGTAGTAATAGCACAGATCAGTTCTGTGCTTAGTCAAGGCCTTTCACAGCTGAGCTATCATGTTGAAAAACAGCCCATCAGAACTCTGTACAGCAAGAAAACCAGTGGGGCTTTCCTCCCAGTACTATGCAATTCACACCTATCTGCCTGTATGGATGAACCACAAAGACTTGGAGATTCTGTTCCAAACTGAAATTTACTCATACGATCTGAGAGAGAAAGGTCTAATTAAACTTAACTGGATAGCTTTATTGGCATATTGTTTTAACACCTGCATTATAATAATATAAAAAAAATTGTGACTAAATTTGCAATATTGAGAATCCCTTAACCAATTTCCAAAATTCTCCCAATAGAGTCTTTAAGACATGACCAACCATATAACTCTTCACAGAACACATATAAAAGTGCAAGGGAATGTGATCCTTTGCATGCAGTAGATATTACATATGCCATTGGCCATTCAGTGTTTGGGTAAAAAGTAAGCATATGTAACAATACAGTGGAATAAATTTCAATAAGTTAAATTAGTTACAGTTGATGTATTCCTTTGCCCATTTTGACTAAGAATTTATGAAGTTAATTATACTTCTTAATTAAAATAATCTATGAGTGTATTTACTTATTCAGTCACAACTCACAGGTAAACACTTTGCAGAAACACTGTCGTTTGATGAAGCCCATTGCACACAATTCCCACTAGAAATAACATATCTATTTAATAATGTGTAGTGCTACTAACACAATGCTCGGCACAGAACAATTTATTTGTCATATATTAGCTGACCTCTGTCCCCAGTCAAAGCTTTGTACTCATGAGTTTCTAGTCAACCCAGGGATAGAGGATGTCACTGCAAAAGATCTACCTGGCTTGTCATACTTACTTATGTTCAGCATAGAGAAGATTGAGGGGGAAAAAGAATCGTGGGGTTATTTCAGAGGTCAGTTACAGTGAAATTGGTTCTGAAAACTCAAACGCAGGCAGAAGAGAGGAGATGGCTAGCTATATTAACCAGAGTATCCGGGAAATCTGAGCACAGAACAGAGATAACATGATGCAAAAATGACCAGTAAAGATATCTTGAGCCAGAGCTCAGTACACAGGGATGTACTAGCTGATGGACAGGAAAAGGTCAGAGGGGGAGAGCTGAGGATGTAACGCTGTGTCTTTGAACAGTTACCTATGCTGTTATGCTTCCAGACAGGAATATTCTCCTCCTGTTAGCACAGGGAATTTCACATGGTGAAAGCCCTCTGGGTCTCAGAAGAGGCAAGCAGCTGGAGACTTCATTTGCCTTCCAGACCAACCTGGCGGCGCACCACTGAAAGGCAATGCCTGGACCTGCGGCGAGACTGTGAGAAGCCTGCCACACTGGTAGGTCATCTGTGTCAGGCCACACACACCAAAGTCATCAGCATCCCACACTAGAGATAAACTACTATAGTTTCAGAGGTAAAAGACTGAAAGAATTTATTTGAACCTTTTATGAAAATATTGTCGAAAGACAGTAGCTGTTGTGTATGCGGCCTCTAATATCATGGCAGCCTCCTTGAAAATGAGAAAATATGACCTTTTAGTGATTTTTAAATTTGTGGTATGTAAAAAAGAGGAAAACTCATTTGATAAAAAGAATAAAGTTGTACATAATATAAAACAATATAGAATTAATGCTATTGAGTTGTGAAATGATTGGATTTACTTCAGTACTAATGGGCATCATTTTTTAAAGTTCTTGAATTTAACAAGATAATGAAACAAACTTGTGTATGCATATGTGTCTGCATGTTATTTGTTTGTTTGGGATTTTTGGGTGTTGTTGTTTTTTCTCTTTCATCCAACCAGTTATAACTGAAGATACAGCAGTTCATTAAGGTAAACTTGGTAGTCTTCCAGTTTTGTTCCTAGTCTTCACGTGGGGGAGAAAGAAGACACTGCAATCGACTTCACATTTTCTAAAAACTAGTCTATCTGAACTCCAGAGTATGTGTCATGTAATTACGTGGGCATCTTGCTTTCTTTCACTACCATATGCCTGGAAATTGTAGTTTTGTTGCCATTTGCTTGTTTTGTTTGTTTTCCTAATGACTGGTATTTACTTTAGGTTTGAATTTTAAGAAAAAGTTTATTCTGGTAGAATAAGATATGCAAACAACCACATTCTGGCATGCAGATAATACCTTGATTAGTTATTCAAATAACTGAAATGTGAGAATTAAAAATAAATGTAAACACACACACTGCACAGTGTAGTTTGGAATTGAAATGTTAGAAGTTGGAGAGATGGATCAGCCTTTAAAAGCACTTGCTATCTTTTCTCGGGAACATGCTCTGATCTCAGCACCCACATGGCAATAACTGTTTAGAACCACGGTACCAAGGGATTTGATGCCTTCTTATGACTTCCAGCAGCATTGCATGCTCATGGTGCACATATAAACACAGACCCAAAATGCAGACTTAGCACTTTTAAAAGAAAAAAGAACAGGAAATGTATGTTAAAAGCAATGTCCTACACTCCATAGCATTATTGGAAGCTGATTGGACCTTTCAGAGGTGGGGCACAGGGAGGTCTTTTTGTGAGTGAACAGGGCCTTCAATGGGGAGAGTAATATCTAGAACTCTTCTCTTTCTCTTCCTAGCAAAGAGGAAGTAGCTTGCTTTGCCTCTGGATTACACCATAAAGTACTGTCAGCAGCTTTAAAGCATTATGGCCATTTTACCTAAATATATAAACTTATTGTACTCAAAAGTACACGATTATAGCTATGTTCTAGAATAAAGCTGCTTATTGCATACACATCTATATATCCCATTCTTTTACAAGTAGAAAAACTTATTTGTAAATATTAAGTGTTTCATTTTCTTTTCTTCTTTATTTGCAATGTATAAGCGGCATGGAATCAAAACACAGAAAAATACATAAAGTAAAATTTGCAACAGAGTTTTACAGACTTTAAGAAAATGTATTGCAAAATATATTAACCTATTTATAACTAAAAATAAAAAATACTGTACTATTAATTAGAAATGACAAAAAAAATGAGAGTAGAGGTTTAGACACTCTCTTACCTCTATTGCATTCTTTCAGATTATAGACAGTGACAGAAATGTGTTTGTAAAGCACCTTAGCTGTTAGTTTAGCCCAGAAAGTTAAGTAAGTTGAATGAGTTACACTCAATTAGCTCCTGCCTCCTTTTAATGAATCTCACTTATTGCATCTTTTTCTTTTCTCTTCTTTTCTTTTCTTTTCTTTTCTTTTCTTTTCTTTTCTTTTCCTTCAAGACAGGATTTCTCTGTGTTGCCTTGACTGTCCTGGAACTCGCTCTGCCCACCAGGTTGGTCTCAACCTCACAGAGATTCACCTGTCTCTGCCCACCAAATATTTGCATTAAAGGCATGTGCCACCACTGCCCAGCTATCACTTACTGTACTTAAAAGTCACCACAATTCAGTGACCTTACCTGTTCTTGGGCATTTGTTGTGTGAAGATGTGTCGCTATGATTGGTTTAATAAAGAGTGAATGGCCAATACCTAGGCAGGAGAGATAGTTGGGATTTCTGAAGAAAGAGAGGACAAGGAGGAAAAATCTAGGCACAGTTATTGCGCCAGAGAGATGCTAGAAGACATGGAGGGAGTCAGGCATACAGAATGAAAGAAAGGTAAAAAGCCACAAATAAAGGTAAAACATAGATTAGTAGAAGCAGGTTAATTTAAGTCATAAGAGCTACTAGGATAAGCCTAAGCTAGCTTCCATAATTAATAATAACTCTCTGTGTTGTTATATGCGAGCTGGCAGTCCACAAAAATGTACAACTACACATGGTGTCCAGTGTGGGGCTTGAATATCCAAGCATAGAATGTGGGAAAGAGAAGAAAAGTTATGAACAAGGAACCAAATGTGGCTTTCTATTTCCACAGTCTCTCGGGCAAGCTAATATTCATGAATACAGAGGTGAAGCAACTGGTCACTTGCAGAGTGTTGGGAGCCACCTGGAGGCACAGGTGGTCCTGCAGTTTGGAGGTATACAAGTCCATACCTGGCTTAGCCACGTGGGGCTGAGCACCCTTGCCTGCACATGCTCAGACCAGCAAATGGCATTAACCAATCAGCACTCAAGCCTCTCCACCGTTTAAAAGCAGCTGCCTCTGGGCTCTACTTCCTCTCTCTAAGCTTTCTCTTGTCCCTGCTCTCTTCCCTTCCCCCAGTTTTCCTCAACGGAATGCTCCGAATAAAGACGTGTACAGGGAAGGAATTCTCGTTTTTAGTGGCGTTCATTCCTGCTGGTCAGGAAGCGCGTCGCAGCAGAGGAAGTAAGGTTTGACTGTAATGAAGTAAGGAGAGCATAGCCAGACACCCTAGCAGTGCAGTTGGGGTCTTGCTGCAATAGAACAATTTAAACTAGTCTTATGCAGTCAAAGATGCTGCAGGCCTTTAGTAAAGCCAGGTCCAAACACAGTAGACCTCTAAAAATGTGCATTGTGCTTTAAAGGTACTTAGGACAGGGTGGTGGTGTACACACCTTTAATCCTAGCACTTGGAAAGCAGAGACAGGTGGATCCCTGAATTTGAGGCCAGCCTAGTCTACAGAGTGAGTTCTAGGACAAGCTCCAAAGCTACAGAGAAACCATGTCTTGGAGAACAAAAAAACCAAAAACAATCAAACAAAAAAAGTTCTTATGTGCTGAAGAAAGAAAACAATGAGAAGAATAGTTTAAAAATTATAAAGTCTGAAAAAAGAGTGAATTAATATTAAAAAAAACCATGTAGAGATGGAAAATACACAGAGTATTTTGATCCTGTATGGTTAACTTGGAATTTTTTAAATGCTGATGAACAAATGGCAGCTGCCAAGAGACATTAGACTGTGGAAGGGACGGCTGAATTAAACCAGCCTATATATACTTAGAACTGTCATGGCTTCAGAATGAAAGTCAAGCAATGTATTGCATTGGGGGAGAGGTTGTGAGGTCGTGATTTTTTTCCATGGGAAACAAAAGCTATGGATTCCTTCAAAATAGCGGAGATCAATTTTGACCTGAAGGGATCTGAGGATCTTATAACGTGAGGGGAAAAGTCAGAGAAGACTAAAGGAGAGGTGATATAGATGCTAAACTGTTGACATAGGAACAGCTCTGAGACTGGATGGAACAGGACAAATCTTGTTAGCTACAAAATTCTCATGATTTACTATTACTTGCCATATTTTCCTATGGCATGGGTGGAGGTTTGGTTAAACAGTTCAGACAGATTCACAAGGTTGACAGATGCCTTTTACCTGATCAAACATAATACAAATACAAAGTTACCTCTAGCTGACTTAAACACACCAAACATTCCATACTTGTGTTAATGCAGATCTATATGTTAGCTTTAAAAGTTTATGTGTTTTCATATGAAAAAGAATCAGACATCAATGAAGGCAAGTAGTTCACATTATCTAGACTCTCAGAACATCTCTGCTACAGCTTCCTCAAAATTCTGCATCCATGAAAACTTCAAAGTTCCTTGCTGAGATGGTTCAGCCTCACAGACTATCCAGTTAAGACTTCCAATAAGCCCTACTCTTTCCCATTACACAGAGACTGAACAACAAATGATATGGCTCACTTTCCATGGATTTAACCATTACCTCAATTTTCTCAGGACTCCATAGCCTGAAGAAAACAGAAAACAGTTTAGAGAATGCCCATACTCATAAAAGGTGAGGTGGTGCTTTTTGGTTATTCGGTGGATTATGGATGTTTTTCATCATTTTAGGGGGGTTACTTAAAAGTTGGTATTAGTAATAACGAGGATAAAAGCTAAGCAAAAGACATCAGGGATATATTTCTGTAGCAAAAGGGGGAAAATACTATAGAAATGATAGAATAAAAGAGAGCATTGTTGAGTCCACTTTTAAACAACCACTAGTCTCAAATATTTTACATTGGTATGAACTTTTGTAAGCTTATTGTAAGCTTATTTGTGCTCAAACATACTCTATATATTTTTCTACTCTTGTTTAAGATATTTTTGCATATTGATACAATTTTGAAGTTTTGTTTTGCATGTGTGTATGTTGCTACTTTTCTTTAAGGTATTGACCTATCCAGCTCATTTAACAATGTAATGTAAATTTCTAGTCCTTTAAAGTTATTACTACAAACTATTTAGGATGATTAAGAAATACAGGTTAATATTTAGCTATCAATAATAACCAAAGTTGTAGTCAAGTTAGATATGCTTTCAAGGTCAAATGCAGATATAGTTTAAGTAGATAGATTGTCTTTAAACATGTCAAAGACTTACACAATATGGCATTCAAAATGTTTTAATAATATAAGACTTTTTTTATGACAGTGAGACATATCTGTTCCTGGCAGCACCAATTTACTTCAAAAGATGATTATGGGTATTGAAGAACTTCCATATGGAGCCTTCTTTTATTGTGACAAAGTTAGCAACTAGGTAAGAAACTGTCTTTGCCTTGAAAATTGACAGTACATTGACCAAAATGGACAACCAGGACACATTAGAAAGTAATTGCCAAAATTTGCCAAAATAAGGTTGGACAGTCCTTCAAAATTCCTGCTTTACAGAAAAGTGTATCTGATATTCTAGGCCTGTAGGCTGAAGATGGATGCCTCAACATTGCATAGGAAACTTGGATAACTTTTCAAGCACCCAGTTGTTTCTATCATTTCTCTAGTTTGGGAAGTTGATTGTTCTGCACTTCCTGTTTACTTAAGTAATATTATATTATATTATATTATAATGATATTATACCTTCTTAGGTATCTGATGGGATTGAAGATTAGATAGTTATAATTATAGTTTTTCATCATTACTATAGAAAGTAAATCAGGTCCAAAATCTTTGACTCACCAAGATAGTATAGATAATAGATTATTTTCTATGAATTTGACAAATACTAAATGACTGAACATTATGAATGCATTTCTTACTTGATAATTTCTCCTTTTATACATAGTTTTACTGTGTTAGAGTGAAAACTTTTCCTTTAAATTTAAGTAAAAAGGGAGAAATGTTGTAAAATATTTGTTTATACTCTGTGAAAGTATGTCACTTTGATTGGCTCAATAAAGAGTTTAATCATCAATAGCTAGGCAAGAAAGATAGGTGGGAATTTCCTGGAGAGAGAGGAAGGAGAAGATAATTCTAGGCACATGGGATTATGGCAGACAGACACCAGGAGACATTGAGGGAGTCAAACATACAGAACGAAAACAGATAAAAAGTTACATCGTAAAATGTAGATTAATAAAAGCAGGTTAATTTAACTTATAAGAGCGACTAGAACAAGCCTAAGCTAAGGCTAAGATTTTATAATTAATAATAAGTCTTTCTGTCATTATTTGTGACCTGATGGCTGAGAAAAAGTACAGCTACTCTTACTTCTTGAGGCCATGAAACTATGCACTGGGGAACAATTGTTCAAGCAGACAGAAAGATGGGTCATATTAATATTCAAATGCATCTGAATTCAGGGTTTAGCATTGTATGTCTGTGTATGTGTGAGCACATGTTTTGGGGGAACATATGGGTGGGTTTGGAATTCATTAGTGTGCAAGTGCAAGTTTGGTGTGTGTGTACGTTTACATATGAAGATGTATATATGGAAGCCAGAAAGTAACACCAGTGTTATTTTTCAGAATCTGCACAAAACCTCTCTTTCTTGAATAGTGCATTCTTCGGTTATTTCATTCATGAATAAAGTGAACTTAGATTATGCCCACACTACAGCTACTCTTCGATACTTCATCCTTATCATTCTTCTCCTTACTTTATATCTTTTTCCCCTTTTTATAACTGAGTTTAATTAATATTACTCATATTCCTATAAGTATAGACCTTTTTCAGGGTAGAGACTACACTGCTGAAGAAAATAAAATGATCCTCCTGAAGCAGCCATCAATTGATAATAGCTTCTCAGCTAGAGATGGGACCTCATGAAAGCCTACCCTAGCCAGGCTGCAATGTGAACTGGCTTGATTTTGTGCAGGTCTTGTATTGATGACACAGTCTCTATGAGTTTCTTGTGCAGTAGCTCTGTCATGTTTCATGGCATTATCTTGCGGTATTTTTCCCTGACCTCGAGTTTGTGTAATTTCTCTGCCCCCTGAACGTGAGAAGGGATATGAAATAAATGTATCATTTAAGACTAACAGCTCTAGTCATTTATTGTCCATTGTTTGATTAGTTAAATCTCAGTATTAACTGCTATTAACTACATAAATGAAGTTTTCTGATGAGGGGTGAGAGCTGCACCAGTCTAAAGGAATAAAGAATAAATATCTTGAAGGTGGTTTGATATTACGACCCTTTAGTAAAATAATAGTAGTAGAGCCTATGGCCTTTCAGTTTCACAGTACCAGACTTGAGTTCCCTCCTGTAAAGTAGGCCTTTAATATAATTAGAAATCTGTTGTTTACACCTCTGATATTTATTAGACTATTAAATCAATGTAACACAAATTCTAATTGATGTTAATAATAAAAACCCAGATTCAGGTGTTAGGATAAATGCTGAAAGATCAGAGAGACAAAGTAGCGAGCCACAGCCAGGTGTCTCGCCTGTTTCTCAGTCTGAAAGGGATCACGCTCCTGTCTCTGCCTGCCTGACATTTCTCTCTCCACCCAACCGTATCACTTCCTCTTTTCCTCTTCCCTTGTGCTAGGATTAAGGCCTGTGTCTACCAAGTACTGGGATCAAAGGTATGAGATCCCAAGTGATGAAATTAAAGGTGTATGTCACCACTGCCTGGCCTCTATGGTTAACTCATGACTAGTTCTACACCCTGATCTCCAGGCAAGCTTTATTTGTTAGAGCACAAACAAAATATTTCCACATACTAATGGGCATATCTTGTCAGGTCAGTCAAGTTTGGATAAAACAGTTGGTGGCTTTTCTCCAGCAGCAACTTTCAAAGCTCTTTCTTACTCCATATAAACTAGCCAGAAGAAATGAACCTGCTAGTTCAACTCAGTTTGATTTTCCAATTCACATGATCAAAGCATGTGGCATCTCAGTAATGGGTTCTTACCAACTAATTCCAGAGAAAAACAAATGCAATGGAAATATATTGTTTTGGTTTGAAGTTTCTGTGTCTCCCCCAACATTTTCATTTTTGAAGCAATGTTATTCCTGTCCTAGTACTTTTGGTACCTTAGGCTGGCTGGCCATTGAAACCTAGGGTTTCCTTCGGGGCTGGAATTCTAAGTATTTGCCACCACACCCTATTTTTACTTAGGATTTGGATATGGAACACAAATACTTTACCCTTTGAGCCCATACCTCAGTCTCCATAGCATTTAGTTTTATCTTGTTTACCCAGTTTGGTACTTTGGTTATCTAAGACACCTACTAAATGTTTAGTGGAATCAGTCTCAAAGAATTCACTGATTTTCTGCTAGGGTTTTGTTCATATTTAGTTTCTCCTTTGATAACTTGCAATTTTTTTTTATTATACCCAGGTCCCAGCACTCAGTTATCATTTGTAATCCCACTGCTACTCCCATCCAAGAGTATAGCCAAAACATGTGAGAGACACATACAAATTATTGTTTTACATGTCATCTCTATCTACCAAAAATATCCAACAGAGTGGAAATTAGATTCCAGACCATCATGATCAATAGCTACCCAAGAGACAAAAGAATAACTAACTATAGGGCCCAGGACAGCTTTCCCAGGACAACTTGGTACACATCTGCCAAGATGAGTTTTATAGATCAGCATGAAGGCAGACCTGAGTCTTAGTTTGCCCTAGAGCACTGCTAATTCTTAGACTCCCCCCTGTTCCCATTTCACCCTGGGCCTCATTCCTTGCCTTTGCAGAAGACAGCATTAACAGCAAGATATAAACTTGTTCTGTGTTTACCCTCAAAATGACTAATTCAGTTTCTTCATTAGCTTTAATTCAAAATCATTACAGAGTGTTGAGTTCTAGTCTTGTAAAAGCTGCTTCCTTATTATAGACTGTTAGGAAATACAAGTTAGTCAATCATCTTTAAAGTCCTGATATAATTAGTTACAGAAATAAGCCTTATTTAGTTCCCTTTATATGTTTTCAAAGTCAAACTTAAAACAAATAATGAGAAACAAAGTTTGTCTAATCAGACATACCGAGGCAGCCCTCATACTTCAGAGATCTGCAGAATATGGCATTTAAAATAATCATTAAAAACCTTATTATATTAGACAGAGACTCCAAAATCCTAACAGTAACCCAAGGTCCCCAAATATTATGAGACATCATGATGTCTCCATCTGGATTACAATGATGCTGTCCACTGGGAGAGATGCCCCAGTGGACCTGATGACACCTGATGACCGGACCCGGTCCAGACTGTGGACAAACAGCAGGACCTTGGAGAATTGATTGCACCACTTTTGCCTAGACAAAACAAGGTCAGTCTTTTCCATGTCTGTCTTCCACAGAAAAAGAAAAAAATCACCTTATGAACCTGGCTTAAACAGTAAGACTGCTATTTTAGATATTTCTGCCTCCAGTGCTATGGAAACCTGGGTATGACTAACTGTATATGGACTCTGGTTTCTGTCATTTTTAATAGATTCGGAAACTATTTAGTTTGTACTCAGATATACTTCATTTATCCTTCTGAGATCTCTGATAGTATTAATGGCTAGGATAGTTACGTAATTCCTCAGCCACCCGGAAGGCTGCACTTCTGGATTCTGAGGCCAGCCCATGTATCCCAGGTGCACATGCGCCAGTCGCCTGCCATCTGCGTTACCACCGTCTGATGTAGAAGCCCCCCGTGCGCAGGCACAGGGTGGCAGGATGTAGCGTTGCCTGTCATGAGTGTTTGATGTAGATACTGAAAGACCTGATTAATCCAGATCCTCCTAGCAGGAAAACAGAGCCAAAAATACAGCAGGAAGAAAAGAATCAGAAATCTAGGATTAACCAATTTCAGGGTTTCAGGAACTAGCTGAACATAAAGGTAGATTGTAATCTTGAGAGTAATCTTGAGAAACAGAGAAATTCCCCCTAGTAATTATCATTGGTATAGGAACTAGCTGATTACGACCTTGAGAATGATCTTGAGAGGCAGGGAGTTGCCCCCTTGTAATCATCACTGGAATTTTCAGAGTTTTCTGTGACACCCTCCCTGCCCCCCTTTCGGATTACTGGACTGTGTGGTTTTTTCCTATAAAAACTACTTCTCCCGGTCACTTGAGGTCGAACTCTTCCCCTGCGTGGGTTATGAGTCTCGGCCCCAGTGCCCTGGTCCCCGTCTTGTCGTCTTGTCGTCTTGTTGTCTTGTCATTAAACCTCGTGTGATTGCAGCAAGGACGGTCTCTCGTGAGTTACTGGGGGGGGGGGGTTCGCGTCATCCCGAGGCTCGAGTGAGAGTCTCCCATAATCGGGGGTCTTTCAATACATCTTCCCTTCATGCGCATGTACTGGGAAACCTTTAAAAGCTAAAGGCGCCATTCCCATGGCCCCTTTCACCCCTTCTATTCACTGCTCACCGTCCCCCCGCCCTTCCCAGCTCGGCCTCACAGATCTTCTTAATAAACTTATACACATGGGTTTGTTTGTGTCTCGTGCTCTCTCCTCTTATCTCCGCAGGACATTTTAAGTTATAATGTCAGATTAACAGCAAAAGGTAACTGGATTCTTCCACAAAGCTATAGCCACTTTATTAACTCGTTCTAAAGCTACCATACACAGTTCTCTGAACAGCAGGGAAATATACATGCTTCTAACCAAAATCTGTAGTTTTTGCTAGGACTCAAAGGTATGAGTCTATTTCTTCTGCTTACAGATACCCGTTATCTGCTCTTTTTCTATAATATAGGTTTTTCTTTAAGTAAATAAATTTTAACTTCTGTTCCTAGTTTAAACTTATCTCAATAGGCTTCCGCTTGGCTGAAAATGAATCTAAGCATCAGTTGCTCACTACAACTGCTCTGAATGATGGTGAGCCCTGGATTTCCTGAAAGCTGATGTGAACCTGTCCAGCTGATATGAATGCTTCCTGTTCCTTCAACAAAGTCTGATGAGTGCCCCATTGCCTAAATTTCCTTCTTGGGCCCGGATAACAATGCCCCAATGTCAGCTTGAAGTAGTTGCTGAAAGGAACACGTCAGCTGAGACAAGGGGGAACTGCCATCAGCGCTTGTAAAGGGAGAAATGTAGAAGCAAGCCATGATAAACTAAATATGCACAGATCACCCAAAGGAAGTCCTTTACTTCAAAGCATAATCACCTGCCAGAGTAGGACTCAGCCATCGATAATTTTCATAGAGGCCCGAGTCTCAGTAGTTTACCCTGAAGCAATACCTGATTGTTGAAAGAACCACAAACTGAGATTTCCCGAGCACCACCCAAGAACAGACCATCCCAAAGAAATGCCTAATGTTCCAGCCACTGTAGATAGGATCACCTGCCAGCAGACACTTGCCAGGACACTCCTAGACAAATGTCAGCCAGTCAGGGGTCCTGAACCTCAGAAATCCCTCACCCCCACCTTTACAACTATAAAAACCCAACTGTAACTGAGCTTGGGGTCTCTCCATTTATCCCAACACATTGAAAGTACGAAGAGACCAAGTTTGCTTTTACATAGGGGATTTAGTCTCCTTGTTGGCTTGTGGGAAACTTTGTGGGTTTGGAAATAACAATAACCATACAAGCAAACTGCCTCAACAGTCAACCTCTGGCCTTAGGTGGCACACAGCGATCTAATAACCAAACAACTCTTAGTGTATTCCAGAATTCCTGGCCAAATACTTTCGAATTGATAGCAATAACAGAACGACAATGCATGTGTACACACGCACACACACACACTCACGCATACACGCACACGCGTGAACACACATATCCAGAACAAAACCAGCTTTAATTCTGTTGGGAAGGAGCAGATCTCAAAGGTTTTCAGTGATCTTCTCTTTATTTTTATTTAAACCCCTGTAAGCCAGCTAATCCTCTTAATTTCCCTAACCTCATTTACATTTCCAATGCTAATTTCCCACCAGGTTCTCAATTCCCTGGGTTTAGTATTTCCTTCCCCTTGTTCTCACTTATTTGACTCCTACAATCCAACTATTTTTCGGGAACCCTTCTTCTATTGTATACACCTACGTTTGACACCGCTATGTACACTACAAACAATGAAATGGGATGTTTTCTCCGTTGTTGTTTGCTCTTTTTTTGTTGTTTGTTTGCTTTCTAATGAGAAGAAATCACACCATCCGGAGAAAGAAATAAAATATTGATGACAAGGTCTGGCACCTAGAGGCTGCTGAAAGGAAGTTTTCAAAGTCTAGCCATAAAAGCTCCAGAAGTATTCATTTATTCCTGAAAACTAAAAGTATTCAGAAGCCATGCACATACACAACACACATCCAGCATAAGGAAGGGTAAAAAAAAAAAAAAAAAAAAAAAAAAAAAAAACTAATTATTTTCATTGCAATGTTGATTCAGTTTAGAACAGAAGACCACAAAATATGGCAGTGTGACATTTGAGAACCCAACAGAAGTGAGATCAAAGTAGCCTTCCCTTCATTTTGTGTTCTTTCAAGGAAATGTGAAGCCTAGGTGACCTTCCCAGAGAGCAGATCACAGACTTCTCCTTCTGTAAATGTCTTTCCTGTACCCGGAACAATGGAATGACTTTATCTCACAATGACACAGAGACAATAAGCTGAGCACAAGCAGACCTTGCCGAGACCCGGTTTGTTTCTATTAGACTACGCTAACTTTTTCCATTCTCTGCACAACTGATCTCATTCCAGGGACCCCAGGCCTAAAGATGCACAAGCTTCCTTGAGTATTTAGGTCCTCATTTCCTCATAAAGGCGCCTGTGTCCCAAAAGCTTAATTTCGTATATAAGGGTACAATTCTTCACTTAAATGTCTTTTGTAATAAGTGCCTTTGCCAAGAAACTAGTGTTAGGTTGTTATCGCTGGGAGGCCTGTTCTTTTCTGAGGGGAAATGGAGGAACAGTAGATCTGGGCAAAAAAAGGGGTGAAGGGAGTGGGATGAGGGGAAGGAGAGGAGACTGGGAAGGGAACTGGGAAGAGTGAAGGGAGGGGGAGGTATAGTCAGAGGCTGTTCATTTGTTCCCAGCCATTCACATCTGAAATAATCACACAGAAACTGTATGATTTGCAAAATTGTTTGACCAATAGCTTAAGCATGTTTTGAGCTTGTTTTTATATCCTAAACTAGCCCATCTCCATTAATCTGTGCATCACTATGTGATCATGGCCTACAGGCAAAGTTTCAGCAGACACGGAAGGAAGCATCTGTTCTCTGCAGTGATTGCTTCTCACTGACTCTGCCTTCTTTCCTCCTCTATCTGTTTGTTATTCCCTCCCACCTTGCTATAGTCTTCTAAGTCACTGGCCAAGACAGATTTATTCATTAACCAATAAAAGCATCACATATTCAGAAGGACTTCCCACACTTCCTTCCACAGAAGGAAGGCTTTGGTCTGGATGTATTGTATGAGAGAAGAATAAATAAAGATATAAATTAAAATAAAAAATAATTTAAAAGAAGCTACTGATGGATGATTAAAGAAATTTTAGCGAATTTCCCTAAAATATGTCAACAAAATGAGGGTGAACTGTGTATGGTTCACTAACACTGTGAAGATCCTACCTGGAAGGCAATCTCTCCTTCTGAACTACTATACAGATTCATACAAAGGAGTGATTATGAGATGCATCAAATGAAATTCTCTCTGCCTTGCTGTCAAGTTTCACTCTCTTTTAGACAAAGCTTTGCTCAAGCACTTCTGATCCTCTTTTTAATTAGATTTCAAACTTCAAATGTTCATGTTCACCTTTTCTTGGCAAATACATGAAAGAATTCCTTACCCACTCATCCCCCAAGTGATGACCAGCTTGCCCTTGACTGCCCTCAACAATGATTCTTTAGCCACAATCTTTGTCTATCCCTTTATTTCCTTAACTTCTTCCTGCCTTCTCCACCCACTGCACCCCTCCCCTGCCGCTAGCTGTCAATCATCTCTTGTATCTGAAGACTCTTTGCAGTAATTTCTGTATATCATCAGCCTTTCTTCTTCCTCTGCTTCTTCTTGACAACCTCCTGGTATTCTCTAGTGTAGAATGTCTGCAGTATATGCCTCCATAACTTAGCCACACTAACAGTAGACTTCAGAGCAGCTATAGAGAGAACAATTGTGCTATTGTTTCTCCTCAGGCCTCTATGACTCATTTGATTTCTTGACCTCAGTTTCTGCTTGTGTGAAAGAGGTTCTAAGATGAGTTAAGGGAATATTCAGAAGGTCTTGAGTCTCTGTGAACCCATATTTGGGCTGGCTTGTTTATTCTCTAAGTATTATATATAAAACTAGAGTCTGTTCATATGTGTTTCTCAGAGATGAAGCTATAAATTTTTACTTTTATTGAATTTGATATTGTAAATTTTCTTATATGCATAAAGTTCATTCTGATTGCCATAGCACCCCATCCTCTCTAATGTCCCTCCTACTGCTATTACCAGGACTTTCTCACATTCATGTCTCTCTGTTGTTTTGGTTTTCTTTGATTTTTGGTCTTTTAAAATTCATGGAGGAAACCTAAGTTTGTAATGAATGTAGAGATACAAATTCACGTCTGCCCAAGATTCTGAGTATAGTGACGGCTGAGTGATTAGCTGTAAATAGGGCATTTTTATCATTCCTTCTATTGCTCACAGGTCATTGCGTAAAAGGGCTGAAAATAATGTAAGAGTCGGAACGTAGGAAGAAGGGCTGTGAAATGCCACATTCTGGCATGGCACAGCCAGTGGAGTCATGATCTCACAGCAACTGTGATGGACTGCTATCAAAATTTTGAAAGAAACACCAATAATGTTCAGACAAGATAGACTCTGTTTGAGCTTGAATGAGGTATGCGCCCTTTGTCTCAATCATTTCACCACTCTTTGCCTCGTTGGTGGCTCTGTTTTAGGATTTGTAGGTGGTGCAGCTTTGCTGGAAGGGGTAAATCAATGGAAGACAGGCTGTGAGATGAAAAGCCCTATGTCACTTTCCGTTAGCCATCTCTGCCTTGTTCTCAAGGATGTGAGATCTTTGCTTCTCGTTCCTGCCAACATGCTTGCGTCTTTCTGCTGTTTCCATGCCATGATGGATTTTTATATGTTCAGAGCTATAAAACCAAACAATCTCTTCTTTTTCTGAATTGCTATTGGTCACAACTTTGTTGTTGTTTTTGTTTTAATCATAAACTCAGAAAAATAACTAGTGCACATACCTAAGAAGCAAAGTTTTCTGAAATCTTAAACATTGATATCTAAAGTTCTTCTAAGTGTAGATGTATGTATACATGCAAAGATTTTACTTGTAGCAAAAGACTCATCTAAATTTAATTGACTTAACTTATCACTGTCCTTTCAAGAGTGAACTCCATGAGAATTCTTGACAGAAATGCACACTCTACAGTGGCAACTGTCCTGGCTTGTATGACCTCAGAATAGATTTTAGAGCATCTATATTTTAGCCAAGGAGAAGTTTTAAGTGAATGTAAAAATCAGTTTGATATAGATTTTACAATTTGAAAATAATAGTGAAAGCATTGTTCTTCAGACAACCACAATTTAGGCCAAAAGTGATACTTTAGAAAATGAAGGGGTGCAATATTGACACCAAGGGGTGCTTCTGACTCATCACAAGCTTTCCATCTTATTAAATAGGTAAGACTTGTCTTTAGTATCTAAGGACTCTTGAATCTACACTGAAGTTCTAAGAAACGAATGTGATGGTTTATTTATTTTTGAGATTATTATTTTTTATTGATTTTTATTGAACTCTACAGTTTTCTCTGCTGCCTTCCCTGACTCTCTCCTCCCCTTCAACACTCTCCCAAGGTCCCCATCATCCAAATTTACTCAGGAGATCTTGTCTTTTTCTATTTCCCATGTAGATTAGATGTATGTAAGTCTCTCTTAGGGTCCTCATTGTTGTCTAGGTTCTCTGGAATTGTGATTTGTGGGCTGGTTTACTTTGCTTTATGTTTAAAAAGCACTTATGATGTTTTCTAGCTCCATTCATTTGTCTGTAGAATTCAAGATGTCGTTATTTTTTTCTACTGTGTAGTACTCCGCTGTGTAAATGTACCACATTTTCCTTATCCATTCTTCGGTCAAGGAACACTTAGGTTGTTTCCAGTTTCTGGCTATGACAAACAATGCTGCTATGAACATAGTTGGGCATATTTTTGTGCTCATAGTTGTGCACATTGTGTTCATTGTGAACATTGTTGTGGCACGACTGAGCATCCTTTGGATATGTACCCACAAGTGGTATTACTGGGTCTTGAGGAAGGTTGTTTCCTAATTTTCTGAGAAATCGCCACACAGACCTTTTACCAGCTTGGATTATCACCAGCAATAGCAATGCAGGCTGTTCCCTTTTCCCAACAACCTCTCTAACATAAGTTGTCATCAGTGTTATAATTTAATTGCAATGTTTACACTTTCACTCTTTCCTTCCAAACCCTCTGATCCCTTTAAAGTTCATGGCCTCTTTATTCATTGTTATTGCGTGCTTATATGTATTTGTATACACACACACACACACACACGCACACACACACCTGCACACACACACCTGCACACACAAACACACATCCATATTTCTAAGTCTAACCAACTCTGCCAGTATAACATTGCATGCGTATGTTTCTAGAGATGGATGCCCAATAAGTGTGCTCTTCTCTGGAGAGAAATTCCTCTTTCACTCCCAGTTTTCCCCAGTAGTCTATAATTCCCTGCAACTTGTTTGGCTTATACATTGCTTTCAGCCTTGTTTAGCGTACACTGGCTTGGTTTTTCAGAATACATCCAGAAAAGCCACTGTGGCTCTGTGAAAATGTAGTTCATACCAGTTTTGTTTAAAACAAACAAACAATTCCTATTAACGTAAGTATAGGTTTCAATCTCACAATGAGGATGGCCAATAAAAGAAATTTGTTTTAGAATTAAAGAAGTTATCTGTAATAAATAAATAGATAGATAGATAGATAGATAGATAGATAGATAGATAGATAGATAAAAAGAAAGAAAGATGTGCTTTTCTGGAGTACTATACTGAATGCATTTTTAAGAAAAAGAGAATTTCTGTGGTTTAAGGATGTTATTTGAAAGTGAAGTTTCCTTTAATGAGAAAGAACGGGGGTAGGGCTGTTACAAAACCTTAAAATATTATCGTGATATTCTTAGTGAAATTATTGATGCTGATGGTCAATTAGCTATAATAAACAGACTTGGTAACTAGTAATGGGATTAGAGATATCCTTCCAGAAGCACTGGGAAATGAGGCTTAGGAACTGAAATTGTCAGAAAGAAAGCAAAGTTATGTATCACACTTGCATCAAGGGTTTCAAGTGGATATGCTGTCATTATATATTCAGGGAGCTTAAAGATGAGTTTAGAGTACACTTTACTTTTAAAACTTTAAAATTATGTGTTTTCTGTAAGGGTGTGTCATGATGAAATAGATTTAAATGTCACTCAAGTTTTTATAAGGCATTATTACTTTATTATGCCATATGGAAATTACAAAGTCACAGTAAATAGAACAATTTTAATCCCAAATCAGATACATATATACATAGATACACATGTACACAAACCTGTGTACTCCTTAAACATACACTTCCAAATTCAGTGATACACTCATACATACTCAGCATCCACATATAAAGCAAGCATGCCTTTCTGAGTCATACACATTTCTACATCTGTACATTTAAATCCACATGTTCTTATAGTTACAGCCAGGTCTACAGTCAAAAATATCAGCACACAGTATATTCATATGCATGCAAACTTCAAAATCTATACACATTTGATTTGTTAGTCTTCTATAATTACATCATATTAATGAAAAATAAAATCAAAATATGATAAAATCGGGAAAGGATGAGCTAGCTCAGAAAGTGAAGGTATTTGCCATACAAGCCCAGTGACCTGAATTCTACCCCCAAGGACCCATGCACAAGTGGAAGGAGAGAACAACTCCATAGGGTTGTGCTCTGACCTCCAGATGCATGCTGTAGCACAGACGCCTCACTGAAACGTACTAAATAAAATGCAAGATAAAAAGAGAGTGAAGAAAACAATTCACTTAGATCTCGTTGCCTGACACAACTGATCAGTTGAGAGTGCAATGACTGTAAGGCTGGGTGGCTTCTCTTTGCTTTGTCTTGAAGTTCTGCTCTTTGGTACAGCATGGGACTCTTGCTCCAGTATGAAAAAGCATGCCTGTTGTGTTTTGAAAACACTCAGTTTCTTAACTGTAGTTACTAAGTGCTGCTTAACAACTGCAAAGGCATTTTATAGGAAGAAAAAGCAGGTGTGGCATCCCTGAAGGCAGGATTTCCTCACAGGTCCGTTTGTTATACGATCTGAATAGTCAGCTGGACCTAATCTCTGCATTCCTCAGTCCCTACAGTGAAGAATCTGATTTACTCCACCACCACACGATATTCTCCCTAATTTACAATTTTAAGTTTCTTCACTTAAAAGTCAGAGCAAAAATGAGCCACATGGAGGGACCATAAGGAGTGTAGGTGGGAAGATTAAAATTGAAACAGAATTCACTGTCTAATGCACATTTCCTCTCCGCAGCTCTGTACTCTCCACCTCCCCACAGCTCCTTTTAGACACTTTCTCTCTAATATTTTTCTATGGTTCACCCACATTATTTTTCCTCCTAGATCTTCAGGGAGCTGTGTAATGAAATATCCAGTTTACCAATGGGCAATAGAATCTTTGTCGGAATAACATGCTAACCCGTATTTCTCACTCTAGTTTGTGTCCATTACAGAGATGCTTGCTTTCCTTTAGTTAAATGTTTCTCCCCTTAGCGAAGGAATAGATTTAAAAAAAATATAGCCATCAGACAAACATGGATACAGGAAGATGGATAGTAAATAAACAGCTGTCTTTCAGTTCTTACCACATGGAAAGACATTTCCGCGATCCCAATCATCACAGATGGTAATTATGAACCAGGAAACAATTAGGAGATGAAAGAAGGGTCTAGCTTGTCCTTAGTGCTCCCATAAACAGTGGCCACCTCATTTTCTCTTCTATAAAAACATCAAGACTTTACAAAACTGTGGACAATTGATCCCTTTTTGTATAATAAGCACACATAATTCAGAATATTTGACCTGACGAGGTAAATCCTCTCCTTTATTTATCATATAAGTGCCTGGAGTTGCACTAGGGTGATGGGACTTGTTCAGGTTGACTTATGTGGCCACCTAGAATGATCACAGGAAGAAATCCTCACATATTCTTAGTTCACATTTGCTTTGGACCAGATCATTTTGCTTAGGAAAGAGATATTGTTGAGCTGTGAAGGGGACTTCCTGTCCTCTGCTCATATTTAGGTGGCATTTGTTGCTATAGTTAGTGCAATTTGTACAGGGAAATATTAAATATTATGGCTGTTCTGCAGACTTACTTAGTTTGGAAGCTTTTATTAAGACTTGTTCCTTCCAGAGAGTTTTAAAAGTCATTAGTAATATAGTATCTTGTATTTCCATCATTGTTCTGGGTCAAACCTGGCTCCATGAGGTCAGCTCACTTTCCAAACAACATGCATATATAGTCAACATTTTCTCTCCACATCAGATGCAGACAATCTTGTTTAGTCACAAGACAATTCCTGGGTTTACTATTAAAGAACCGATCCTCTACTCTGTGAGCAAGATATTGTAAATTAAATTAGGATTTCATCTTTGTTCTCAAGAAAATTCGAGGTGATTACCTAAGATTAGTTAGGTAAGCACTTCACATAATGGCCAGGAGTGTTCTCATTCTCACGACAGAGAAAGAATTGGAAAACTTTGATTTGAATTTTTGTCTAGAGGTGGAAGAAGCAACACTTTAGTATTGTAGGATGTTTTGGTGAGAAAATACAGTTGTCAAAGACTTCTTCAAATTTGTTGGGGCATGATTTTGGCAAGGAGGTAAATTTCATGGCGTTATATCAGTATAGTCATTCTCAAATGTCTGCTGTTTGCTTTGGCTTGTTACGAACTCCATATTTGCAAGTGATAGTTGGCAATGCTTTTGGAGTTATGTCTTCTCAGTTAGACCCAATCTAGGACTTCCTGCGGGTTCCACAGCAGAAACCAATTTGTTATCTGTCATCAGGGTCAGAGACCCTTCAGATGAAAATGATGAGAACTCACAAACAAGCCATATAAAATAGATAATAATGTTGCTAAAGGTTCTGTTACTGGCCATAGAACTTTGAAAAAATAGATTAACAAATATTTAATACTGTCGCAAAAATTACTTAAAATGCATTGAGACAATAGCCTGAAAGAAAAGAGTAAAATATTTACTATATTCACCTAATTTTCACATTATGTTACATAGGGATGAAGCTACATCAGCACAAGTTTCGTAGAATATCTTTACCACAGTTTAATTAGAAAGTAGTAGATTATTTTAACATCAACACGGTGTAATTCACAAGGCTAGAGCCCTCTCATTCTTATTGCTCCTCTGAATACACAATCCGGAGCTTCTTTGTAACTCATTAACATCCACTTCTCTTGAGGGTCTGTTTAAAGCATCCTGTCATACATTTCGGGAGGTTTTTCAGAAATTATTACTCATTTGATATTTTTCCCATTGGTGGTTACTTATTGGTAAGGACTGTACACTGAAGGCATTTGTTCTCATTACCCTTATCATAAGACAAAGGATGATCCTCTCTGTTACTCACACAGCGAACTGAACATTTTAAAAGATAAGCTTTCCTTTCAGCTTCCTTCATTCTTTAGGAGGAGCGTATTGAGGCACCCTCCGTGGTCAGACAAAACCTGTGTCCTGTAATTCAAGGTTGGAGTCAGAAGACACCCACCCACTCTTTTCACTTCCTGTTTTACATCTCCAAGCTGTTTCTCTCCTATGGGAATATTTATAACCTCCTGGCATTTGAAAGCAAGCTAGTGGAAAGATAATTACTTCTCAGCATTTGCTACTGAATAGAAAGAGTCATCCAGACCATGGAGACAGAAGGATGAGTTGACGCTGGTGCCTTTCATCTGCCACGTCCAAATGTTCCTCTTTTTCTAGGTGTTCCCGCCGACTTCAAGTAAAGCTATGTGCTCGCTCAAAGTTGAGGAGATGAGAGCAGGCTGGTGAGAAGTTCACCTGACTCTGGTGGGAACAATCAGACACCAGAGCGCTGTGAGGGGTCTGAGCACTCCCCATCCAGCACCGATTAACCTTCTCTCTTTAACACAGGGAGCAGCCACCTGCTGAGGGTGTTGGCTTCCATCTGGAAATATTTTCCTCTCAGTGGGCAGTGTGCCTTTGAAAGGGTGATACAAAGAGTATCCTGTGGGTGTCTTTTACCCCTGAGAGAAATATAGTCTTCCCGATGGTAAATCTCAATTAGACACTGAACCTACAGTACACATCTTATTGTGTAGCCATTGCTCCTTAGGAAGGATAAATAAACAAGATTAAAGACCTGCAAGTGGCTTTTGTTTTTCATTCTAATAATTAAAGACCAGAAAACCACTAAGGTACATGAATAAGAGCAGACACACTCTATCTGCTTTCACAGAATGGATACAGGAACTAGCCATATTTTGTGTTAGCGTCGTCCTTCGGAAAAAGCATCAATCGTTAATTTACACTTAGAATGCTAAAATTATTAATTCCCTATCATCATTATGCTTGTAACATTCTGAATGTGAGTTTCTATAATCTATGTGCTCTGTATTGGGATAACTGCTCTGCACTGTGGTTTATCTTCAGACTTCACAGCTAGTCTACAGAGGAATTTTGTTGTCTTTGTTTTACAGGAAAAGAGACTTGGTGAGACTAAGTAACTTAAACAGCAGAGCTAATAAGTAGATATCCCATGCATTACCCTTCGTTACTCTGTTTCTTGAGCCCTGCAGTGCAAGTGAAACAGAATTCCCCTGAAGACTGTGTCCTAAGCCAACAGTTTAACTGATAGTGGTGTCTGATTTGAGAGGCTGAGAAGAGAGAGGATTAAAGAAATCACTCTTGCTAAAATGTGATGTCAGGGACAAGAGAGACGCCTCAGTAGGTAAGAGCACTGGCTGCTCTTTAAGAAGGACAAGATTCAATTCCTATCCCCTACAGGGTGGCTCACAAACATCTGTAACTCCAGTTCCAGACAATCTTATGCCCCTTTTTGGCCTCTGCAGGCACCAGGCACAAATGTAGTACAAAGATATACAAGCACCAACACACACACACACACACACACACACACACACACACAAACCAATAAAACAATTTAAAACTAATTAATTGGAAAAACTGCATCGAGAGTAAGGTACAGAATAGCTGTGGTTTATAGTATTCCATTTCATACTAATTCTGTATATCCCAGGTTTATGGCTATATATAATTTTGTTTTAACTAACATTTAAATGTGCACATGTTAAGGCTTACCTTGGTGCATTAGTAAATGAAACACTGAGCTTGGAATGAAACTAGCCAAGCATTCAGCACCTGTGCTTCAGTGTGCTGCTGCCTGTGCTGGCAACCACTGTGATCAATACTGCTTAGAAATAAAGAACACAAAATAGTTTCATCATGAAAAGTAGTTCTAAAAAGAAAGTCATTTACTTATCTCTTCTAATGAACTCTAGAGGAATCTTAGTAGTCTTACAAGGTGACAGTTACTGTCTATAAAAGCAAACAAAATAAAGCATTTTTATAAATGGTTTTCATTTGGAAGATACTAAGGGGAATATAAATCACAGTGATTGTAGATTAGGTAGTGTTCCCTTGTCTATGATACTAAAAACAAAAGCAAACAGAGAAATAAATTTAAAAGTAGGACTTTAGGGCTGTCTAGATGGCTCAGCAGGTAAAGGCACTAGCTGCTAAATCGAATGACCTGAGTTTAAGTCCTAGAACTTACATGGTAGAAAGAAAGAAGTGACTCCAACAGGTCATTCCCTGCCTTCCAGAAACACATGGACTTGGTGCGTATGTTTACACACACACACACACACACACACACACACACACACACACACACACACACAATGGGAAAACCAATTGTAAAGAATGTTTACCAGAATTAAAAATATTTTCCTTTAAGATACCACCAAGAAAGTGAAGAAGTCATACATATAATAGAGAAAAATGTCCTCAAGTTAGGTAACTTGAATCTTGTCTTCAGAACATATAAATAATACTTATAGCTCAACATTGACAAATTAATAACAGAGACAAAACTTTAGAAAAATGTGAATAGATGTTTGTCTGAGGAAGGTTAGCATTGCCCAGTGAATTAATAGGATGTTCAGTATAAGTAATCTGCAGTAAGATTCATAGCCACATATTTCTGTCAGTCAACCAATCAATTATCAATAGAAAATGCTGGCAAGAAGGTCAAGGATTAGAGCCAATTTGAAAATAAGGTTGCTAGTTCCCCAAAAAGCTGACCATGGAATTGCTGCATTGATTAGCAACTCCAATGTATAGTCATAATTCTAAAAGTACTTTAAAGGGAAAGTTTGCTGATGTTTTTAATTATCATATAAACCCTACACTTTGCCCTCTTTTTTTGTTTCTAACAGCTGGAAAAATTGATGAGGAAAGATTTCCACCTTGAGCACAGTTGAGAGAATCAAGGGATTCCATCCTTCACCCTCATGTGGCAGTCACTGTCTTGTATTCACATGCTAGCCAGAGTAAGAATACCAGTGAATTCCTGTCTCTCTGAAATCACTTAGACAGCATAGAAGAGAGATTCACGATAAAATAACTTTGTCATTGTCAAATTTGAATTGTAAACAAAATCTTTACTTGGAGTCTGTCTATTCCTACAGCACATACCTGGGTAGACACGAAAGAGAAATGGGAAAATATTTATATAAAGCAGATATTAACACATAGATGTATACCTGAATGTTCATCAATTTCCTTATTTGTCACAGCCAAATGGTGTATGTTTGTGTGGTGGGGAGATGCTCATCACCTGATGGACAAAATATAGTGGAGTCATATGACAGATAAAATTGTGCATTGTCATAGAAAGAGTGAATATCTGTCATTCTTGAAACTCTTACACAAAACCAGAAGCAGACTGCAGTCCACCAATTATATAAAACTCCCAGAACTGTGAAATCCATAGAGCCCCAAAAGAGGACAGTGTTCTTACAGCACAGAATGTTACACACAGGGAAATGACTGCATAACTGATATGTGGTATTTGGGAGATGGACAGAAAAAAAACATGAGAACCTTTCAAATTACATACATAGGATTCTGAATTTTATTATAAATGGAGCACATTTCCATAAAAAAATAAATTGAGATAAAATAAATTAAAGGATTATTCAAATTTAACCATTTCTAGCAAAGTTGTGACAAGTGCATTCCTTCTTCAAAAATGCAGGTCTTTTATTTTTCTGTACTCAGAATTGGGATTCCAGTCCTTGCAATGCTTATCTGAAATGTCTATGAATCAGGTGAATACTTGTCTATTCATGCTTCTCAGTGTTCCCATTGAAACGTCCAAAATCCAGAAAACAAAGCTCATGGACCGCATACAGTGCTGTTTACATTCCCTTGTCATAATTTCACATGTGTGTACATATATTCCCTCTTCCTTTGCATTTTGAAAATAAAATTGCAAACATAATGTGTTAGCTCTTCTCCATAGTTTTTCTCCTCTTTATGCTTCCCCAAACGTTGGAAGTTCTCTCCCTCATAGAACATTTCACTTTGAACTCTCTGCTAAGAATGAACTTCGTTCTGATGTAACCTTATGATTTCACAATCAAACCTTTGGCAACAAAATCTAAAAATCTTTTTTTTTTCTTTGAAAGATACACTTTCATAAAGCAAATATTCTTGTGAAAAGCCAAAATAATGAACAAGTGAATGATTTATAGTTTGAATAAATGATCAAAACATGTTGGAAGGTATGTAAAGTAAGAAATACTTGAGGTAAAAATTCTACTTAAATTTTAATTCCTTTTTTTTTCTTTTTTAAACAAAATAGTACTTTTGACTTGTTCATAGTGTACCTTGTACAATGGTTGATGCGCACACTGGGAACACATGTCATAAGCAGCCTAGCTTTATATCAGCCAGACCCAAAGTCATAGTTATTTGGGGAGCAGGAAATGCAACTATAAAAGTGGTTTGGGTGGACTGGTCTGTGGGAGAGTTTGTGGTGATTTTTCTTGAGTAATGATAGATGTGAAAGGGCCCAGCTTATTGTAGGTGTTACCAGTTCTGGGGAGGTGGTCCTGGGGAGCAGACTGAGCAAGACTGAAAAACAAGCAGGTCAGAAAGCAATGCTCCTTTACAGTCTGCTTCCCGGCTCCTTCCGTAATGCTTCTCAGCTTTAGAGTTGAGCATGAGAGCTCTGAGATCTTGTCGACTACAAAGTGCTTTGCTCGTGACATTTTATCCACAGCAATAGAAATCCTAATGAAACTACTGGATTATCTAAAACGTCCCTGAGGAATCATTTTGTTTCAGAGACAGATTCACAATAAAAATCTAAAGTCATGAAGTTTTACTCCTTCATACGGGATATATCATTCTAGCTCCTTCTCTGTACCAGATACTGTCATAAACACAATGGATCCTGAAGGGAGACCCAATGGCTGTGGACTCTGCTAGAGGCAGAGGTTCTTGGGCTAAAGAAACATGTACAAAGTATAAAAATTGGAAGAGCAATGATTGCTGAATCACAAATGAAGAAACACAAGGGGATTAATAATTTTGTTCAATAGACAGACTAATTAGTAATGAGTTTAAAGCTAAGAACCAGCAGCAGTAGATTGTGTAGTACTTGATAGACATGTAGTACCTGCAATTAATTCAAATTTGCACATCAAAAACAAAGGAATCCATTGTGGTAACAACACAACTAGAGTTGATTCAATCTTGAAAAGGCAATTCTATCACTTAAGTACATTGTTCTGTGCCATTTTTAGAAAATGAAATGTTGCCAGGTGATCGTGCCACACGCCTTTAATCCTACCACTCGGGAAGCAGAGGCAGGCAGATCTCTGTGAGTTGGAGGCCAGCCTGGTCTACAAGAGCTAGTTCCAAGACAGGCTCCAAAAACTACTGAGAAACCCTGTCTCTAAAAACAAAACAAACCCAAAAAATCCAAACAAACAAAAAATAAATGAAATGTCTCCCACCAGACTTATGTGTAGAATGCTGGAATCCCAAGTGATGGTGTTGTTTAGTCACGATGTGGGCACTTAAGGAGATATAGAGAAAATAGGTTGCTAAGAATGTCTCCTTGTGGATATATCTTTTTTAGGCCTCTTCTTTTGACTCTTTTTCTCTGTTTTCTGCATGCCATAGTAAAGTCTCTGTCATAATCTGGCACCGCTATGATGGTCTGCTTCATCACCAGCCCAGAATCAATGAAGCCAGTGACTGTGGATTGGAATCCCTAAAAATGGAACAGAGTAAATCTTTCTCTTCTCAAGTTGTTCATGTTTGGTGTTGAGTCACAAAGATGTACAAGCAAGACCACCCTAGGTAAGCAATAGGTTGTGGTGAAACAAATGTCATGGGATGCTGGTATTGCATTAGGTGAGATAAAGTGAAAAAAGTATCCATACATTGCTCCACATGGGAGTAAACCCAAGAAGTAGAGATTTAAAATGTGTGTTTAGATGCAATAGAAGTTTTTCATTTACTAAAGGAAGGAAACACTTTAATTCAGGCATTTGTACAATGTTTACTTGATTCTGAGTAGTATTCCAGGAATGAGATGTAGGGAGAAAATTATCTGGATGGTGACTTTCTACGAGAGACTATTGAAAAATACATTAACAGAAGGTTCCAGAAAACAGAAGTGCTGAAAATTTCCTTGATGCTTACCTATGCCTGGTACACAGTTGATACTAATAAATAAATAAATAAATAAATAAATAAACTAGTAGTTTAATGAAGTCAAATAATTAAGGAGAGTGCAGCACAGTCATCTCTGCAAGTAAGATGTAAACATTTTAAATCATCCCTTTGAAATGTAATACACAAAACTCAGGAAATAATGACTCTATCACAGAACTCATGACCAGAATTCTAAGTTCAGTTCTTGTGATGATGGGGAATCTCTCAGAAAAATCTCACATTTTTCTTTTCAAGTCTGTCATCTATTTCATTGACATAAGGTGACATGGGGCCAACACCTAAGAGCAGATCCAGAACTGAACTTGCTGCTTGTTTCTCTTCTTGCTGGTGTTGCTGGCCTGCTTACACTAGATAGTCCCCAGTCACTGTCATATTTACATATCTTCACTGCTATTTCAAAGCTAGTGCTAAGCGGATTCTGCAGGATATGAGCGTATTTGACACCTTCAGTGGTTGAGATAGAAAACATCCCCGCTACAAGAGTAGTTCAGAAACCACGATCTGATAAATGATAATGGCGTGATGATAACTTTATATTTGATGTTGGGTAAAAAGAAAGTCACAAATATAGAACTTTAGAGTTAAAAAACATTTAGTAGAAAATAATATTTCTACTATTAGGTATTACTTAGTTGTCTTGTTTCATAAAATGATAACTTATATTGGCTTTTTTGGTTTCCTGTTATAAATTTCGGCAAGATAAATAAATAGTCTCCATTTTTCCCAACTCTCTTCTAAATTTCTTTGTTTTTAAATTTTGTTTTTCAGATTGTAATTAAAACATTGCCTCTTCTTTTAATTCCCTCAATTATTCCTATATGCTTTCAGAGGCATGCATTTGGAGAACTAAGCACTGCATTCTCCCCTGGGGAGGACGACCTCCCCCATTCCCAGATTCCTTAGGTTGCCTACAGTTTTTCGTGAATAAATATCCATATATACTTTAAATAAACATTTCTAAATTTGTGATTTTTACAAATACATGCAATTCAACTTTGGAGACCACTGGAAGCACACTTACTTTTAAAATAATTTCTCTAAACATCAAGCAACGTGATTTTCAGCTTTATCAAAGCAGTCATAAATGAGGCAAAGCCACTGATTTTTATTTTAATGTAATAAAATGTTATAAAGGTTCCCAGTTACCTGAGTTCCCTTTCTCTTTACCATGTTATCACCCCTTCCCCAGTTCGAAAGCAGAACCCATTTACTTCTAAGCAGTATTGTTATGGATAGGTGATAAGACGTCACTTTGGTTATAATTTCACCATACAGTAGCATCCCCTCATCAGCAGGAAGAATCTCCCTTGTTACATGAACAGAAACAAGTTGACAGTATTGGAGAGTCCTGTTTGGTAAATGGCTGAGAATAAAATCTGGTTGATAGCAAGAAAATAAACCCTTATCCTTATATATTGTAAAATACTTAGTTCTGTATGTAGTCTTCTGCAAAATCAGACAACTCCTAGATTCTGTCTATACTTATGAGACCTTGAAACATAACCCAGCTGAAACTGAGATCATTATCCCAAAATTTTGAATATATATATATTTATTTGAATAATATATGTATATTTTATAAACATTAAGTTTGTTGGTAGTGTTGTTATAGAGGAATCCATATAAACTACCTCTAAGAAAATTCTGTACAAAAAAGTATTAAGTATCAAAATTAAAATCCATGTTGAGCTTTTGTTACAGTGATTTCAAGTCATTGTTAAGAAGGTTTTTAAAAGACTTATTACACTTTAAAATGTATTTTTTCTTTTGAATATTAAAAGCTTTGCATTCTTGAATGTCTCAGAAGAATATACGGTGTGTTTTAGCTGAAAAGGGTTTAGCACACTAGTTTCCATTTGTCTCCTTTGACAGCAGACTTCAGTAATCCTGTGTGAGGCAGTTAGAGGGCTTAATTGTCATGCCAAGTCATTTGCATTGTTCACTGTGTCCTCCATTAGCACAGCTAGAGTTGTTCATTAGTTCAGATCAGAATAGTCATCAGATAAAAACGGGAGATGACAAATGTGTGTTCCTAATCCAGCTTTGGATCGTGGGTCTGAATCCAAATCTGTCCTATGCACTTTCTGATCTAGGTTTGAGTGTGAACCCCTCTGCACAAAGCAGATCATTCACTGCCAGTTACTCATTTCTTCATTCTGATTTTGATTAGAGTAGAAAGAAAATGAAATATGTCATGTATTTATGAAATGAATAATATGTCATTTCTCTGCAGAGAAAGAATAGGTTCTAACTGATCACGCTCATTGGGTAACTTACAAACTGTGCAGGCAAAGTAACATTTTTTCCATCAGATTCCCTTACCACATTCACATTAACAATTCTTACTAAATATAATTTCAGAGTAAATAAATCAAAAGTTTTAGGTCTATTAAATCTCTAGTACAATTATTAGGAGTTACTCAAATAAAGTGATTTCCTTAAGTTGGATGGATATTAGCCTACAATCTCAGGAATGCTATCTAATGTAGCAGGCGTGATTGATCGATAATTAAAAATCAGCCAGACTAGCTTAATACAAAAGATACAGCTTTAATAAACAGAAGGAAAACTTACACCAGAATCCCAACGGTCAGTCCGGGAACACAGGGGCAAAAAAAGGGTAGGGAAGAGCACCTGCCAGGTTTATAGGTAAATTTTTGCCTTAGGGCAACATGCCCCACGGACAGAATGTGATTGGCTGAACTCCCCTATCAGTCTAAAATATGACACAGTGAAAATACAACACCAAAAACAACACAATTTTCAGTTCACAGGATGCTCTAGCCCACTGTTCACTCAGACCAAGCCACTTACCACCAAATCATTGATCAAACCTGATTACTGGGGACTGAGCTGTAGTTAGGAGCAAGCACTTCCAGTAGTCTAGTAGGGTGGATATGGATGGTGACTTCACACTGTGCAACTAAAAAAATTTTAGAATTAAGAATTTTAAAAGTGGGGCTGGAGAGATGGCTCAGAGGTTAAGAGCCATGCCTGCTCTTCCAAAGGTTCTGAGTTCAATTCCTAGCAACCACATGGTGGCTCACAACCATCTGTAATGGGGTCTGGTGCCCTCTTCTGGGCTGCAGGCATAAAGACAGAATATTGTATACATAATAAATAAATAAACAAATAAATACATAAATAAATATTTAAAAAAATAAAAAAAAGAGTTTTAAAAGTTTTTAACCATGAAAAAAACAGTGAACATTTGAGATATTTCAACAGATTCAAACACTAACTAATATGCAGATGCCTCAAAACACCAATGATAGCACATTAATGTAAATAATACAAATACTTTATGCAATAGTTTAAAATCAAATGTATTTAAAACAAAATAGTGAACTTCTCTACTTTCATCTTTTCTATTTTTGGCACTCACCAAATATTTTTGTGAAGAATACCAATTCTATATTAAAAACATTTTTCATAAGTTTTTATTTTGATCTAAAGCAGAGTTTTAAAATTTTTTTCCTCTATTTTTGAAATTATAATTAGAATATTTCCCTTTCCTCCCTCTCAAAATCCCACAAATCTCTCCTTTTCTCTTTCAAATTCATGTCCACTCTTTTGCACTTTGACACACACACGCACGCGCACACACACACACACACACACACACACACACGACACATATTGGTGCTCTCATCCCTGGAGAACACTATTTCTCCCAGTCTAAGCATCCTTAGTCACCTGCAGTGTTGTCTTTGCGCAGTTGCCTTTGTGTAGTGTTGAGGCCTGTGGGCTTTCCCATCTTCCTTTGCAAAGCTATTGCTTTCATCCTTTCTCTGCTCATGTTTAGGCTTTTATCCTGCTGAGTCTTTATGGGTACAGATTTCAACATCACTGGAAAATGAAATTTCACAGCAAACTTTAAATCACAGCTCTTTAAATCTTCCTAACTCCCCTGCATTTGATTGGTTGTGGTTTTTGGGAATGATCTTCATCTATTTCAAAGAGAAATTTTCTTAATGGAGTTGAGAACCACAATTACCTGTGGGTATAAGGACAATTGCTAGGGATTATGTTTTCTTGGTAAAGTGGTAATTGTAGGTTCTTCTCCAAGATCCATGATCCCTACAAGAGGCCTAAGTTGTTGACTAGGTTTTCAGAACCAGACATGATTTTTTCCCCTCTTGGTGAATGAGTTAAGTACAACTAGAAAACTATTGGCTGCCTTAAAAGCATGTATTTATTTTTAGGATTTATTATTTTTTAATTCTTTGTGTGTTCTTTTTTTTGTAAAAGAAAACAAACTATCTTTATTCATTTTATATACCAATCCCAGTTTCTACTCACTTCTCTCCTCACATTCCCTCCACCTTCGCCCCCTCACTCCCCCATCCACTCCTCAGAAAGGGTAAGGCACATTGCTTTGAGGAAGGGCCATGGCCTTCCCTGATGAGCAAGGTATCTATCCAAAGAGAATGGGTTCCAAAAATCTAGTCCAAGCAGTAGGGATGAATCCTGGTGCAACTGCCAGGGGTCCAGCAGTTTTCCCCAGTCATGCAACTGTCATCCACATTCAGAGGGTCTAGTTTGGTCCTATGCTGGTTCCTTCCATGTCTGGCCAGAGTTGGTGAGTTCCCATTGGCTCAGTTAAACTTTTCAGTGATTGTCCCCATCATTGTCTTGACCTCTTTGCTCATCTTATTACTCAGCCCACTCTTCGACTGGACTTGGGAGCTCAGCCCAGTACCCTGCTGTGAGTCTCTGTTTCCATCAGTTGCTGCATGAAGGTTCTATAGTGACATTTAAGATAGTCGTTAATCAGACTATAGGGCAAGGTCAATTCGGGCACCCTCTCCTCTATTGTTTAGGGTCTTAGCTGGAGTCATCTTTATGGATTCCTGGAAATTTCTCTAGCCCCATAATGGTTCCCTCAATCAAGATATCTCTTTCCTTGCTCTCTGTACTTTCCCCTTCGTGACTATTCTGTTTTCTCATGTTCTTGTCTACCCTCCCCTTCTTCCCTCCTCTTCCCCTTCCACTCTCCCTTCTCCCACTACCCCCATGCTCCCAGTTTTGTCAGATCTTGCCTATTCTCCCTTCCCAAGGTGCAGTAAGAGGCCACTTGTTTGTTTCTGGCTGATCAGACCATGCGATAACCACACAAAGGCTATATTATTTACAATACAATTTGACCAGTAGTTTAAGTGTATTTCTGGATATCACATATCTTAAATTAACCCATTTTCATTAATCTTTGTATTGCTGCAAGGCTGTGGCTTACCAGGTAAACTTCTAGTGTCTTTCTCCAGCAGGGGTGGGGACTGTATGGCTTCTCTTTTTCTCTGCCTTCTTTCTTCCATCATTCAGTTTAGTTACCTCTACCTTACTCTGCCTTACCTGTGTTACTCACAGGCCCAAAACTTCTTTAGTTAACCAATAGTATTCAAAACTTACAGAGGGAAATCTCACATCACCAGGGGGAATCTATATATGCTTCTCTTAGGATTCAACTTGTTACTTAGCTTCTCTATGATCTTGATCTATAAGCTCATTATGTTTTGCTTTACAACTAGTACACACTTATGAGTGAGTACCTACCATGTTTATCTTTCTGGGTTTGGTTTACTTAGATCTCAATTTAAATCCAACCACAGTCAACCTGATATAAGAGAAAGTGGGAAGTAGCATTCAATATGTGGGCACAGGAGATCACTTCCCAAATATAACACCAGCAGCACAGACACCAAGAGCAACAATAAATAAATGGGACTTCCCAAAACTGAGAGGCTTCTTTAAAGCAAAGAACACAGTCAATAAAACAAAAGGCAGCCTACTAAATGGGAAAAGCTCTTCATCAAACCCACATCACACAGAGAACTGATCTCCAAAATACATAGGATTTATTTTTACTTTTGTATATAAGGATGTGCATGTTGTGTGTGTGTGTGTGTGTGTGTGTGTGTTTGTGTGTGTGTGTGTGTGTGTGTACAGAAGAAGGAATCATACTCCATGAAGCCATAGTTACTGAAATTTGTGAGTTACCTCATGTAGATGTTGAGTAATTAATTCAGGTGCTTAGGAAGTACAGGATGTGCTCTTAATTTCTGACCTACCTCTCCAGCTCCTCTTATGCTTCTCTCTCTCTTCTCTTCTCTCCCTCCCTCCCTCCCTCCCTCCCTCCCTCCCTCCTTCCCTCCCTCCCTCCCTCTCTCCCTCTTCTTCTCCTTCTTCCTTTTCCTCTTCCTCTTCCTCTCCTTCTCCTCCTTCTCCTTCTCCTTCTCCTTCTTCTCCTCCTCCTCCTCCTCCTCCTCCTCCTCCTCCTCCTCCTCCTCCTCCTCCTCCTCCTCCTTCTTCTTCTTCTTCTTCTTCTTCTTCTTTTTCTTCTTCTTCTTCTTTTTCTTCTTCTTCTTCTTTTTCTTCTTCTTCTTCTTCTCCTCCTCCTCCTCATCATCATCCTCTTCCTCCTTCTTTGATACAGGGTTCTCTGTGTAACAGTCCTAGAAGTCCTAGAACTGGCTCTTGTAGACCAGGTTGGCCTCAAACTCACAGAGATCCACCTAACTCTGTCTCCCTAGTGCTGGGATTAAATGTGTGCACCACCAATACCAGACTCTACTAACCTTCTGGAGTAAAGCCTTAACTTTTACCATTTATTCTCTATGTTCTCTTAATTAAATTAATGTGCCACAAAAGGGATTCTCTGATACAGAAAGAGTGTAACTCACAATGATCTGATGTATCTACCTGAAAATCAAAATGATGAACGTAATGTAGACATAGAAGAAAATTATAAACTACAGAAAAGCCAAACTGAAGAATCAATTTGTCTGAATTTATCATGATTCTTTATTTTTACTACAATGAAAGTAACTTGACATTTTTATTGACTAAGTCATCTGGGAGACAAAGACTGGTTTAAGAGTTCAAAAATATGAACTACAGGTACTGTATTAGAAAGTAATTTTCTAGCAGTAGACAAGTAATATAGTTTTAACCAACACAGAATACAGTTAAAAAGAAAGACAGGTATACTTATTGTACAGAAGGTGTAGCTCATGGATAGTTTGCTTGTCCAGCATGTGCAAGATCCTAGGTTCAATCACCACCTCCAGTATAAATGAAATTTATGCGTTTAGTGTATACAGTTGTAATCATCTCTGCATAATGTATATATACCTATATCTAAATGTATTATCACAATCTATAATTGTTACAATAAAGAAGCACAATGTATCATAAGAACATGTTGGGATAGCTTATCATTTGCTATTGTAATTGAGGGAAATACTCATATGAAAATTGAAAATGTTATTTTTCAAAACTTCAGATAGTGTCTCAAAAGGAAGTCTACCAATATTCACCACAAGCCTCTTTATGTGCCAAAGCAGAGTTCTTGAAAAATTAGTGTCAGCTTATACCTGGGAACCCAGTCTAGTAACGTCACCATTCTTAAATTTTACTTTGGATCTCATCCAAGAGTGGCAGGGCCAGTACTATTAAGACCCTACTGTTAAGCAAGCATGGCAGTTCACACAATTAATCCCAGAAGTCAGGAGGTAGAGGTGGGAGGATTTCTGTGAGGTAAAAGTCAGCCAGGTCTCCTAGCAAGCTTCAGGACAGTCAGGACTAGTAGCAATACCCTGTCTCAAAGGCACAAGGGACAGATTCCTGAACAGAAAACAAACCATACCTGCTCTTAGATTGACATTTAGCAAATAGTGTCTCATGAAACTGAAACACTTCTGTAAGGCAGAGGACACTGTCAATAGGACAAAATGACAGCCCATAGAATGGAAAAATACCTTCACTAAACCCATATCTGACAGACAACTATTATCTAAAATACTTAAAGCACACAATAAACTAAACATTTAAAAAAGAAACTAAAATGATCAAATTAAAAATGGGGTACAAATCTAAACACAGAATTCTCAACTGAGGAATCTCAAATAACTGAGAAGCACTTAAAGAAATGTTCAACATCCTTAGTCTTCAGGGCAATGCAAACCAAAATGACTCTGAGAGTCCATCTTACACCTATCAAAATGCTTTAGACCAAAAACGTAAGAATTCATGCTGGAGAGGACATAGAGTAAGGGGAACAACCCTTCACTGCTGGTGGAAGTGCAAACTTGTATAGCCACCTTGGAAACCAATATGGCAGTTTCAGAAAATTTGGAATCATTCAAGCTCAAGACCCAGCTAAACCACTCTTATATCCCCAAAGAGCATTTCATATACCACAAGGATGTTTGCACAACTATGTTAATAGAAACTTAATTTGTAATAGTCAAAAACTGGAAACAACCCAGATACCCTTCAAATGAAGGCTGGATAAAATGGTACATTTACACAATGGAGTATTACACAGCTGATAAAAGTAATGACATCAGGAAAAATGCAAATGAATGGAACTAGAAATGTTCATTTTATGTGAGATAACATAGACCCAGAAAAATTAATATCGTAGGTACTCAATCATAAAGAGATACTAGCTCTGAAACAAAGGAGAAACATGTTACAAACCATACATAGACCTAGAGAAGATTGGTGCCTCTTTAACTGTTATCCAAGGGACTGTACCCAGCAACTGATGGAAACAGATGCAGAGACTCACAGCCAAGCATTAGGAAGAACTTGGAGAATCCTACGGAAGAGGGGTTGGGGGGAGGAAGGATTATAGGAATAAAGGGTGAAGGGGTCAAACAGACCACAAGACAACCCAAAGAATCAACTAACCTGGGTGCATAGTGGCTCACAGAGACTGAACCAACAACCACAGAGTCTGCATGAAACTGACCTAGGCTCTGTGCATATATGTTACAATTGTGTAATATGGTTTACTTGTGAGACTCTTAATAGTGAGAGCAGGGACTGTCTCTGAATCTGATGCCTGATTTTGGTACCCATTTCTCCCACTGAATTGTGTCATCCAGCTTTAATAGAAGAGAAGGATGCTAGTCTCACTGCACAGGAAGCTTACATTATCTGAAAAGAAACAGTGGAGGAAGAGTGAATGGGAGGAGGGGTAGATGGATAATGGGTGTCAGGAATTGGGAGGAAAAAAAAGGAGGGGAAACTTTGGTTGAAAGTAAAAACCAAAAACAACAAACAAACAAAAAACAACCAAGGAAACAAACAAACAAACAAAAAATATACTGTTTTCTTGAGAAGAAAGTTTGAGAGAAGTTTGGAAGAACACTGCAAGCATGGAACATGAATTCCTACATTCCAAGAAGAATGTTATTAATGGTTTTGCTCAGCTTTGACATCTTAATGATTTCCCATTTGGAACGCTCGCAGTTCTGACATTCCCCAGAGGTCCTGGTCTTCTATTCTTTCCTTCCCATCTTTGTTTCTGTTCACTCCCCTAGTTAATTAGCTAGTGAATGCTTATTCCAGGAAGATTTTTTTTTTAACTCTCATTTGGTCTTGCGATTTAAATATTACAATGTCAACTTTGATAAATTCTTTGTAAGTTAAACTTGAAACATTTAAAACATCTTGGAGGTTAACATATTTCCCTAATTATCTTACTTATCCTATGATTTTAGTTTGCACTTTTCTTATGCTTCAAGTTTGTTTTTACATGTTTTATTGATTCATGAGACATATGAAGAAAATAGTATTATTATTTGTATGCATATAATACATGATATTCTGTTTCTTTGTGAAATCTATTCTTGTTGTTAGCCCTATTCCCAGTTGTATCTTTTTTAAAAAAACATTCTTTAAATACAGTATATTTTATGTATTTGCTCTCATCGTTAGGATATTCTAAGTTTGAGGGGCATGAATGAACAGAGAAATTGGTATATTTTATATTAATGGAGTCTGTAAGTATGATAATATAATGTCTACTCATACTATCTGTTCATCAAGTATCTGTGTTGTATTTTTAATACTCAGAAAGAAATTAAAATATTCAACTTACTTACATTCTTATCAGTAGTAGTATTCGATATCAACTTTAATTTCACAATATCATTTCAATAAGATTGAATTGTGAGTTAATTATTTTTTACTCATCCTAAGCTCTTATTATTATGGTGTGGATCTGGAATGTTGACTACATGAGGTTGCAATTGTATCTTTGGTCTGCCAGCACTTGCTAATATTTTGGGAAGTTGTAAAATAGAAAAATTTGTTTCTGAAAGTTTACATCAATGCAATTATTTTCCCTTATATTTGACCATCAATCTTTTTTCAAAATTATATAAATCGTTAAACCAATTACATATCTCTGTGGCTCACAGTAAGCATGCAAGAATGAGTAGAAATACATGGTCATGCATCAAGAGGATTAAGTATCTTAGGATATACCCACCTGTGCTTCTTTGAAGACCTTTTCCCAAAGCTTATATATACCTACTCTTGCACAGTGCCACTATTTAGAAATAGCACCCTTGTGGCTGAGTCTAGGTAAGATGAACAAAATGAAATCAAATAACCATAAAAGATTTACTATCTTTATAAGAATAGAAGATGAATCAAAAGACATGAGAAAACAGACATATGAGCTAGAGTTATGGTAACAAACCACACAACCCTAGAGTTTCTAGAACAACAGAGGCTAGGAAGAGGAGAGGCAGTGTCTTTCTTCAGTCTCCAGAAGACTTGCCCCCATGGCCTTAAAGTTGTCTTTATTCTAGAATTCCAGCTTTAAGAATGGCGTAATAAGAAATTTCTGTTTTACAGATGTTATGGTTTTTGTCTCTTAAAGAGGCAAGCCACGCCCACTCCCAGCGGCCCCTCCCTCCCACCGCCATCTTAGATCACTTACTGTCCTCTCTTGGGGCGGCCACGTCTCCCTGCTTCCCCCTCTTTTCTATCCCTTTCCTCCTCTTCTTCTCTTCTCCTTCTTCCCCCCCCACTCTCCCTCTCCTTTAAGAAATAAATATCCAATTTCTTCTTCTCTTCTCCTTCTTCCCCCCCACTCTCTCTCTCCTTCAAGAAATAAATATCCAATTCTATTCTGTACGATATGTCTGTCCATGTGCCTTCCTTTTATCCACGGCCACAAGCTGCTCTCTCCGGACCCTCCGTGAACAAAAATCACAAAAACAGAGCTGTCTAATTTTCTGAAATGTATAATAGTCCTACTATTCTAACACATAACCTACAATCATCAATGTTTAGATCAGAAGAAGAGAAAACATTCTAGGTAAAAAACAAAACGAAACAAAACAAAACAAAAAGCCAGGGTGATAATTTCCTCTTAGAAGTACTTTAGACTAAGCAATATTTTCAAATTTGAATATCAGAAATCAACCTCTTATTAAATATTTCAGTGGTGTTATTGCTAGGAAGTGTTCTCTTTTATAGTGCTATAATAGTAAAGAAAAGAAATCAGATCGGTGCTAAGGAGTCAATCAAGAGATAGAGATGGTGATGGGAGCATGGCATGGTTCCAAGAACACAGGTTCTACTTATTTACAGAATGCAAAGTTAATCCAACTGAGAAAGAACCTTAGAGGATGAAAGGGGTTGCCATCTTGAAGAGCTAGGTGTGAGTGCTCAAGTTGCATGGTCCAGTAAGTAGAAATATCCTGTAG